>NC_079892.1:11118071-11435707 GCF_024868665.1 Triplophysa rosa
TTGATTTGAAGGGCAAAAGCTTGGTTTGGATGTGAGAAGATGGTTATGTGAAGATCTGTTGTATTATTTCCGTGTGTATGTGTATTTGAATATAAACACGTTGGATAAAAGCTTCTGCAAAATAAGATAAAGTGTTATTAGTTATGTTCATCAGCACATGGTGTTTGTTTGCAGATTCTCATGTATTTGGGCGTGTTGTTTTTCCAACCCAGCTTGACTGTTTTGTTACTTGTCTCGGCCCCCCTTTATGTTAGCGAAATCACGTCTCCAAAGTCCTTTAATGTGATCGCAATGAATCAACGTAAATGGGAATAAACCGCTCCGGAACCTCTGACGGCAGAACAGTTCCGGAAATTCTCAAATTTATCGCTTGAGCGTTACTGTGTTTGGAAACGCCAGGGGCCGGTTTGAACATGGAAGACATTGAAAACACATGAAACTCTTCACTCGTTGATTAGTTTGAGCGATTCAGTGAGCCTCAAAAAGGCCAAACTGCCATATGGTTGAGGGGGAATTTCGAAGAGGATTGCAGAATGAGAGCGTAAGAGAATGCTGCAGGATGTTCTACATCGAGGGGTATTTTTAGCAGCTGAAGAGCCTCTTTTCTACTTTTTCCCAGAGACAGGGATTCATAGTTTCTGTCAGCTAGCATAGGACTGCTGTATTAACTCTCTTAGCAATACTTTTAACAATATTGTCACGAGTGAAAATCTGCTAATACAACAGTTAAAGTTACAGTATAGTTCACTTAAAAATGAAAATTCTGTCATCATTTACTCACCCTCAAGTTGTTTCAAACCCTATATGAATTTCTTCGTTCTGTTGAACACGCACACAAAAAAAGATATTTGGAAGACTGTTAGCCATTTTCAGTTCTAGGACATCATCCATAGTAGATTTATACCACAGTAGAAATGTATTATTGTTTTTGTTCTGTTGAATGCAAAATGAGATATTTTTAAGAATTTAGGAAAACAAACAGTTCTGGGGCACCTTTGACTACCATTTAAAATGTTCCTACTATGGTATTCAATGATGTCCCAGAAGTGTTTGTGTTCATCAGAACAAAGTCATTTATACAGGTATCAAAAAGATATGCATTTTCATGGGTTTATGTAGTAAAAGAATGGTTTACGTCATTGACCGGTTGGGCCGAGGTTGGTGGACAATCTTCCCTGATTAAAACATCTAAAACAATCTCTAGATGTAGTTTTTAAAGGCTGATAAGTGCTGTGATACATAGCCTTGCCACATTCTTTTAACCTCCTCATCCACATGTCCGTGACCTCCGCTGAAATACGATTAACCCAATTACCACGCACCGGTGTTGGCGTTTCATCAGAAAGCTCCTGTTGGTCCCTCTGCACTCAGAGTTGTTAAAGCCAGTGTTTCCAGCAGATTCTACTGTTATCTTTGTCTTCGGGTCAATGTGCCATTATCATTTGTATTCAGAAGTAGACTGGGGATATTCTACGCTCTCTACTCTAATAAAGGACCCTTTGTTCATCCTTTTTGATACAAACCTGAGTCTTCACAATTAATTTCCTGTGTAATGTCAATGTGTTCTGTTGGAAAGGAGTGAACCAATAACCAAAAGATTGATCGTAAACTATAAAACTGCATGTGGTAATGTGATGTACAGTGGTCGAGCATTGTGTTGGCTAATGTAAGGTCATGGGTTCAATTCTAGGAAGGCACATAAATGTAGACCTTGGACTACAAGTCATCTTGAGTAAAAGCATCTGCCAAATGCTTAAATGTGAAGACACTGTTGTTGAAAGAAGCAAGCTGTTGGTCTGTCCTGATTTAGTTGGGGCATGTATTAATTTGGTACATCTGTCGTATCACTCGCTCACTCTCTCTCTCCCCCTCTCGTTGTGTTACCAGGTATACAAATAGACACAACGTCATGGGATATCATGCTGGTATCGATCCAAGGAATATTTCATTCATGGGGAACATAATGTCTCGCATCGCATAGCAGTGCTGTTAAATTGCATTTAATGCATACGAGATGTCACACTACTGATAGATAAGACATCACTGATGCCCCTTCGTTCTCACATTGCAAGAAATTTAATGAGGTAGTGGTTCTGGGGTACAGTATAAATCACACATGACTCTTTATAGCTCTTGTATTTATGATGGCTGATTAATGGGTGTACAGATTGGCAAGCTGTTTTAAAGCAGACTGATTTACTGCTTTTCAATTACTCTCACTCTGATGACTCTCTTACATCATTAAAAAGAAAGTCAGTATTTGCATCTTTAAGTTATGGATTTGAACATGGTGTTAGTATTGGTAATAGCTTGCCGTGAGATTAGGAACCACTGCAGAGAGCAATGCGAAGAATTTGAAATTTTCTTCAGACGATCTAAGCTGTGAAAAAGACGCCCGCCACAATGTTCTGGATGGTTGTTAGGACGTTTCTGTGCGGTTGCTATGGTGTTCTAGGTGGTTGCAAGGGAGTTGCTGTGCAGTTGCTTTGATGTTCTAGGCTGTTGCAAGGGTGTTGCTATGATGTTCTGGGTGGTTGCTTGTATGCAGATGCTTTGATGTTCTGGGTGGTTGCAATGCTATGTGGTTGCTTTGTTCTTGGTGGTTGCTAGGGTGTTTGCTAAGATGTTTTAGGTGGTTGCAAGGGCATTGGTATATGATTGCGAAGATGTTCTTGGTGTTTGCTATGCAGATGTTTTGATGTTCTTGATGGTTGCAAGGGCGTTGCCATGCCTTTGCAATGATGTTTTGGTGGTTGCTATGCAGTTACTATGGTGTTCTAGGTGGTTGCCAGGGGGATTGCTGTGGTTGCTATGATGTTCCAGACAGTTGCAATGGCGTTGCCATCCATTTGCTGTGATGTTCTGGTGTTTGCTATGCAGTTGCTGTGATGTTCTGGGTGGTTGCAAGGGTGTGTTTGATATGAAGTATCAATGGGTTTGTTTAAAGTCATAACAAGCATCACAGATGATGTCACCAGTCATGACCTCCAGCTATGAAAACATTCTACGGATGGTCAGTTTGTCTTAGAAGTATCTTACAACATACGCAGTTACAATGACTATCCCTATAAGTGTATTCATTTGCCCATTTTGCCAAATCATACAAAATGACAAGCACGTCATGAAAAGATAGGAGAAAAAAAGAGGACGTACTGTAGGAAATCAGATGTTATAAGTGAAGCGAGATGGGGCAGGAAATTACACGGATGAGTCCAATAAGAGTTGCTTTGCCTCTGTTTCTGTGGATGGTCACGGAGATCTTAATGTTATTGTTATAAATGTCAGAGATTGAGGTGAATACTGAATGGACTGCAAGTACATCAAGGCCTTGCTTTGCTGTAATGAAAGATTCTCAATCTTTTCTCATTTAACGTGTGCATGTTGGGGGGTGTGCAGCTCAGAGGTATGGGGTAAACGGAGGATGACAGAAAATTATTGTGAAAGAAGAGATTTTCCACTAGGAGGTATGTTAAAAGAGATGTCTGGCCTACTGTATGTTTGAATGAATCTCAACCTTCAAGATCAGCTGTAGAGTATCTTATATAATACAATTTCTTTGTAAAAATGTACACTGTAAAAAATACTCTTGCAGCTTACTGCTCGACCTTTATCTTTTGCTGTCTTTCCTTGAAATAATGAATGGTAACTAGGTATTTATTTACATGCTGAAATAGCGCTTTCATTCTGAGCCCAGATGCAAACTATGTTTAGTTTCACAATCCAAAGAGTCTCTGTGGAGAGTCATCGGTGCGTCTCCGCATACCAGAGCTGTTCTTGTTTTTGTGCGTATGAATAGGAAGCTTAATGTAGATCGCCCTCACGTCTTTTTAAATCTCATTCATCCTCCTGTTTGTCTTCCCAGGCTAAAGTTCGACCACCTTAAACAGAGTATTTTCATTCGACAAAAATGATGTGTGACCTCACATCTTCCCTCCATCATTTTTTCAACCTCCATCACCAAATTGACAGTATTACCTTTGATATCCCCATTTCTTTGTTGTCGTGCCAATGTTTCTAATAAAAGTAAGTCTCACAAAGATAGGCCTTGTTTAACACAACCGGTTCAGTCTGTATCTCATTGCCAGCAGCTGGCCGGTGATGTTTACAGATCACAGCTGGAGACTCTTGGGTCCGTCTTCCAAAGCTCCGGTTCTGAACGCAAACGCTTCCAGATTGTTGCTCTACGGGTTCTGACTCTCATACCAACCAGGGCATGAGAAAATGTTCACAAAGACACATTCGCACACAGCGTGATCATTAACTTCGCAGAATATTGATGTTTGTGACTCTCGAAGTTGAAATGTTTAGATGGGGAAGGGTTGTTTGGACATCTGGTAGTACTGCCATTAACACACCTTAAGACACTTGAGCAAATTTGTCAGGATTAAAAACAAGTCTATAACTTTTGCCTAGTATGAAACATAACATTGCAGGTTACTTACAGGTAACTACATACTTATCTTTACACAGGTTTAAGTTAAATGACGTCAAACTGATATTTCCCTTGAAATTGTCCCTGACAGAGTTGTGATAATAAATATTTGACTGATGGGGGTTGTTTGACCTTACACAGTTATTTGAGAGAACTGTAATTGTTGTGTACACGGGGATCTGTATTTGCTGTAGTACCTCTGACATTTCTCCATCATTTGAGTCATAGTTTTATACATATATAGTTTGTATAAAATATATAGTTTTGTACCTGATTTTTACTGTACTTTTCTGTTATGTTTAGGGCTGCACGGTTATGGGCAAAATGATAGTCACGGTTATTTTGCTCAAATTTTTAATCACTATTGATAATCACATCATAATTAGTTTTAATTTCACTTCAGCATGTTTAATATACTTTACAGCCAATTGATACGTTTTAATCTGCTTCCATTTAAAAAAAGTCTATCATCTAAACGCAACTCCAATAATTAGCATTTTGTGACCTTTGGAATGAAACCTTGCTACTCCATCATTACTATTGGTCACCCTTTATGTTTGTCAGTGGGTTTAAAAAAAAAAGTATTAAAATAGTACAAATACAGAGAAGAAATGTAGTTTTTTTTATTTCCCGTGAAGTGGCAGTTTAAAAGATGCACGCTTTTAGTCCGACAGCGATGATTTTCTGACCGTATCGGGAGTTGTGCTTATTGTGCTTGCTTTAAAAACATTAATAACAGAACTATTATGCTCAATTAACTGTGGGAAGCATAAATCGTTATCACGATTAAAATATGATTAATCGTGCAGCTCTAGTTATGGTCACTATATCATTTTTTTACAGAATTCTTGCATTCCTGAAAGATGCTAAATTTAGATTCCAACATTTATGAGGGTTGTTACATACTGTAACATAAAGCTTTGTTAAAGAAGCAAAGTGGCATCAAGTTTCCTCTTAAGGACATTTATATACTCTGGAAAAGATATAAAATTACACCAAAGTTTGTGAACTCTACCGTAATACCTGTTGAGGTGAACAGAATCAGACAACTACAATACACTTTCATTCCAGTCCCACGCGCACACACTCCATAATGAATTCAGGCTTGGTGGCTTTCAGGGCTCTGTTCTTTTGCTTTTGTTATTACTGCAAATCACCACACCGCAATCCCTTCCAGATGGCCCCATCCTCTCCCTCTGCCTGATCCAATTGCCCGTTTTTACGACTGCCTCCGGAGCGAGTTTTCATGCATCTTTCTGCCCGTATCCGGAAACGTCTCGCTTGGTCTTTTCTGTAGGATGTAACAGCATAACTTAATATGGTCACTGTTGCGGAGAGGTCTTGGCTCTGATTAGAGGGAATGCCCTCGAGAGGCACTTCAAAGTTCAACGTGAAAAGCAGAGATGCTTTTAGCGCTTCATGGCAGATTTCGGTTTGCGTTGCTGGATAATTAGCCGATCGCGTTGAGTGTCAATGTAAGAAGATCTACTGCTCTTAAAACTGAAGTTGAAGGAAGGATAGTAAAGAATCTAGATGGACCAGATGTTTTATTTCAATCCCTGAGATGCTTCTTATGGCGTCAATCCATTACATCAGCTCTATACTTATGTGAGAACAATTTAGTGCATGTGTTTCATTGGCACGGTTTTATTTTATATAAACTTTTTTAAGGTCAGGTTTTATTAAGATCATGGATAATAACTTGGCAATAAAGATGAGGCTTAAAACTGCATCTTTCACAAAAAAAATCATTTTCTGACATCACAAATTCACCCTCATGTCATTCCACCTGTATGACTTTCTTCCTCCGTGAATCGGGTGAGATCGAAATGTTTCGCATTAAATATCTCTTCAAATATTTTGGTTAGTGTTGTGCTTGCTGAAGCATTATTATTAGTAGTAGTAGTACTCTTACCCTCATTGGTTCTGCATCATTCATATGGACATAATACATCATGTAGTTTGTTTTCCAAGGAAGCGGATCTTGTTCTGTGAAAAATGGACCGAAGCCATATCTCAGGATAAACTATCAGAGACATTTAGAACAGTTGTGATTTCTGCTTTCTCACTGTCCCCGGGGCTTCACTCAGTTATTAGTGCATGTTGAGTCACATGCTGTTTCGGGCATGAGCGGTGTGAGTGTTGGAATGCTTTGAGCATGGCTGGAGGTACGGTCAGAAATGAGAGGTATTTTGCTGAGTCTGTCACACAGGGCCAAAGTATAGAAAAAGCAAGAGAGACAGATGAGAAATGAACCTTCCCTTTCTCCGTCTCTCTTCAGACGTCATCACAGTGTCATATTGTACATAAGCTGTATTATCCAGCAGCTTGTTTGTTCCAAGCAGGAACCAAAATGCGTTTTTTATTACCAGTAGCAGGTGAATTGGGGACGTGTAGATGCCATACGTGTTTCTTACTACTGTAGCCGTCAAGCTGTATATTGCTTTCTTATTGTAATTTAAATCCTGTAAAATTCAATAATCCATATTCGCAACAAACAGAACAGGTCGTTGTATTACTTGCTTGAGGATTGTTTTACTCCATTGCTCTGTAAAAAAATACTAAGAAAGTCAAGACACGTCGAGTTTGTAAAGTATCTCGTGTTTTTGTTAAAAGGACAGTTCAACCAAAAACGGAAATTCTGTCATTTACTCACCTTCGAGTGGTTCAAAATCTGTATAAATGTCTTTGTTGTGAAGAACACAGAGAAAGGTAGTTGGAAGAATGAAACCAAGAAACCAAACAGTTCTTGGCCACCATTGGCGTCCATAGTAGGAAAAATGACAATGGTAGTCAAAAGTGCCCCAGAACTGTTTGTTTTCCTACATTCTTCAAAATATCTTCTTTTGTGTTCAACAGAACAAAGACATTTATAAAGCAATTTTTCCTACTATAGTAGTCAATGGTGGCCAAGAGAACTGTTTGGTTAGAAGCATTCTTCCAAATAACATTCTCTGTGTTTATCACAACAAAGACATTTATACAGAACTTCATTTTTGGGTGAACTGTTCCTTTCATACTTAAGGATGAATCGCCTTTTTACTCATTTGTAAGTGTCCTTGTTAACTTCTCATGAGAAATTTTCCACAAAGCTGTTCAAAGATGCACAACAGATGTTTTCTTTTGCAGGTCATTTTGCATGTCTTTGATACTGAATCACATCAGTAACATCAGAGAACGTCAGGCTGTCATTCTTATACAGTTCTACTCAAAACGTGTAATATTGCAGTTTCTAATGAAGTCACCGTGCTCAACAGAGTTAGTGTTAAGTTTTTGTGCCTTTGAGGTATACTGTGTGTGTGTTCTCTGTGGGACCTTTATCCGGTTTCTACAATACCTCTGCATGTTCCCTACCAAGAGTAAAAGAACCATATAGAGCTATTCCTAGTTTCCTACTAATGTGTGTGTGCTTGCTGACTGAGAGAGTAGACCATGGAGATAGTTCAATCACAAATCCATTATCAAAAAAAGATAAGTAGGGATACTTCACCCAAAAATGAAAATTTACTCATTTACTCTACCTCAGATTGTTCCAAACCTGTATAAATGTCTTTGTTTTGCTGACCACACAGGAAGAAATTTGAAAAAATGTCAGATCTCCATAGTAGGGAAAATAAATACTATGGGAGTCAATATGCGGCGAGATCTGACATACTTCTAAATATCTTCCGGTGTGTTCAGCAAAACAAAGAAATGTATACAGGTTTGGAACAATCTGAGGGTGAGTAAATAATGACAGAATTTTCATTTTTGGGTGAAGTATCCCTTTAAGTCTCTTGAATATTTTTTTTCTGTGTAGTTTAACCAGTTTTTATGTCAGTTTAAGTGCGACAGTACTCCAATGTCATTCCAAACCTGTATGACTTTCTTTCTTCTGGAGAACACAAAAGAAGATATTTTGAAGAATGTTGGGAGCCAAACAACATTGAACCCCCAATTGACTTCCATTCTATAGACACATAACCACCGAGACATTTCTCAAAATATCTTATTTTGTGTTCCACAGAAGAAAGAGTCATAAAGGTTTGAGGGTGAATAAAGGATGGCGACCATTTTATTTCTGTGGGTGAACTATCTGTTAGAGATCTTAATTTATATGTGAATTAGATTTCTGTTCGGAGTGTGATCTGAATCTGATCTTTGATTTGATGCTGGTCTTTGATGCGTTTGAGCTGTATTGTATAAGAATTTAAAATAGACACATTTGCAAAGGCTCTGCTTAATCCCTGTCTTAATCTATTCGTATTGTCTCACTTTTTCAAACCTTCATAGAATACGGTTTTCTTTATTGGTTAAAGATTACAGATTAGGATTTGATATTTGCAGAGGAGAGATTAAACTCAAATCCCGCTTGGCTGTGGTATATTTTTCTCTGCTCGACATTTAAAGGGCAGTGCTGTTCCGCTAATCTAATAACTATATTACAGATGTCTTACATAAAAGTAAGGAGCTAATATTATAAGCCCCTGAAAAGCTTTGATGTATCTTCCTTCGGTGGCAGACATGTTTCGCTCAGTGATGGAGTGAAGTTGAACTGGATTGCAATTCACTTTAGACGTGTTCACATTAGTTACTCCAGATCAAATCGTGTTTCTATTGTGTTGCTGTAGATGCGGATTTACTTTTTCCAATCTTAAAATGGTTTGTTTCTCTCTCCACAGGTGTGGTAGTGGCCGCTCCCATTTTAGCAGCAGTCAAGATGGTGGCGCTGTCGCTGAAGATTTGTGTGCGGCAGTGCAATGTGGTCAAGACCATGCAGTTTGAGCCCTCCACTCCAATTTACGACGCATGTCGGATTATCAGAGAGAGAGTTCCAGAAGCCCAAACCGGACAAGGTAAGAGACAGTTCCAAGATGTGGATTCCAGCATGTTTAGGCTTCATACAATTTTCGTACTTTTATATGAAAAATGTCATGATGGGGCTGTCACAATATCAGATTTTGTCACATGATTATTGAGGTCAAAAGACTTCAAGATAACAATATTATTGCAATATATGTTGATTTTTTACAAAATTAAATACAAAATGTGATTAGTCAGATTTATCTTCAATGTGTCCTTTTAAGAAAGATGAGGTTTTAATCTTTCAGAAGATATCATATATTTTATGATCCACAATTTATAGATTTGATTATACAATTTTGGACCCGTGGGTCCTCAAGGGGTGGCAGAGTTTAAAACAATATAGAATAAAGGAACAGTTCACCCAAAAGTGAAACTTCTGTTTTCATTTACTCATCCTCAACTGGTTCCAAATCTGTATAAATTTCTTTGTTCGGATGAACACAGAGAAAGATATTTGGAAGAATGCTTGTAACCAAACAGTTCTTGGCCACCATTGACTACCATAGTACAAAAAATATAGGAATGTAGGAAAGCAAACGGTTCTGGTGCACTTTTGACTACTATTGTCATTTTTTTCTACTATGGTAGTCAATGGTGGCCAAGAACTGTACATGCATTATTCCCAAAATCTTTGTGTGTTCATCAGAACAAAGACATTTATACAGATTTGGAACAACTCAAGGGTGAGTAAATGATGAACTGTCCCTTTAACATGGATTTAAATCGAGTGGTTATTGGTAATACTGATACTGTATATTGTGAGATCCCTACGTCCACATGAAACAACAAAGACTACACACTTATTTGGACGCTATATTGCTTTATAAATGCTTGGCGTCAGCTGAAAATATGTTTAGGAGCGTTGCAATTCATAACCTTTGCTTCTCTGTCACCATCTCTTTTTGAAACATAAAATTGCAGGTGTTTTCGATACGTGGGTTAAAACTGACATTACTAGCGAAATGATCATGTCTGCTCAAACCATACATCATTATTCCAAGCTTAGCAGTGTGAATCGGGGTAAGGAGGTCATTTTGAATACGGATTTTTCATATACTTGCTGATATAGCTGTAATTTGTTTATGAATTCGTTAAAACATGAAACATGAAAAATATTCTTTTCTTTGAAATAATGTTATTATTAGGCCGTAATACAACACACAAAAATTGTATACAGAAAGTAAATATATCATTAAATGAGTGAAACTATTTAATCAGCAAGAAGTTTACACTACTGAAGAGTAGTGTAAACTTGATCTTTGGCCGGCTGATTTCTGCAAATCTGCAGATCTTGACAAAAATTTGGATTTCAGGCTAAATGTTTCACATCTGCAGTGCAGAAAGAAATGTTTGTTAATCCAACATGTCAAAACTTCAGTTGCTTTATAAACAGCCTCAGCTGATCGCCAATTCTGCTTCATACGGAGTCTCTGCTCTCCATCTCTCTCACTTTCTGAGCCAACACCATTTATTAAACCATCTCTGTTTGCTTGAGCCTTAAAAATGTGCTTGTGTGTGATGTGTCTGAAGCTCTGTGTACATTCATTATACACCCATCTACATTTATATGACTGCTGTCTCAGTGCACTGGACATGATTGCTATTATAAATGGCCACAATGAATTGGATTCGATCTTGTAAATGTCAGTTGTTTTCAACTACGAGCATTCTTGACATCCAAAACAAATTGCTTTGAGATTTAATGAAGAGTCGGATTTATTACGTCCATATTTGTTGGCACATAAAGTAACCAGAGCTTCTGGTGTTTTCTTTCATGGGGTGAATTTTTTTTATTTATATCAAAATTATTTCAGCATCAGATTATGGGCTGTTCCTGTCCGATGATGACCCTAGAAAAGGAATCTGGTTGGAATCCGGACGCACCCTCGATTACTACATGCTGCGGAATGGGGTAAATCACATTGTTAAACAAATTTGCAGTTTCCTCAGGCCATAGGTAAACAGTGATGTAAAACAGATGCTTAAAAAAACATATATCCATTGTGGTTCTGAACGTCAGTTGAGCCGTGTTGTCATCTTGGCAGGATGTCTTGGAGTACAAGAAGAAACAAAGACCTCAAAAGATCAAAATGCTGGATGGGGCCATTAAAACCATCATGGTTGATGACTCCAAGACCGTAGGCGAGCTGTTGGTCACCATTTGCAGTAGGATAGGTGGGTGCTATTTTTATCAGGTGCCATCCACTGAATAGCGTGCAAAAGTGACCACATGCTTTTTAAAGGTGCTTTGTGTGATATTTAAGAGGATCTATTGACAGACATACAATATAATATACATAACAATGTCTTCAGAGGTGTATAAAGACCTTACATAAAAAAGCGTTATGTTTTTATTATCTTAGAATGATCTATTTCTATCTACATACACCTCGGGTCCCCTTGCATGGAATTCGCCATGTTGTTTCTACAGTAGCCCTAAACGGACAAACTGCTCTACAGAGCGTGTTTCGTAAATACGTTATCTCCTTCAGCAAAGAAGAGAAAATGTGACAACATCTTAGTTCTGTTTCAGCCACCCTCATGCTTCGAAAGGGAGGGGGGAGGGGTGGAGAGAGGCATTGGTTGCAATTCGCAACCTCACCACCACATGCCGCAAAAATTTCCACAGTGCACTTTTAAATCGGAAAATAGTAAAGAAATAGAAGTCTTAATAAAAAGAGTGCTAAGTCATGAACCAGTTGTTTACTCATACATAACATCATAAAAAATACAAACTGCGATTGCCTCTTCAAGAATAAGTATACTTATAGTATAGTACTTAAATGTAATTCAAGTCATTAAGTAAACTTAAGCATAGTTTTAAGCATATACTTTATGTAGTAAGTATACTTATATCAATGTAGTAGTAGTTGTAGTATATTATAAGTGTATTTTTGTTCTATTTGAGACTAAATTGGCCCACTTTTTTGTTTATAAAAGAATACTTTTTAACAGGAGTAATCTTGGAATACACAACTACGTTTTTAATATAGTTTCATACTTTAACTATACTACAAGTTATCTTAGCTATACTGATAGCGTGCTACTTGTAGCACATTTTTAGTTGATAAAAGTACACTTTGAAGTACTGTATACTCTCAGCAAACTACTAGATTATTTTTACACGGCGAGTATACTTGTTTTTAAGTCAATTTAAAATCATACTTAGTTCACTATTTGTATAGTATTTATATTCTGCTGTTTTTATTATATACCTGCTGTTTATTTAATAGTCTACTTAATCAAAAAAGTAACCGCAATACAGGTCAAGTGGACTATAGAAATATACAATAGAATACTTTATTATACTTACATGTACAGTATATGCCAAACATACTTAAAAAACACTTAAGTATACTGGACTTAAAAGTATATTTCTCATTAAGAGTACATTGAGAGTAGACTGTACATTAAAATAACTTTTAAGTACATTAGAGGTAGACTGGAAGTACACTTTATTATTTTAGGTTTAAGAATGCTACTGTACTACTAGTTTTAGTTTTAAGTGTACTTCTATACTGCTAGTTTTAAGTATACTACTTTTAAGGGTTGTCCTTTTACATGTTTGTCAAAATGTTTCAGTGTCTAATTCCAGTTTAATTGGGCAGTTTTTTGGTCAGAGTAAGCAGCAATGTGGTCCAGACTTATCCCAGCGTGAGAAGTAAAACTCTCCCTCAGTCCCTTGAATTATTTATCCCATCTTAGTTTTCCTAATGATTTACAACCTGCGGTAAAGCCTGCAGGCACAACTATTGATTATATTTTCAGATCCCTGTGAGCTAAATTATATTTTATTTTAATAGCACAAAATTTTGTCCAAAACCCATAGACGAGAGGGAAAGATTGATCGATGGATTAAATGCTAAATTTACAATACTTGGTATTTAATGCTAAACTTACATCACACGACAGCAGTTTGAAGTTATGGCTGCACTCAGTGACTTTGATTGNTATCCCAGCGTGAGAAGTAAAACTCTCCCTCAGTCCCTTGAATTATTTATCCCATCTTAGTTTTCCTAATGATTTACAACCTGCGGTAAAGCCTGCAGGCACAACTATTGATTATATTTTCAGATCCCTGTGAGCTAAATTATATTTTATTTTAATAGCACAAAATTTTGTCCAAAACCCATAGACGAGAGGGAAAGATTGATCGATGGACACGGCTGATTATCTTCTGCCCCACAGGAATAACTAACTATGAGGAGTACTCGCTGATCCAGGAGCAGGTGGAGGAGAAGAGAGAGGATGGGACGGGGACGCTGAAGAAAGACCGAACTCTCCTCAGAGACGAGAGGAAGATGGAGAAGCTAAAAGCCAAACTTCACACAGATGATGACTGTGAGATTCCTCACCAAACACTCCTGAAAACAAAATGCTTCACTAAGAATTAAACTCACACACACTTCTGAAAGATTTTTATAAACTAAAATGCAATGAATATAGCTGACAGAAACAATCCAAAACATGGTCAGAGTCCAAGCTCATGACAAATGAGTCATTCATAATAACAAATAGTTTATAAGAAATGAAATCTGTAGGTGTTTTACCTCACAGAAAATTGATTTTGCTAATGCTAATCTAGCTAAATGTTTCTTTCGTAGTAAATTGGCTGGATCATAGTCGGACGTTTCGTGAGCAGGGCGTAGAGGAGAGCGAGATACTACTTCTCAGAAGGAAGTTCTTCTACTCCGACCAGAACGTGGACTCACGTGACCCCGTTCAGCTCAACCTCCTCTACGTGCAGGTAAAGGATGATCTCCAAATAATTCTTTTAGGTATTCACTGTAAGTGATATATAAATGAAAGCAACCACAGCATATTTAATGTTTAAAATGCACTTGTGTGGAGTATTTTCGACCAGTAAGTTATCACTGTGGGCGGGGTTTCGGAGAAAGTAGAAACCGAGCGACCTTAAAAAAAGTCTACTATTGAAAGTCGTGCGATGTTATGATGAGAATTTTTTTAGGGTTTATGATTGTGATTGCTTTATTTTAATTTTTTTAAATCATAGTTTAAATTTGATTTTATAACGCCCATAATTTTCGTTTTTCATTCTGACGCAAACCTCTTTCTCATTGCTAGTAAGCTTCAGAGCGACAGCTCTCTGTAAAATGGGGAACAGCATAATAGTCAATAAACATAATAATAACAAAAATCATTATTTTCATTATAATTAGTAAACAATAACACCTTTGCATGACAGTGAAAGACAATAACTTTAGGTTAAATGTACTTTATTATTATCCCCCAAAAAATGATTTTAACATAATAATAATAATAATACATTTAACCTAGTGTTATTGTCTTGAACTGTCATGCAGAGGTATTATAGTAAACACATAATAAACATTTCTCTTAATTTAAATAAAATTTAATTAGAAATGATGCCTTAGCAATAAACTGAAATAAGTTTAAGGCACTATTTAAAATGTATTTTGCAATATAAAAAATTAACAAATAAATGCAAAAGCACATAATAAAATTGCTAGAAATTAAACGAAAATTATGAAAATAAAATACAAAATCAAAGGTTAATTCAAAATATTAAAACTACAATAAAATTGAGAACAAAACTTCAATAACTGCTGTCATTTTGTCTGTCCTCTATTCATCTTTTTTGGCTGGATTGACTGTATTGCAACAGTTTGCCAAAACGTCTGTGTTGCCACCTGCTCTAACAATTAATTAGCTTCTCTGAATCACTATTACATAGACATTTAAAGATTTGGCTGTCATTGTTTTAGTTTTATGAAAGCTGTGGAAAATTCATCTGCACTCAAGCATGAATTATTGGTCAGCCCAGAAGACAATCCAGTTGTCTTCACAGATGCTGATTTGTTGATCGTCTGTGGTGCAATATTTTTGTAAATGTAGTGGAAATGTTGGCCGTGCCCACATTGTTCTAACCAGCTATGATACAAGATGTTTGGAGTTTTGTGTAGTGCATTAAAATGTTTGTTATGTAACAATGCAAAGTGGGAATTTTGACCAATGACATCTGACTTTGGACAGCGCTACTTAACACAATGTGATAAAAATATATTTCCCATTTACACTAACACGCAATGTTCGCTTGTCACTTCATTGCATTATGTGGTTTTGACATGGTGTTAATCTCCACATTCAACACATTTTGCTCTCTCTTTGTTCCAAATCTGTATAAATGTCTTTGTTCTGATGAACACAGAGAATGATATTTGGAAGAATGCTTATAACCAGACAGATTTTGCCCCCATTGACTACCATAGTATAGAAAAAATACAATGGTTGTCAAAAGTGCCCCAGAACTGTTTACTGTACATTCTTCAAAATGTCTTCTTTTGTGTTCAACAGAACAAAAAAAAGATTTAGTAATTTTTCATACTATGGGAGTCAATGGGGGGCAAAATCTGTCTGGTTAGAAGCATTCTTCCAAATATCTTTCTCTGTGTTCATCAGTAATGTATACAGATTTGGAACAACTCGAAGTTGAGTAAATGATGACAGAATTTTCATTTTTGAGTGAAGTGTCCCTTTAAGGAGGGAAACAGCTCAAGGTTTCCCTGAGGTGTTGAGCTGTGGTAGGACTCCAGCTGGAGCACATGGCTTTCTGTAGATGCGTTTGTGTGTTTCTGCCTGAGGAGACGAGAGCTACCGCCTACTGTCCAACGCACACGCACACACACACACACGCACACACACACGCACACACACACACACACACACACACACACACTCACACACACACACACATACCTGTACTCATTTGCTTGTATAAGATATATAAGGACCTTTGTGCTTACGTAAGACCAGTGTCTTAGTGCATTTGTGCATTTAAAAAAACGTTGTGAAACTTGTACGAAAGCTGAGGGAGTGTGTTTTGCATAGAAATACTACGTTACATGTCCAACTCGTTTTTTGACACTTTGCTCATGTTAAGCATGAGAATCCAGCACTTGTAATAGTGTAAATGAGTCAAAATGCATAAAATAGCTCTGTAACCCCTCTTTAAACTATTTTACATTTTTTGTATAATTGTATTAATGTAATTATTAGTATTTATATTGATTTGTATTGCAAAGAATAGAGCTTGAATATCATTTATTTGTCTGCTTGCTTTTTGCTTTTCTGCTATTGCTTGTTATATTGTTCTTTTTCAATTGATTGTTTATTAGTAATTGAATAACGGCTGTAGTGAGAATTAAATCAGCACTGACAAGAGGTGGGGCGCCAGATATTTTCCAAACAAATAATGCCATTTTCGGCCGAAATTTCAGTGCATCCATAGTATTTATTAACATTGTATACCACCGTATTGTACAGAAACAAATGTTATATTTCAAGGGGCAATGTGGAGATTTAAGTGGCATCTGGTGGTGAGGTTGCTAATTGCAACCAACGCCTCACTCCATCGCTCACCCCTCTGTTTCAAAGCACTACAGTGGCTGACACAGAACTAAGATGTCGTCACGTTTTCGCTTCTTTGCTGAAGGAGATAATGTATTTACGAAACGCTCTCTGTAGAGCAGTTTGTCTGTTTAGGGCTACTGTAGAAACAACATGGTGAATTCCATGTAATGGGACCCTTGCTGTATGTAGATAGAAATAGATCATTGTAAGAGAATAAAAACATAACGCTTCATTATGTAAGGTCTTTATACACCTCTGAACACATAGTTATTTGTATTATATTGCTTCACACACAGCACCTTTAAAAAAACATGATTCAGTGATAATACCATTATACTTTATCATGGATACAGGTGAAACACACAAACACCTCCCTCCATTCCTCTGCCTCTCTCTTCCTCTCTGGTAAACACACACTCCCCCATGAAATTCTCTGACACGTTGCCATACATACACCCACATACTTAAAAAAAAAACTGAATAACGGATCACATAGACACATGCAGACACACACGCTCTTACACATGCATATGAGCGGTAATGTTTGGCAGGCTGAAGGGGATTTCTCCGCTCCGCATTGAGACAGAGACACAGGGGGCGTGATGAAGTGATATCTGGGTTTGTCATGTTCTCATAAACATGTTTCTCTGTTTCTGCTACCGTTACAATGTCGATGTCATCCCGGGAATCCTGCCAGATGATTGGTAGATTTCCTGAGGGCGGGGCATCATGGTCTTGTTTACGATGATGTTTAACTTCATGACCTCAGCACCCCCTCACACTCAAATCTGTGCCAAGTTTACTCACTGGCGTACGAGTGCGTGCGGTAATTGTTGGCTCTGCGGATTTAATTGCTTCATCTTAATTGAAAACTCATTCCCACAGACAGAAAAGATGCTCTCTTATTTTAAGGATCCTCACTTGGCAAAGCTTTAAAGCTGCAATGTGTAACTTTCGCCTCTCTGGCGCCATCTCTGTTTTAAACATAAAATTGCAGGTTACTTTACGTACTTTTCTTCACATTGATGGACATAAAAAAAAATGTGTATGTTTTCTTTTTAGGTTTATTTGTAGTAAAACCATAACAACAAATTTACTATGGTCTCTTTTGTAGTTCAACTATGGCATGTTTACTTCAGTAAGAAGCATTTTTCGTCCAGTTCCGTGTGAAAAAATTGCATCATTTTTAGCAGCTCAGATAAGAACACACCCCCTCCTCACAAAATCTATCTACCGCTCAACATGGCTTTGATGCATAACGGTAGATTGGCGCTGATATACACGCAGATGTCCTTGAATTACCCAACCCTGTTCACGACTGAGCTGTTTTCTATCGCTCATTAAGTTTTTAAAGCTGCTTATTTGTCACGCTCCACTGTAAAACTGTGCGTTTTATTTGTCTGTGCGTTTTATTTGTATTATGTCTCTGCTCATATCTCATTCTATGGTAATGTACGACCCTAAATATTTTATCTCTTTTATAAAATGTTTAAGTGTTTGTTTTACCGTTTTATCAGTTTCTATGGTTATTATTACGTCTGTAAATAAATATGCATGGCTCCTCTGTGATCAAACTCATGTGTTCGCATGAAGATAAATTCAAAGTGAAAGTGTGAGTTTGTAATGTAAGGAAACCAGAAATGCGCTTCTCATGTGGTCAGTCACATGACCGTAATACATTATATTAATAATACAATTATTATTATTATTATATTACCAGAAACATAGAGAGGGTTTCAAAGCAACAACATAAACAAACGTTACTGCGCATGCACGCTTTTGTTGCCCAAAATTAATTTCTGGTACACATCCGCAAAGAATAAAGTCCCTGTAGATTATTTCTGATAACAAGCAAAAGAAATAGCAAGTAAATTATATGAGCTAGCAAGTTAAACGTATGTCTAGCCAGTATTATTTTATGTTTTCAGTAGAACCGTTGCTTGGCTAAACTTAAATACGACAAAGTTACATGACCCATTTAACAAATTGTTTATTTAATAAAAAATGTATTCAATGAAAAAATATTATAAATGATTGTAAATGCATATTAAATTGAATATAAATAGTTATATTATTAGCCACCAGCCAGACCGATCAACAAACATAGACCGGAAGTTAACTAGTTTTCACTACTTACATGCAAAAATAGGGTGTTTATCTCGCATCATTTCAATTATTCCTGCCATAGCAACCGCAGTGAACTCCCTAGCAACTCCCTACCAATGCCCTAGTGACCACCCAGAACACCTTAGCAACCCATCATCTAGTTGTTGGCAACAATAGTTACTCTTGTTACTTTGTTACGCTCACATTCCACAACTCCATCTTCTGTCTGTGTTTCAGGCGAGAGATGACATTCTCAACGGTTCCCACCCGGTGTCCTTTGACAAGGCCTGCGAGTTTGCTGGAATTCAGGCACAGATCCAGTTCGGTCCCCACGTGGAGCACAAACACAAGCAGGGATTTCTAGAGTAAGACCTCATGCGGCCTATTCAATACCGTTGTTACATGTTCACAGTTTTTCCATACATTCATTCAGTGTTGTCAGGATTCGGGAAGACTCATGTTCCAGGATGACCTCACGTGGTTTGTTCTTTTCTGAAGGGAAATGATTGTGTGTCTCGGGTGTAAATGTATCAAATGTTTTTTGCAGCCTGAAGGAGTTCCTACCAAAAGAATATATCAAACAGAGAGGGGCCGAGAAGAGAGTTTTTCAGGTTTGTGGTTTTACTTAATCCGTTATCCTAGTAAAAAAAGCTGTCAGCATGTGTTCGGCCTGAGAAAGGTCTATTTGTTTCTGGACATGTTTATTTAGCCCGGGAGGCCGGTTGAGCATGAAACATTCACTTATAAGGTCAAAAAAGAAGCGTCAAAGTGATGTAGAGCGAGTTAGTAAATAAATCCAAAACCAACGAAAGCTTGATTAAAAGCAAGAGAATAACGTCTTCAATGAACTTTAAAGGAAATGTTGGAAGATGTTTAGTTATGTTTGTTTACGTCACAGGAGCACAAAAGCTGCGGTGAGATGATGGAGATTGAGGCGAAGGTGAAATACGTAAAGCTTGCCCGCTCCCTGCGCACATACGGGGTGTCGTTCTTCCTGGTGAAGGTGAGTTACTTTTTTGGCGACTAAATTACACACATTTTTCAATTCAAATGGCGAAAGAGATGAGAAATAAAAAAATATGGACTGAGGGGGTCTGTGAAAGAAATACGTGCGTACATTTTTAAGCTCTGGAAATAGCGTTTGGTTGTAGCGTTTAATAATTCATTTTATCGGCAACACAAGTGAGATTTGTACAAAACACTGGACCTTTACCAGTGTATCATCATTTAATCTGCTTCTGCTGAACCTGTCAAAATGAATTTTCTCTTCTGTGTGTGTTGTGTTTGGTGTGTGTGGATGGGCGGGTGGTTGTGTTTGAGGATGTGTGGAGAAAAGCCAATAAAAGATCTCTCGCAGAATCATATCACAGCTGTCTTTGTTCCTTTCCTCTCAGTAGCAGATGTCTGAATTTTTGGCAAGTTTCGAATCGGTTTGATTTGAAGTCCAGCACTGGGCTTCTTGTTCTCCCGCTGATGTAATGTGAACATGTAGTGAGCAGTATTTTAAATGTACCTGTGACCCAAACTACTACTGCTACTGCAGGGGACTTCCCTGTCCAATGGCCATGCATTTTTAGCTCTCCCCTTCAGGCCCAACTTAAAACAAACCAATCAGAAAGGGAAGGGTAATATAAAGCCCCGCCCTACTTTTTTTCTAATTTCAGAAGCCGTTTCACTTGGATACACGTCACGATACGGGAAAAAGTCAATCGCAACTCAGAGGTTGCGCTAGACTTTTTTATATAGCCGTTGTTGTTTATATTAATTTATATATTGAATGTTTCTGTTGACATAAAATAATAATTACAGACAAATTATTTTTGTTCAGTGCAGGGGTAGTAGCCTACGATCACGCTCTAATGAAGGGAAATTACAAAACGGGGAGTTACAAATTGACCTTATTGTAACCCGTCAAAATGACGGACGGCCTTCAGATTTTTCTGTCACTGGTAAAAAAAATCTGTCAATGACGGAGAATTTTTGGTTAATGCGACCTCTGTCGCAACTTCCCTTTCATGGTGACTTGAAGTCAGTTTTTTCGGACTTTAATTACATTTTTCAATTAAATTTTAGTAATCAAATTAAATTAAATTTTAGTAAAAGTGTGTTTATTACACTGAAATCATGAAACTTAAAAAAAAACATTTCGTTCCTGATACACTTTAAAAGACTATTAATTATTTTTTCAAACATATTGTTTTAGTATGTAATTTTTAATAAAGGTTTTTAAACGAAACATTAAAATGAAAGTCATTTAAATTATAACATTTTGTGTAATTTTTTCGTGTAATCGACTGTTGTTTTCAATGTCGACTAGTAGGAGCTTACCGTTTAAAGTACCGTTTAACTAGTCGATTAGTTTCGCACATTCCTGATATTTTATTATTTTGCTATTGATTGTCATTGTTACAGGACCACCGGACGTTTGCAGAAAATTTTAGTGTAATGCTATGCCAATTACATAAAAATATTTCATATTTGTACATATTTACACGTAACATACCAAAATGTATGTGTATACATAGTTTCTGAGTTTGGAAAGTGGCACACCAAGCTGTCTGCTCATGGATCTCTTTTCGCTCATTAGTTCTGTTGCTAAATGCTGTTGTAAAAGAATGGATCCTAACAATAGACCACAACACTTTGAGCTAATGCACTCGTCCCTGACTGATGCACGCGATTACACAATGAAAATCTATATTTACCCACACTGAATAAGTCTCATCCTTGAGACTGAGACATCATGCCTGAGAACAGTAAACAATATCTGCACATCTTAACGTGAGATAAGCCGTTATTTATATTGTGCTTAAATCAGGGCTTATTTTGGCCCCTCAGGTGAAACAATAGCCCATAGATGTACAGTGTAAGAGGTCATTTAAACGTTCAGCGTTTTATTGTTATTTGTTTGTGTGCGGTTCAAGACCCCTGGCACAGGGTGCCATCTGTAGACGTTTGTTTATCGTTGTGTGTGTGTGTGTGTGTGTGTGTGTGTGATAGACCAGATAGAATAATGCTGTTATTGTTTGTGTGTGTATATTACATATGGGATTCAACAAATTTTTCAACCTACTAGTTATTGCACAAAAAATGTGAGGTAAAAATACAGAGGGAAATATGGATGATAAACTGCACGCATGCAAGGCAACGCTTTGTTCAGCGTGATTAATGAGCAAAACAAATATAGTAAACATAAATGCGGAGATGAAGTCGGCACAGCGTACCCATTGTATATTTCAGCGCTCTCCACACAATAAACAAACGGCTTATTTTTAAACAGGAGAAGATGAAAAGCAAGAATAAGTTGGTCCCGCGTCTTTTGGGCATTACCAAAGAGTCAGTGATGCGTGTGGAGGAGAAGACCAAAGAGGTGGTGCAGGAGTGGCCTCTCACCACAGTGAAGAGGTGGGCAGCGTCCCCCAAGAGCTTTACACTGGTATGTTCCATTATTCACTCTCAGCCCCCGGGCTTCTTTTATCTCCAGCAGGCAGCGGTTTGTTTGCACCACTCCTTTGAATTCCTCTGCATCTGCCTGACTGTTTGCTATATGTTTGTATAGTTACATATACTGTACAGTGGCCTCCGAAAAACACAACCGTATTTGGAGACCATTTTTAATAATTACAAAATATCAAATGGCATTTACAACCTTAATTACTTTGAATTAGCTTCACTTGTTTTTACCGGTTGTTTTAACCTGTTGCTGTCAAGGTCATGTATTGTGGATATGTGAAGTTGGTTCATCGTATTAAAGTGATAAGTTACCCAAAAATTAAAATTCTGCCATCATTTTCTCACCCTGTTGTCATTTCAAACCTGTTCTTCCGCAGATAACAGTCGTCGGTTTATCGTGACTGCCCTAAATAGAACACATTGTTATTATTGTGAAACGAGGTCGAGAACAATTTTTCTTGATGTTCACCTCCTGTTTTACAAGACTTAACCTTGCAGTCTGATGCACAGTTCTGCTCGACCATTAAGAGCCACTTATAGCATCTCACGTACGGCGCTCGTGCTTCAAGGACATCCGCGTGACTTCCTGTCAGCAGAAACAGAATATTCACATGCACACTGTACAATACAGCCGTGAGACGTGTGCTTCTGATATCATGTGTGTATGTGTGTGCCATGCAGGACTTCGGTGAGTACCAGGAAAGCTATTACTCTGTTCAAACCACAGAGGGGGAACAGATCTCTCAGCTCATCGCTGGATACATCGACATCATCCTTAAGAAAGCAAGTCACAGTCTGATGCTCTTTAGAAGTTGACACTTCCTCCTCCCAAAAAAATGCTCAATTTGAAGAATTTTAAAATATTCTGCCATATAAATATTCAAACCATTGTTTATTACTTGTTTGTTTGAATGTTTTTCTTTACGTCTTAATTCTACAGAAACAGAGTAAAGATCGGTTTGGTTTGGACGGTGATGAGGAAGCCACTATGCTGGAGGAATCCGTATCCCCAAAAAAGTCAGTGCACGTGTTGAGACTACCCATGATGCTTTGTTTTGAAAAGGCAGTCATCCCCTCAGAATGCCTGCTTGTCACACTTGTAATTGCGTTGTGATTACACACCTAGAGAACTTTTAATCGCAGCGCTGTTGAATTTGTATGCAAGCAAAAGAGGGATGAAATCGAGGTGTCAGATGACTTGGGAGAAATGCTTAGTTTGCAGACTCTGCACACTGCTGTTTTTAATCACAGAGATGGAGAGAGGCTTCTTTCCTCCTTTACCCTTGAGAAGGAAGGAGAGGACATAGAGAGCGAGAATATTATTTCCACAGAGATCGCTAACTCATCAGAAAGACGTCAATTAAAATATTCGGTTCCTGGAAGGGAGAAAGCTAGTGAGAATATGTGAATCTCACGAAACTGTCAAGAATACGTCTGTCATGTGTCACTCCAAATTCAAAAGAAAGAAATTATATTTTTAGATGATCAAGATTGTTTGCATTGTAGTATTTTTTATAAGAAATTGCCCCCTCCCAAAGCATAAAGTAATGCAAACATACTCATTCGCGTAAAGCTACAATCTGTAACTATTGGCTCTCTATCGCCCTCTCTGTTTAACACATAACATTGCAGGTTACTGTATGCACTGTAAGTCAGATGATGTCAAACTGACATTTCCTGTGAAACTGATTCGACAGCTTAACTTATAAATCAGTATTATAAGCTTATTGTTACAAACAACGGTGAGTTTGAATCGAGTGTGCCTCACACGTCCTGAAAAGTGAAGCTGTGGGCTCTTTGATCGCCCCCCGGTGGCTGGCTGCAGTACAGGTCATAAACCCCGCCCTCTCCATGTAAACGAATGGGACTCGAGTCAAAATATAAAATAAATTACACTTCTGAGAAAATTTCTGAAATGTGGTTTTGATCATTTAAGGTAGTTGTTATCACGCTGATATATGTTCAATTATTCATTTTTGTAATAAGTTAGATTTTAGCTAGTAATTTGATGCTATAAAAACGGTGCGTGTCATTATGATTGACAGTTGTGATTGACAGCTTCTCTGAGCGGACTGTCGGAGGTTCGAGAGGAGATTGAAGATATAACCAACTATTAATTATTTATTTCTAACGATTGAGTCGTTAGTTGTTGTATGTACCTTATTTTAGCAAGCCCTTCGGTATAGGGCAGTCAAATGAGAAGTTCAGGGGGCGTGTTTATTGGGCGTGTGAGAGTTTGGGCGGAAGTTTGATACCGCGGCCTCCTGGCTCCACTGACGATTCCTTCTGCGCCGGCCCAGGCTCCAAACTGACGTTTTAGCGCCCATCATGTGACGTTTTTGCGCTCAAGCTGCCAGAAAAATTACTGTTTTTTTACAGGATTTTCTTATTAAAAAAGCTTTAAAAACCGTTAAATGACAGAACAATGCAAATTTACAAGAAAAAACATGTAATTTTACATAAAATTTGTATATACTTATTATGGTTTATAACTGACTCCTTGGCTGCTGGAAAATTACTGCTATTTTTGCTGTATTTTTTACAGTGTATGTACTTGCTCAATAACTAATATAATAGTAAATGTAATATTCAATATACAAAATGCCACTTTAACATAATGCATGATTATTTTATTAATAATGCTAGTTATTTTTATAAAAACTCGTTAAAATGCGTGTGTACAAGTACATGGTCATTTTTATAACTATATTATGGTAATGAGAATTGTAAGGGGGATATGTGTTTACATTTAATAAATATATATACATATATAGTCACAATGCAAAAGTCTCAATGGTTCTAAAATAAGCTTTATTTTCTTGTTGCTGAAATACAATATTTGTCTTTTTATTTTGTGGTAAGACGCAGACGTGTTGTTTGTGAGATTCACAAACAATGTTTTTCCCTCGTCCAGCAGTGCAGCTTTTATCTGGCCGGGCTTTGCTTCTATCAGAATGAGATCATACTCTCAAGCACTGCCTGGGAAGCGGTTGTTATGGGCGACCGCATCCCACATCTTTCTCTTCAGAGCCCCTGAGAGAGACAGACACGTCAGGCATCGGTGTCTGCATCTGTCAGTGTGCCAACTTGCTCATGTTACCACCAGAACTATAATCCAAAAATTGAAGCCTCACACAAAAAGCAGTAATTAAGCAATGAAAGCCTGAAGCCTCCGTTTCTATGCTGTGAACCCATTTTAATGACTGTTAGTAATTGCCACAGAAACAACAGACATCATTCACAGAATTAAAGTTTATAATATATTGTACTTTGTAGGTCCACCATCCTCCAGCAGCAGTTTAACCGGGTCGGTCGGGTCGAGCACGGGTCCGTGGCTCTGCCCGGCATTATGCGATCAGGGTCAATTGGAGGCCCCGACACATTTAACATGGGCAGCATGCCCTCGGCTCAGCAACAGATCACCACGGGACAGATGCACAGAGGACACATGCCCCCTCTGGTGAGCATGTGTAACTTCACGGGTGTTTATGTTATAGATGGCATCATATGCAAAATAATGCTTTCAGGGCTCCATCTGGTACTTAAGTCTTTGTTGCAAACTGTTTGTGGCTCACACAATGTAAATCTATGACAATGGATGATTGGAAGCTGTCATATAGACTACAAATAATAATTTTAGTATTAAGTTAAATGACGCCGTAAATAAAGTATGACTGTTTTCTTGTGACGTCAGAGTCTGGCCCAGCAAGCGCTAATGGGAACCATCAACACCAGTATGCAGGCTGTCCAGCAGGCACAAGCTGACCTGGGAGAGGTTGATAATCTGCCACCACTTGGACAGGACATGGTAAGAACCAATCACAAGAGAAAGTAGTTTTGCTGTTACTTAAATGGCAAATGCATCAATGAACTACTGCCATTAACATGAGCCAGAGAAGTTGGCATGATGTTAAAAAAGAAAAGACACAAGTGGCCATATTACACAACACGATGATGGTGCGATGCACAACAGGTGCACACACTACAAGACTTTTGGTCAAGAGGCAGTCTAGACCAACAGCGAATAAACAATTTCTCACAGAAATGTACGCAAGATCTTGATCGTCTGTTTTTACCATCTGCACCGTGATTGGCTCGATTAGTTACGCATTGTTGCTTCACAGCACAAAATACAAGATCACGTGGCGATAATATCAAACTGGTCTGAAAATATCACAGCATTTGATTTTTGAAAATGTGGCGTGAAGTGACGCAAAGTGTTTCTCATCTGGCGTGCCCCCCTCCCTTATGTAGGTGTGATTGAGTGGAGGCAGAGACTAATTTGCATTTCATGTACCCACGTATACTCAATGAAGTAAGGGTGTAAAGTTACATTTCAACTATTATACTAGATATTATTTTGACAGGAAAAAATGTAATTTTGGTTTCCTATTTCACTCTACCAATGACTGACTTAAAGTTCTCTGCATTGAACCGTGAGGGAACAGTATTTTAACACCAAAACTACACACATCACCTTCTTGTTACAGTAAAATGCTGTAAACAATACGTTGCATGGTGGTTGTTGTGAGGGTAAACACGTTAGGAGGAGAGATCTTCGTACAGGATGTGTGTGTGATGCATTATGCACAGGTTTCAGCTGTCAATCAAATCCCATGAGGAACATTGAGTTGTGTTGAAGTCCTCTTAGTATGTGCCACAAGCCAGTGTAAAAGCTTTATAATATTGTTATTTATCTAAAGTTATTTGTTATTGTGACATTACAGTAATGGACTGTAGCTTTGTTGTATGTTTATCGTTCTATTATTGACTACAAAGTGGCTTTATTGACCTGTGCTAAGATGTTATTGATGTTCCTGGGATTGCTATTAGTATTAATGTTTTTGTATGTTTACTTTTCTTTTTACAACAAGGCATCTAGAGTGTGGGTCCAGAACAAGGTGGATGAATCCAAACATGAGATCCACTCCCAGGTGGACGCCATAACAGCCGGTACAGCGTCTGTGGTCAACCTCACTGCCGGTACGTAACCGTCCAGTGTTGGCTCTTTCATCACAGCTCAAGAGACTTGGCGTTCAGTTTTAAGTGCCACATTTGTCCAAAAAGTGTCTCCTTAGTAGAAAGCGGAAAATACCCTCATGACGAATCTTCACACGTCAAAAAATCTACCTGCCATACTGCGTCGTCTGATTCTTAAATAAGCAATTCTATTTGCTGTAATAAATATTTCACATTATATATATATATATCGTGGTGTCCTTAGGCTGAACTGTTTGGCAGGATTTGTAGTTCTTCCCACGTTCTGGAGAGATTCCATGCGAACCAGATCAGGTTTTTACTGGATTGGATGTCTCCATACCATCTGTTTGATTGTGCGGCAGTTTGCCTGTTTTTTCTTTGAAGCCTGTGCTTTACATCTGTTCACATACCCCGAAGAGCTTGTTAGGATTTACTGATGTGTGGATGTACATATCAGAATCGTGCGCCATATAGAAATGTAATTGAGAATGCCTTTAAAATTCACATTCCAGCCCTGAATTTCTATGAATTTGAATTGAGGTGCCAACAGGATGTAGAATTGCAATTTCGAATTTCATTGTAAGATTTAATAATGGAAGGGAACTGTAGTGAAATAAATTGAAATGTGAAGAAATTCATTTAAAGGTGTCGGATGAAAAGATGCATTCTATCTAAAAGTGAATGCTCATCCAGACCTGCCTGAAACTCCTCGTGTAACCACACCCCCACAAATCTACGTCAGTTCGTGGTATGATTTGACTAAGACCGCCCAAATGTATACTCAAGTAATGTGGGCGTACCTGTCAGTACAATTGCTTTGGAACCTGATGTTCCAAATATGGTAAGAGGCGTAACATTTCCGTCACGCGCTTGCAGTATTCGACCAATCACTACGCACTGGTTAACTGGCCAATCATAGCACACCTCGCTTTTCAGAGCCATGAGCTTTTAGAAAAATATTTTTTATAATCAAATTTAAAATTTGTTCTGCAAAGAGGAGATACAAACATGCACGGTATGTGGAAAATACAGCGTTTTTGAACCTCAAATCGTGAATACACATTGCATTACATCTAAAACAAACGATAATATTCATTTTAGCCGTGTCATATGACCCCTTTAACTTTTAATAGAGTACTAAAAAATGTACAAAAATACTTTACGAAAGACTTTTTGTCCAGAGTTTAAAGAAGTTTGATGGTTGCATAGACCTTACAGACAAACCTATAAAGCTTTTATTTCACCTGTTCAAAATATCACTCATGAATTTATATTCTTTGCTTTTTTATATTAAGTTTTTATTTCACTCATCATAGTAATCAAAAACATCATTTGAATTTAAAAGTGATAGTTTACTCACAAATTAATATTCTGCCATCATTTACTCACCCTCTTGTCATTTCAAACCTGTATGACTTTCTTTCTTCCACAGAACACAAAAGAAGATATTTTGAAGCATGTTGGGAACCGGCACCCATTCACTTGCATTGTTTTTGTGTTCATACAACAGAAGTGAATGGGTGCCGGTGCTGTTCGGTTACCAACTTTCTTCAAGATATCTTCTTTTGTGTTTTGTGAAAGAAAGAAAGTCTAACAGGTTTGAAATGACACGAGGGTGAATAAATGATGACAGAATGTTCATTATCGGGTGAATTATCCCTTTATTTCAAGTAGTTCAAGTATTCTTTTAACCAATAGCATCATACCATTCATTTTCATCACTCAATTGAAAAATAATCCAAAATTTTCCTTCTTCAAGGTGACCCCACGTACACAGACTACACCGCCGTGGGCTGCGCCATCACCACCATTTCATCCAACCTGACCGAGATGTCCAAAGGAGTGAAGCTCCTGGCAGCCCTCATGGATGATGAGGTGGGCAGCGGTCAGAACCTCATGGGAGCCGCCCGGACCCTTACAGGAGCCGTGTCTGATTTGTTAAGAGCAGTGGAACCAGCTTCTGGAGAGGTGACGAACACAAACATTCGAACCCCTTGACCTCTACACATCTAATCTGTCAATAACACGCGTTGTTTGCGGGCAGATTTTATAATGAACTCGTTAAAATTTGTTTTTGCTTTCTGGCGTACAGAGCACAGGCACAATCTGTTGATTTGTTTGGCTCGTGTTGGACTAGGTAATTGCAGTGGAGTGTAGAGATGATAGACAGGATGTGATTAGTTGTGTGTCGAGTTTTGAGACGTTGCGGCGGCGATATGAGGATCTCTTTTAATGTTGTTATGATGTTATCGCTCTTCAGCCCAGACAGACGGTGTTGACTGCGGCGGGCAGCATCGGCCAGGCCAGCGGAGACCTCCTGAAACAGATAGGAGAAGGTGAAACGGATGAAAGATTTCAGGTATGTTTTTATGTGCGTGCCTGTCTCCACTTCAAAGTGTTTGTCTGGAATAGTACTGTTGTTTGCAACAGTTTTCAACAATGAACTTTTTTTCTTGATAAAGAGATTTTTACGCATTATTTTTCAGTCACAATCACTGATTGGTTTAGGTCAAACCTCTTACCCAATCACATCGTTCATTATCTCCTGGCAGAGTGTTTTTTCACTCGTAGTAAATACTTCAGCGTTCATTTTCTACACGTATAATTTAATTTCGTGCGATTCGGGTGATACTGTCACACTCGGTTAGCCTCTGTGAGCGTTTTATTAGCCCCCGTTTTATTCTGTTACACTCTATCCTTCCGTTTATTTCTTTCATTAGTCTGGGCCAGGTTGCCTCACAGTGTGTTGCTTGACTGATGAATATGTTCCAGGACATTATGATGAACCTGGCCAAAGCCGTAGCTAATGCCGCTGCCATGCTGGTGCTGAAGGCCAAGAACGTGGCACAGGTGGCCGAGGACACTGCGCTCCAGAACCGGGTCATCACCGCCGCCACGCAGTGCGCGCTGTCCACGTCACAGCTGGTGGCCTGCACGAAGGTACTCGCGTACTTGGTTCAAGTGCATGCTACAACAACTTTTTATTGGAGTTCACCGAAGATGACAATTTGTTATTGGAGAAGACATCATTTACTCACCCTGTTGTCATTGTAAACCTATCTGCTTTTCTTTCTTCTGCAAATGCTAAAGATATTTTGAAAAATGTTGGTAACCAAAAACCGTTGGTCCCCATTGACATCTATTGTATGGACACAAAACCAGTGGAAGTCAATGGGGACCAACCAACCATTTTCAAAACATCTTCTTTTGTGTTCTGCAAAGGAAAGAAAAGCACACAGGTTTAAAAAGACAACAGGGAGTGTAAATCAGATGATACTTAATGTAATCTGTTCTGTTTATTTTAAGTTTTATAATGACATACAAAAAGAACTGGTGCTTCTATGTGTGCTTATAAATTTGCATCCATATTGACCAAAGAGAAGAAAAAGTTTATTTTAGTTATTTAATTTTCTTAGGGCTATCAAGTCTATTATATCGTGATTAATTGATTCCAAAATAAATGTTTGTGTTTGTATAATAAATGTTTAATTGGCATGTATACTGTATATAAAAACACAAACATACATGTATATATTAAAAACAATTTTTGGCCGATAACTATAACCGATAATTCTTTAAAGGAGTCATGAATTAAGACATCCATTTTAACCCGAGCTTTTGTTATATAAGAGGGAATCGTATTCAAGCGAACATCCTGTAAGTGTCAGAACTGAAAACGCCCTCGTTACTGAGATTACAACTGTTATTGACACCAGGCCCAGCGAACGCCAGGTTCTGGAATGCACCTTTCTATGATGTCATTGAACTCCACAGAAGAATATCAACGACTACTTCTCTAGCCCCGCCCACTGGTTCGCGCATGACAGTACTGAAGTAACACAAGTTGCGCTCAACCAGATAGAGCGAGCAAGCAATAAACAAACATGCCTTTAAAGATCGCAACACAGTCGCTGCATAACCTTCCTTCGGATTCCGACATTAGTAATGCGTGGTTGAAGTTTAATTTTAAAGACTTTCCAGCTCACGTGGGTAACAAACATTGAGCATTTGTTCGCTTCATTTCACGGCGGATTCATTTGTGAACAAGGCAGAGGTTGACGCTGGATTTGTGGAGAGACTAAAATTAAAAAGCAGTGCTGTGCCATCAATATTGGATCCGATAGGAATGGTGCAGCAATCTTATGTGAGTAAAACATATTTGTACTATGCGTCACTATTGCTTTGTTAGAGATCGCTTGATATGCCCTGAGCACTATTCGCACGAGATTAGTATTACCTGGGGACCTCTAGTCATTTGTATTACTTGCAGAGGTTGTCTGTGATGAGTCGGCCATATTTTGACGAACACCGAGGCCCTGTGATAATATTAGTCCCGTGCGAATCGGCATCTCTGTTATTTGGCGGGCTCATATATTATTTTTCAAGGTTTTATTTCAGTGTTTTGATATTATTTCGGGTGCTGGGTCAAACACTGTCATTTTGGCCGGTCAATAAGTCAGTAAATTTGAGTAAAACCACAGGCTTCACTTATCCCGTGCGAATGCGCCACATGAAATACAGATGTGGGGGAGGTCATTTCTAAATCACACGAGGTCCCCAGATAATACTAATCCTGTGCGAATAGGGATAATGTGTAACCTAATGCGTTACGTGTCTAACCAAATTCACAGAACGCTCCAACTAAGTTTACTACGCAAATTGCTATCCAATCATAGCAGTGGCCGTTTACTTCCAAGTCTTCAATGCGGCACGCCCATTAAAGGGGTCATTTGACACGGCTAAAACGAATATTATCGTTTGTTTTAGATGCAATGCAATGTGTACACACGATTTAAGGTTCAAATACGCTGTATTTTTCACATACCGTGCATGTTTGTATCTCCTCTTTGCTCCGCCTCTCTGAAACGTGCAGATTTTTTACAAAGCTCATGGCTCTGAAAAGCGAGGTGTGCTATGATTGGCCAGTTAACCAGTGCGTAGTGATTGGTCGAATACTGCAAGCGTGTGACAGAAATGTGACGTCTCTTACCATATTTGGAACATCAGATTCCCAAGCAATTGTACTGACAGGTACGTCCACCTTACTTGCGTATACATTTGGGCGGTCTTAGTCAAATCATACCACGAACTGATGTAGATTTGTGGGGGTGTGGTTACACGAGGTGTTACAGGCAGGTCTGGATGAGCATTCGCTTTTAGATAGAATGCATCTTTTGTTCAGACACTTTAATTTTTGCAATTTTACGTGTCTAATACATGCATGGGCAACTTATAACACACCAAAGACACATAAAAACACGTATTCGCGCCATATGACCCCTTTAATACCAAGCGTTTGTCGAGCCGGCCTCAAAACCCTGGTAGAAAATAGCCTATTACTTATTGATTTTGATGTTTTTGAATGTAAAAACCATGCTAACGTCATAAGTAGACCTCATACAACAGTATAAAACAATAAACAAGCCCAGTTCATGACACCTTTAACATTGGAAGTCGATATATTGGCCGATATACAGTATCTAAATATTAATATAAAATTTCCTAAGACTGAAACAAAAGGCAAAAAGTGGACAACTGCGATTATTTGAAAACATTGACTGCAGAAAACAAGGTAACCATTAGTTCTCTTTTATCCCGTGAAAATCATGTACCAAGCCTACTTTACACTAGTTAAGGATTCTTGAACCTTCAAACATTTGTGCTATACTATTTATTTAATAAACAAATTATAGATGTTCTTCCAGAGCAACCCAGAAAAATGTTCTTAATAGCCACATGTCTAACAGGTCTCAAGACAGCAATCAGACAGCTATCGGCTTCAAACAACATGCTTTTGTTCCTATCATTTACACATTCATAAATACTGTATCTACATACTGTACCTACATCAACAATGTTTTGCTAATAGCAGTAAGTGAGTGATCACGACAGAAAATAGTGCTGTACTGTATTTTAACTGTGAGCAGCGTGCAGCTCAAGAAGTTTAACCAGAGGAAATCATTTATGATTTTTCGGCTATAATATATCGGCCTAAATTTTATTATCGGCCGATAACATTAAAAATGACCATTTATCGGCCGTTACCGATATGGCCGATAATTTATCTTTCATCCCTAATTATATTTATTCATTACATCAATTATATTTCAATAAAAATGTTTATTAATGTAAATGCTTGTTACATATACATGTATGTGTGTGCATTTATAAATAGATATAAATATCCACAACACACATACAATATTATATAAACACATATTTATAAAAAATCAATATAACACCATCAAATTTATTTGCTTTGCTAATATTTTAATTGACCTCTTGTAAATTATTACATTGCGCTACACATTTATTTAAATAACATTAATAAATGTGAATGTTTAATTTGAATTTAATTTAAGTGAAAGGTATTTGATGTATTATGAACGTTTTTATTATCGTGCCGTTGGTTTCATGTTTGCTTTTCATATGTCATGAGTTTGACGATTTTCTCTTGCCAGAAATAACTGCTGCAGCATTTTTTTTACATTTTCTGTGTATGTTTGCTTGTCGTAGGTGGTGAGCCCTACCATCTCCTCCCCGGTCTGTCAGGAGCAGCTGGTGGAGGCCGGGCGTCTGGTGGAGCGTTCGGTGGAGGGGTGTGTAAAAGCATGCCACGCTGCCTCTGAGGAAGGCGAGCTGCTCCGACAGGTGAACATGGCGGCTGGCGCTGTCAGCCAGGCCCTCAGCGACCTTCTCCAGCACGTGCGGCACTACGCCAGTTGTGGGGAACCGATCGGACGCTACGACCAGGCCACTGACACCATCATGACAGTAACGGAGAGTATTTTCACATCGATGGGGGATGCAGGTGAGACCCGTGAGAAGATGAAGAAAAAGAATGGAAGAAATAGTGCACAGCCTAGACCAAGGATGTCCAATCTTTTGAAACAGCCCTACCTTAAATTAGTCTAATATTCTGCTTCTTTTATGTAGCTTTGGTTTTGCTCGAATTTATCATTCGCCCGATTGCTTAGAAAAGTAATAACATAGCTCTCAATGAACCATACAGTTTCTCAAAACATTTATGGCCGTCGCACAAACTGTGTGGGATGAGTTACGCTCCAGCGTTTAATGGGTTGTTAAAGGGTTTGTTCAAATCCCCAACCATAAGCAATAGTCATAGAGATTACAATAGATGGGCTAAACCACAGAACTGACACATATTTCAACCCACAGGGAATTTATTTAATAAATGGAAATTTAAGTCAAATAGGCATACAGTGTCACACAAGCAAGCATTGATGTATTTTATTCATATATGTCCGACAAAGCATATACTGTATGTACTTTGACAGAACACGATTAGTATTGCACAACGTGTTTCCAATGAGTTTCCTGATGTTTCTGCCCTCATTTCGGTTCCGTCGCCCCCCGCAGCCCTACTTATTGCAACCCACGGTCGACTCCCAACGTTACCATTGCAACCGCTATGACTCAAGCTCGATAAACATCCAGCTTTGCTTGGTCTTCGGATCTTGTCTTCATTCATGAATTTGTTTCACTGTTTATTAAGTCTCAACAAGGTCCTCGCAAGTTTTTTTGTCTGCGGCGTAAACCACATTTTTGAGCTGTTTGCAAAGCTGAAGATCTTGTTATGGTATGGCCGTAAATTCAAAGAATCCTCAAAGGATCCTCTGTGAGGTCGACGAAAACATGCCATGCGCAAAAACTCAACAGAGAATCCGATCTGGTCCCAATCATGAACGCCCTGTCTTTGAACTTCTTAAAAGAAAACACATGGCATAAAGGTGCCGGGGGGTTGGCTACAAATGCAAAACAAGTAAAACAAGGAATGTTGTACGACTCGGGCCAAGGAATCTGCATGTAAAATTCGACTGTTTTGCGATTTTGTTAGCATTTAAGTTGACATGATTTTCAAGTGTTACCCTGTTTACTGTCTTAACACACATTCCTGGTCTTTTCCATCATTTATCAGTGTATGTTGTCCCAGAGGGAAAAAACAATTGTTTTCATAATCATTCATTCAAATGTAATAACTCGCTTTGCTGTTTTGGCTCATGTTGCTTAAACTGCACAGATTCTTTTTCACGCAATCTGTTAAGCAATAGCCAACAAGCTATTTATGCATTGTTCTAGGCAATTGTTGTAGGTAATGTACCTTTTTCACATCTTGGCAATAGCAGCGCGGTAAGTGAGTGCCAGTTAGCATTAATGCAATTGGGTTACAGCAATAATACTGTAGCAAATAACAATAGGATGGCGATACCGTTGCGACACGTCGAGGATAACTTAAAATGTGAGCATCAGAGAAGTCCTTCACAACCAACTTCACACCCATCTGACATCCAGATCTCGCTCTGTTCTTTTGTGCAATGCCCACTTTCGCCAATCCAGTCAATGAATAATGAATAATTTTTACATTTTTTCAAATTCAGTAACATTTTACATACGTCACACTGAAATGCGTTGGATTGTCATTCCATATTCATTTATCAGTCACACCATTTTCATACCGAGCGCATCCTACGTTTACAAAGGTGAAACACCTTGTACGTCCATCGCTCTCCCACGATAATCTCATCACCGCTTGTATTTCTGGATGTACGTAGGTGTTCGGGAAATACAGAGACCAGTCAGGGAAAGCGAGTAGGCACGCTTTTGAAAGGGCTCTTGATCAATGATGCACTTCTGGACACACAGGTTCACAAACATTCGAGCGCTTCGGTTTCTAAAAGCGATATGCAGAGAGATTGATTTTCAAATTCACACAAATCAAAGAAACGAGGAGCGCGTGTAGGCTTTTTCACAGTCTGGAGTCAAGGACGGTGGGGATGGATAGAGCCAGGAATATGTCGTTAGATGTTTTTGGCGAAACATAAGATCTACCCACACAACATGATGGTATTATTATGTTTGAATAAGGTTTATGTGGGGATATGTGATAGCTGCGTGTTTGGGTTTGCAGGTGAGATGGTACGGCAGGCGAGGGTTCTAGCCCAGGCCACCTCTGACCTGGTGAATGCGATGCGCTCCGATGCCGAAGCTGAAATCGATGTGGATAATTCTAAGAAACTTCTGGCGGCTGCCAAGCTGTTGGCCGATGCCACTGCCAGAATGGTGGAGGCTGCAAAGGTATGAAGGCTGTGGGAAGACTATTTAATATATACAGCCGTGGAAAAAATTTCAGAGACCGTTTTTCTGATTTTAAAATGTATGATTTATAGGTATGTGTTTATGTAAAATGATCATTTTTGTTTCAATCTGTGAACTACTAACAATATTTTTACCAAATTTCAAATACAAATTTTGTTTCCATTTGCATTTATTTGCAGAAAATGAAAACTGGAGAAACAGAAAAATAACAGAAAAGATGCTCTGTATTTTTTCAGACCTCAAATACTGCCAAGAAAACAAGTTCATATTCACTTTTAAGCAATACTACAGTAATATTTATTTTTTATGTGACAACCTGGATTTTTTTATCACAGTTTTCATGCGTCTTGTCATGCTGTCAGGATTTCACATTGCTGTTGGATGACTTTACGTCATTCCTGAGGTTTGATTTTGTTGAGATTCAACAGACACTGGACTGGAATGGCCACAATACATCTAAAAAACCTGATTTGAATTGAAAATTTGTAGTGGTCTCTTAATTTTTTCAGCGGCTGGATATAAATATATTTTAATATATATGTATTGTGAAGCACTTTCTGCAATATTTTCATTTCATTTAAAAATATATACAGTATATATATTTACATTTGTGTAGTGCTTCTGGACCAGTTGTATATATGTACCGTATGTGTATACATGGTATATAAAAAATATTGATAAAATAAGAATGCATTGTCTAAATGTCATTCACATTATCTGAACAGTGTCCTTTTCCCTATTCAAACTTTGGTTTTGGTTGCAAACAGTGCTAACAGCTTGCTTCTTTAATCCAGAAACCAGGATCAGCAGCCATAGTGTAAAAAATCGCTTCCCACCCTCTTCAGTGCTTCATCTCTGTGATACCCAAGAAGCCCTAAGCCATCATTTAGATTTGACTGAAGATGGGCTACAGAAACGGTTGTCAGCACCTCTCTTAGCAACACACAGTAAATGGCCAGGAGGTGATTCATATTCAGACATGTGAAACGCTGGTCTACGGTGTGTTAGGCACATTTGATCCATGATGCATTAATCACAACATCGGTGCCATTATCAAACGTAAAGAAGAGCAATGCGCCACGGACGGTTTCCTTGGTAACAGAAATGGAGCAGACAGCCCCTAATTCCTCTTTGCATTGAGCGTTTTCTAATGTGCTGATGTCGTAGCAGGGCTGACCAAATATAAAATTAATCTCTGTCCTCTCAGAGTTATCCATCACTTTCTGTTTAAACGAATACATAAAAAATAAACAGTGAGATCAGGTCAAGGTTGAAATTGCATACTAGCGGCTAGATTTGATTATATGGGAAACTATTTCCCATAATGCAGCGCGCTCAAGCTAACCTTTCATTTCCAATGTGATACAGCAATATTGTTATACTGTACAATGTAGCCAATGCTGGCCGCTGATTGGTCAATACACTTCTTTCATGCTATTGTCTATATTTTCATTTAGATTATATGTAGGTATTAAAAGCAATAGACAGTGCGGTGCAAAATGCATGAAATGCTTTATATGCAGCAGTTAAAACTGAATTGCACCCTTGCAGGGAGCCGCCGCATACCCGGAGAATGAAGACCAGCAGCAGAGGTTGCGCGAGGCTGCTGAAGGGCTGCGAGTCGCCACCAACGCAGCTGCTCAGAACGCCATCAAAAAGAAGCTCATTCACCGGCTGGAGGTGAGGAGACGTTTAAGTGCATTATCCTCCCATTTTCTGTTCAGCGTTCTGTGTTTGCTGCCATCTTCTAACACAGTTTTCAATCTGGTGATTTATAGTGGTGTGAAGGATGCTGATGAAATGCAGAAATGGATTTTATGCCTTTAAAGAAACAGTTCAGTTGTTAGAATATAGACCATTTTTTCGGACGCGCACATCAGGACGGCAGTTAACTTCCGGTTTGTGTTTGGCTAGTGTCTAATAATATTACTATTTATATTTAATTTAATTTATGTAAATATTAATTAATATTATAATTTTATTGTATAACAATTGCATTAAATAAACGATTTGTTGAATTTTGTTGTATGTTCATTTTATTAAATAAACAATTTCTTGAAAGTGTCCTGTAGTTTGGTCACATTTAAAGGGGTCATATGACACAGCTAAAACGAATATTATCGTTTGTTTTAGATGTAATGCAATGTGTATACACGATTTAAGGTTCAAAAACGCTGTATTTTCAACATACCGTGCATGTTTGTATCTCCTCTTTGCCCCGCCTGGACGGGTGGATTTTTAACAAAGCTCATGGCTCTGAAAAGCGAGGTGTGCTATGATTGGCCAGTTAAGCAGTGCGTAGTGATTGGTTGAATACTGCAAGCGTGTGACGGAAATGTAACGCATCTTACCATATTTGGAACATCAGGTTCCAAAGCAATTGTACTAACAGGTAAGCCCACCTTACTTGCGTATACATTTGGGCGGTCTTAGTCAAATCACACCACGAACTGACGTAGATTTGTGGGGGTGTGGTTACACGAGGCGTTTCAGGCAGGTCTGGGTGAGCATTCGCTTTTAGATAGAATGCATCTTTTGTTCCGACACCTTTAATTTTTGCAATTTTACGTGTCCAATACATGCATGGGCAACTTATAACACACCAAAGACACAGAAAAACACGTATTCGCTCCATATGACCCCTTTCAAGAAACTGATGGTACATTGACATCTAGAGGTTGAGCTTGGTATCGCAGTCTAAAGTCAAAAATATTGGAGAGACAAGTTTAGCCAAGTAACGGTTCTTCTCGGTTTCTTTTGATTGTTATCAGAAATAATCTACAGGCACTCTATTGTATGTGAATGTGTACCGGAACTTAAGGGCAGTCCACGAACGCGCGCATGCGCAGTAACGTTTGTTTACGTTGTCGCTTTGAAACCGTCTATATTGTTAATTGTCTTCATGTTTAAGTGCAACAGCAGATTCTCCCATTCACTCTCATTGTGTAGAATAGCACCTGGAAAAAGGGCCATTTATGTTAGAACAATAAAGTTTCTTTCTAACGCAACAACTACTGTATAAAGACGAAGATACAGAGGAATGATATCATTGGGATCATTTATTTTTACCAGCTGATGAACAATAAAACATAGACAGCCAGTCAAAATCAAGGCCTTGTGCAATTACAATGTGAAACTGCAACAAGCGGTTAAGAGCAGCTTTGAGCTCTTTCTTTAAATGGCTCCTCATTCATTTATCCTGAGGGCTATATTAGAACACTCAACATCCTGCTGTTAATCACCTGCGGGTGTGGAAAGGAGTTTTTTCTGTTGTAGCTTCATGCGTATCTGATCCAAATTCAGACGTTTTGGTCCCGACCCAAGCCCAGTTGACCATAACATCCAGTTCATTTGATTGGTGTGACAAGTGTCTCCTGAAATCGGGTGTGCCCCAACACACCGCACATAAGTCTGTGTGAAGATGGAGATCTGGGGTTTGTTTTAGCATTTATAATGTGGAAATGTGGAACGGCTGTTGATTTACGAATGTTGTTTGCCAATAGTTTGGTTCTCCAAGTTAAAATAACCATTTTTAATTTTAAAATGTAATATTTTAGGCTTTGCTACAGTAATAAACAACACCTTTTGCTGGCTCACACTGTTGACAAAAATATTTCGTTGCATGAATGCGGATTTTAAACCAATAAGCTTTAGCAGTGGGAGGAGCTACTCTGCTGAACACAGTAGAAATGAAAACCAAGTGTTTAACGGAAACGTCTTTTTACTCCTGGCTGATTGGAACAAAAACTTAAATGGCAAAAATAGCTTTAATTGATTTATCTTGTGTTTATTATTATTTCTTGTAGTTTGAATCCTTGTTAGGACCCAGAATCCAGCATTCTGAACTCTGTTTGGACTTTCACATCTACAAAGATTGCATTTTTTTTATCCTCTCTCTTCCACCCTTCCTAAACCCCTTAATATTCATTTGAGGAATGTTCATTCTCTCTTTCTCACCGCCATGTGGATTGAGCGTTTCGTGCACTGGCAGACTCGAGATGCCCTGTGAATTTTTGCCAAATCTTTTAACGATTGGCATGAGAGCAACAACTTCAGAGGGGGTCCCGAAACAACCAGAAATACTGTGTTCTCCGTGAACTTGCTGTACCCTTAATGAAATTCACACCGAACAGTTGAGTCTTTGTGCCATTAATGCCACATTTCTCTCAGATCAGCTTGATAATGCCGGTAATGGGCATCATTGATTCTGTCGTGTGCTACATTTGCGTTCTCTTTCTGCTTTTGGGCCGTTATTTAGAGCGCACGGTTGTAATGAGATATGTTTCAATCTTCGCATAGAATGCAGCGAAGCAGGCGGCGGCGGCAGCGACGCAGACCATCGCGGCAGCTCAGAATGCGGCTGCGTCCAATAAGAACCCAATGTCACATCAGCAGCTAGTGTTCAGTTGCAAGGTATTGTGGCTAAAAATCTGTTTTAAGAAGTTTTGGATATTGAATGCTTGATAATGGGATGCTTATTTAATACAAGTGCGTTTTTGTTCTTTCTGTGAATGAATGTCTGTCCAGGCCGTAGCAGATCATATTCCCCACCTGGTCCAGGGAATGAGGGGCAGTCAGGCCCACCCGGAAGACCTCGGTGCTCAGCTGGCACTTATCATCGCTAGCCAGAGTTTTCTACAGGTGCCCACTGTCTACAAACAAACTCGAAGGTTTGTTTGATCAAACTCTTACATTACAATGTTTATGTGTTTGACTCCGAACAGCCCGGTAGTAAAATGGTGACGTCGGCTAAATCGGCCGTTCCAACGGTAGCCGACCAGGCAGCTGCGATGCAACTCGGTCAGTGTGCCAAGAACCTTGCCACGTGCCTGGCAGAACTGCGGACAGCGGCGCAGAAGGTACCCACAATGCATTGCTTTAAGTAAAGCTCTCAATCTGACATTTACTGAACTTAAAGGGATAGTTCACCCAAAAATGAAAATTCTTTCATCATTTACTCACCCTCAGGTTGTTTCAAGCTTCAGTAAATTTCTTTGTTCTGTTGAACACAAAGGAAGATATTTGGAAAAATGTTAGCAATTTTCAGTTCTGGGACATCATCCACTGCCATAGTAGAATTTTTTTAACACAAAATTAGATATTTTGAAGAATTTAGGAAAACAAACAGTTTTGGGGCTACCATTTAATTTTTCCTACTGTGGTAATCAATGATGTCCCAGAACTGAAAATCCTTAACATTCTTCCAAATATCTTTCTGTGTTCATCAAAACAAATTTTTCCATTTCAAATATTTGAATCACACAAACAGAGACTGTAGCATAAATAGTAGTCATGTGCAGTGGCACAATTATAAAATGGTAGTTGTTGAAGATTGTTTTGTGTATACTGTGTCGTAGGCTCATGAAGCGTGTGGTCCTTTAGAAATCGACTCGGCGCTCAACGCCGTTCAGTCTCTTAAGAGCGAACTACAGGATGCTAAAATGGCTGCACTAGACGGGCAACTCAAACCATTGCCTGGGGAATCGGTATGTCAAATTCTGCCTTTTGTATTATTTACAGGAAATTACAAAGGCGAAATACAAAAAACCTGAGGACTCATGTTTAACACTCTCATGTCTATAGCTAGAAAAGTGTGCCCAGGATCTCGGGAGTATGTCCAAGGCTGTGGGCTCTTCCATGGCGCAACTCCTAACCTGTGCCGCCCAGGGCAATGAGCATTATACAGGTAAGATGACCTCTACGACTCGACAACATATAAAACAAAAAGATTTTCGAATGACTATTAAACTCTGAATAAAAAAAATGATGTGTGCAACATGAATTTTACATTTAGGATTCCTATCAGCCAATCATTGCCTTACGATTTTAGAGCTTTGATTGGATGATAGAAATTTTCCACTTCAACATCGTTTATGGTGTCCATTAGGAAAAAATGTCAAATTGCTTCTCTAATATATACAAAAATAAAACACATCCTGCGTTTTCCCAACAAAGCTATATTTTCTGAATTAAAAGCATTAAAGGTCGAGTGTATGAAATTTTGCGGCATCTAGCGGTGAGGTTGCGAATTGCAACCAATGGCTCACTCCTCCCCCCCTTTCAAAGCACTACGGTGGCTGACACAGGACTAAGATGTCGTCACATTTTCACTTCTTTGCTGAAGGAGATAACGTATTTACGCAACGCGCTCTGTAGAGCAGTTTGTCTGTTTAGGACTACTGTAGAAACAACATGGTGAATTCCATGTAAGGGGACCCGCGGTGTATGTAGATAGAAATAGCTCATTGTAAGGTAATAAAAACACAACGCTTCAGTATGTAAGGTCTTTATACACCTCTGAAGACATAGTTATGTATATTGAACTGCATTTCTATCAATAGATCCTCCTAAAATTACACACTGGACCTTTAAAACAGAGCAGATAGATGTACGCTGTTCCTTACCTGCACCACCCATCAATTTTTCACTCTCTCTGGCTGGATCGCTGCTCTCAGGAGAGCTTCTGAAGACAGATTTTAATGGCACGCTCGAGCAAACCCCTCCTCTTCCAGCCCAGCTCCTGCAGCTTCTCAAGCCGAGGGTATAACTAACCCCCGTCCCTCATTAATCTTTTTTTCACTAGATTTAACATACCATCAGCAATTGGGCTCTACTTGGCTGGATAATGCAATTTTATGCAATTTGCCCGCATTCGCCTTTTACAGTTTTTCGCTTTCTGTTCTATAAGTAAAGGCCAGATCCCATATGGCGCCTCATTTTCCTTCCACGCTCATTTGTTGGAACAGCAGGGGCGTTGTGGGTCAGCCATGCACCAAAATGAGGCTGAAAGCTTTTTTTGGAACTGAATGTTTGGGCTTGTTCTTTGAATTACTCCCTAAATGTGTCCCTCGTTTACCGTTTATGGCACTTTATGTAAAGCATTAGGAATGGAGTTGAGGTCGTTGATTCACAAGTATAGTTAAGGCAAATATATTTATGCTTATTTATTGTATGATGCGGTGTAATGATCGCATGCTAGTGGTTGATTGATTTTGTTTTTTAGTCCATTATACTAATGTCCATATCTAGGAGTAGATTCAGTTACCGATATGTAGTGCCGATATAAGGATAATGACAATAGTCTTGCAATGCAAAATATCTTCCTAATCGGTGTGGCCAACACATCTAACAGGAATTCGTAACTATTTTACGAGGTGGCTAATTCGTATGAGTTTGTATGATCTTATTCTTACTTTTTAGTACGATTTGCTTTCGCGCCAGTGACACTAGGTTTAGGGGTTGGATTAGGGAAGGGGCTTCAGTATTGCTTTTTTCTAATAATTGTTAGTTTTATGTATACAAAATGGCCACCTCGTAAAATAGTTACGAATTCCTGTGAGATCAGGTTAGTCTGGCAGATATATCGGTTTGTCATAGACCGATGTCGATCCATTGACTTCCATTCTTTCACTTCCATTCATACAAAGGTCATGTTTGGTAAACTCCGACTTGAGTAAATGCTCATACTGTAATAGCAACATAGCACAATGCAATTTTGTACATTACAGCTTTAAATTAATGAAAACAACAAAAACAAATACGGCAGACGGCCATGATATGTAAATAAAATTTGGCCTGGCTTATATATTTTTGAACTTTTCTTACAAATATTATTGTTGTATTGCTTGAAAGTGAATATGAACTTGTTTTCTTTGCAGTATTTGAGAACTGGGCTTTATTTTTTTTTGTTATTTTGACTGTTTCTCCAGTTATAATAAATCTCAAATGCTGCAAAGAAAACAAGTTCATATTCCCTTTTAAGCAATACAACATTAATACTCTATTTGTACATGTATTTAAGAAAAGTTTTAAAATTATTTTTTGTGATAATCTTGATTTTTATCGCAGTTTTCATGTGTCTTGTCATGTTGTCAGTTTTTCTGTACACTGGACTGGAATGATCACAATACATCTAGAAATGCAGATTTAAAACGAAAATTTGCAGTTGTCTCTTAATTTATTCCGCGGCTTTATGTATATATATTATATACACACTGCCATTCAAATGTAAAGTGTCGCTTATTCTCTTAATTATTAATATTTTCCACATATTAGACAAATAGTAAAGTATTATTAATAGTGCTTTTAGGAGTTTATATTCAATAAAGTTATTATTCTACAATTTTATGCCTTTATGTATAGCATATTTAGTATTTTTCTCATGATATCATATGATATAGTTTAATTTGAATTTGTATAGTGCTCATGAAGGGGCCCTTCCAGTCTTCAACATTAGTTTATCATTATTATTCCAGACATTACATTTAATACTTGTGTACACAGTAAGATTTACAAAGAGGAGAATGACTCACTGCATGGGTTGGTTCATTGGACAGGTGTAGCCGCGAGGGAAACCGCTCAGGCCCTGAGGTCGCTGGCCCAGGCGGCGAGAGGAGTGGCCGCAAGCAGTGTGGAGCTCCAGGCCGCCGCCGGCATGCTGGACTCGGCCTGTCACGTGATGGAGGGCTCAGCCATGCTAATCCACGAAGCCCACCAAGCCCTGGTGTGCCCTGGAGATGCCGAGAGCCAGCAGAGACTAGCGCAGGTGTGACGTTTTAGATTAATCTTACATTACACACATTCACACAGTTGGGTTAAAATCATTTTCGGAGGTGTCGGCAATTTTGTTTGTCTTCAGCCTTCAAGGCTGGAGGCCACAATGTCATTTTTTGAATGATGTCCCATCAGCCCTTTCTCGGCATAGCTGTGTCTCTTTTTCGCTTTATAGAACGTGCCAGCGTGCCTCCTGACTTGCGCAGGTTCCTTTGGGACGCAAACATATTGCTTGGCATATGTCTGTGACAGCGGCATAAATGAAAGACATGGATTTTTCTGTTCTGCTAAGGGAATGATTTGAATTTTAGAAGCATCGTGTATCTCCCCTGGACATCATAAAGTTATTTGGTGGGAATGTGTGTTTTTTGGTGTCTCAGGTGGCGAAGGCCGTGTCTCACTCCCTCAATAACTGCGTGAACTGCTTACCTGGACAGAAAGATGTGGACATGGCCCTCAGGAGCATCGGAGAGGCCAGCAAGAAACTCCTGGTGGAAAATGTGAGTCGTCCCTTTGGTTCATAACAGTTTACCAGTGCTTTTGATCCATAAAATAACTTTTCAGGGAGACTGATATTTAAAAGTGTGAGATATAATGAAAGGGAATGGCGACTGTGCTTGTCGAGCTCAGAACTGACTAAAATAACACCATGAAAGTATTCTTTAAGTCTTGTGCATTGTTTTCTCAGTCTACTGAAGCTGTTCGATAGCTTTGTGTGATAACTAGACGGAATTGAAGTCATTAATCTTGCCCTACGCCCTGTGCATTTGCACGCATTTAAATGTGAAGCTTTTAGATGCCATATCTTTATGCTGTTGACTTCAAAGGCTGCGAGTTAAAATTCAAATGCTATTCTGGTGGTGATTTATCTGTCATTTGGTAGAAGCTAGCAAACAAATATAAGTGCAAACATGCACAGTTTTTTACGACATTCTCTTTTCCTCAAAATGTATGACATAAGCAAATACAATCCTATGTAATGTCATTTTAAGCATTGTCCTTGCGAGTTTTGGACTGGCAAGCACCACGCAAATGAAACAAATTGCATTCATTTACTTATTCGTTTAGTTTACCTACAAATTTTGTGCTTGTAGGTACTGTTATTTAGCCAAATAGATGTGGAACACGTGTTATCTGTATATCATCACGGGTTAAAACCTTGTATATCCAAATCCACTACTTTTCAGGAAACGGATCAAAAGCACTGTTTTTTTTTTACTTTTAATTATGAATTGTCCTTTTTATTTGTTGAATATTTACAAAGCCCACAAAAGATCGCGAATGGTGACCAATAGCAGACTAAAAATGCAAGCAAATGCAACCATATCCGTGACATTTCATCGTCCCCTGGCCTTCCAGCTTCCTCCTTGCTCCAAATCCTTCCAAGAGGCGCAGACGGATCTGAATCACACGGCGGCCGAGTTGAACCACTCTGCTGGAGATGTGGTGCAGTCAACCCGAGGAACCAGCAGTCAGCTGGCTGTGGCCTCCGGAAAGTTCAGCCAAGACTTTGATGAGTTTCTAGATGCTGGCATTGAGATGGCCGGACACACTCAGGTACTGATGACCTCTCTATTGCCCTCTTTGTTTGAAACATAAAATTGCAGGTTGCTTTATTTATCTAAAGTGTGTTGGAAATTTCCCATGAAATCAGACAGCTCAAATGGTAAATCTTTACTGTATAAGCTTACTGCTGCGAATTGAGTTGTGAAGACAGTTTTGAGCACATATTTTTTACTTGCTCAATACCTGTTTTCTGTTTATTTTTAATCAAAATAAGAAACGGATTGCAGCTTTAAAGACCTAAGAATGTGAATTATTTTTATTCTTTTTGCTTTTGTCTTTGCTGGCATGTTATTTTTTCACAGTCTAAAGACGACCAGATCCATGTAATTGGCAACCTGAAGAACATCTCTATGGCATCCAGCAAACTGCTGTTGGCTGCCAAGTCCCTCTCTGTAGATCCAGGAGCCGCAAATGCCAAGAATCTCCTCGCAGCTGCAGCACGGTAGGAATAACATTCAGATGTTGGTCTGAGCGGTCATTTTCATGTCAACCTGAGGGACAGCCTGACAGATAATGGCAAAAGTATTCATCTTAATGTTTTGAATTATATGTGTGAAAATATAAATCGTCACTGTCCTTCGGAAACCTCAGATGTCCAAATGCATTGTTTTTCAGGAGATGTAAAAAACACTTTAATTTTTAAATGAATAAATACTGTGTCGTCAAAGCACTGTTAAATACTTTTTATTGGTTAGATATTTGCAAAGCACAGTGACAAACATAAAGGGTGACTAATAATAATGATTTTTGCAAAAAATAAAAATCACGATATATGAAGATACAAGGTTTCAGAGGGACAGCAGCAATATGTTTGTTTGTGAGCAAATGTGATTGTATATTTTCTATGTTTATGAAGTGCAACTTTATAGGTTTTCATCCCACGTAGTTACAATGTCTACAATGTTATAGTATACAGTACATATATATATATTTTACTTTTTCTATATTACCTGAACCATGATATGCAAGATTTTGTCACATGGTCTTTTGCTGACAAACAAACTTGAATTTTTGGGTCCAGGTAAGACAGAGTAAAGTAAGGTCCAAGGTCCCACATAATTCATTAAAAATGACGTGTATATAAATAGAAATATGTAAACTATTAAATATAACAAAAAAAATAAAACAAAAAATATTAAAATAAGTCAGTTCAATTCACATTTATTTGTATAGCGCTTTTCACAGTTTATACTTTTGCAAAGGACATGAAGTAAAATACGCATAAAATATTTCATAAAAATTGAGAAATAATAGTTTAGACGTTTCATCTTAACAACATAAACAAACGTTACTGCGCATGCGCACTTTTGTGACCCCAACTTAACTTCCGGTAGACATTAACAAACAATAGAGTGTCTATTTATGATAACAAGCAAAAGAAACCGAAGAACCGTTACTTGGTTAAACTTGTCTCTCCAATATTTTGAATTTAGACTGCGATACCAAGTTCAACCTCTAGATGTCAATGCACCATACGGTTTCTTTAAATGCGACCAAACTACAGGACCCATTCAACAAAGTGTTTATTTAATAAAATCAACATACAACAAAATTCAACAAATCGTTTATCTAATACAATTATTATACAGTAAAATAATACTACAAATTAATATTAACATAAATTAAATGAAATATAAATAGTTATATTATTAGACACTAGCCAAACACAAACCGGAGGTTAATTGGGGGTCAGGCGCACGCGTCCGATGAAACGGTCTATAGTCCAGAGCTTATAGTGTCAATATTAAAACAATAGTTGTCAGTGGAATGTCCCTGCTGATAAACGTGGTCCCTTCCTGTGTCCTCATAAACTAAATCACTCAAAAACACACTAAGTGGTGTTTCATAAATTAACATGAATTGTAAATCCTAAGATCCACCTACATTGTCAGCACCAACCGACCATCCCCATGAGGGAAATTAATTCTTAAACATGCTAAATTGCTCATTTGAAAAAGTAAAAACGCCAAAAAGATACCGAGAGACGAGTGTTAGATAAGAGGTGTGGTTAAGGGTAGGAGATAGAAATACTATTAGGATAGTATGAAAACAATATAAATCTATGGCAATTCCCCACAAAGATACCAAACATGCGTGTAAAGCAAAACCCACCTGTGTGTGCGCTTCCTGTCCCTGATGGTTTGGGGTTAGATTGGTTTATTTGTCATTTAATGATGGAGAGAGAAGACTCACACACACATCTGGGCTCATTAGACCGAAATAAAACCTAGTTTTGTCTGACGCTGATGTGTTTGCGAGACGTTGGTAAAGGTTGGCATCTCTCATTCTGATTTTCTGTGTTTCTTGTGTTTCAGAGCAGTGACAGAGAGCATTAATCAGCTCATCACACTGTGTACCCAGCAGGCACCAGGACAAAAAGAGTGTGACAATGCTCTCAGAGAACTAGAGGTACACACACACATACCGTTCACACTCTGTCCTTAAAGAGAGTTTATACAGTTTGTTTTTTAGATGTTTATTTGCCCTGCTAACTTTTACGAGGCTTTTGAGGAAACCTATTGTATTGAATTTATGAACCTTGAAATTCCTCTTTATGTTGTTTAAAAAAAAATTTCAGACCGTTTTAAAAGTCTTAGTGCATCTTATCTCTCCTCCACATACACACAGGCTGTTCGAGGAATGCTGGACAATCCCAATGAGCCAGTCAGCGATCTCTCCTACTTCGACTGCATTGAAAGTGTTATGGAGAATTCCAAGGTAAGGAATTTACTCCCAAAATTCTTGCAGTCTTTGTGAACAGGAAATCTTGATCGTTTTTACTCCGTATTTTGACGCATTTCTGAGTGGAATGGAATGGAATTGGATGTATAAAAACTGCCTTTGCATTTTGAAATGGAGCTGGGAGCAGACTGACTGTTTAAGGGGAGGAGTTAAGGGATGCTCCGCCCAAGCCTTCTAACATACGTCATTTAAGATGGATAGTCAGGAAGGAAGTGCATTTTCAGATTTCAACTAAAGATTATGAAGCCACACGAATTTTAAAAAGAGAATGACCCACATTGATAAACTATTTACAATAAACGCTGCAATATTTCATGAAAAAATAAGCATTGTAATTTTTTATTTCACTGGGACTTTAAGAAACACGCATCGGTTTTAAAGGTCTGACGTGTCTCCGCTGTTTGCCGTGCAGGTTCTCGGAGAAGCTATGGCTGGAATCTCGCAGCATTGCAAGACTGGAAACGTGCCAGCGTTCGGGGATTGTGTGGGCGTGGCTTCAAAAGCACTGTGTGGGTTGACTGAGGCTGCGGGACAGGTGAGCTATTAGCCTCGTTCTGTCTGATTCTACACCCACAATGCACCTGGAACGCTGGGCTTTGGAAATGTTTGTGTCTTGAAACAAAAACACATTTAACTTCCATAATGTTGCTTGCAGGTTTATCTGTGATGTTCCTAGTTATGAGTTTTCTGTCTCTCTTAGGCCTCCTATTTGGTTGGCGTGTCAGACCCCAATAGCCAGTCCGGCCATCAGGGATTGGTCGATCCCATCCAGTTTGCTAGAGCCAATCAGGCGATTCAGATGGCCTGCCAGAACCTGGTTGACCCAGCCAGCAGCCCCTCACAGGTGAAGATGTTATCATTTTTTTTATGAATCTAATAGACATCTGCATGTTTTGACTCTTCAGTACTGCATTTTTTTTTCCATTTTCTAATTGATTCTTGTTGATTCTTGTACTGTCAGTCAACGAGAGCCACTCACTAACTGAAGAACCAATAACATTTCTTTATTGTGTAGGTTCTGTCAGCAGCTACCATTGTTGCGAAACACACCTCGGCACTTTGCAACGCCTGCCGTCTAGCATCTTCCAAAACAGCCAATCCGGTGGCTAGAAGACATTTTGTGCAGTCAGCCAAAGAGGTTGCCAATACCACAGCTAACCTTGTCAAAACTATAAAGGTAAAAGCCAATAATAATGATTATCGTAATAATTACCAAAAGGTAATTTGATGAGTATTTTAGAAGTGATTGAATTTTCTGCATTAGAATAGTCATCAATATAGCATATTTTCTGTTGTGGGTTAAAGATTTTTACCTTAAGTGCTCTGTCTTTGCTGTTTTTCTCAGGCTTTAGATGGAGATTTCTCCGATGAGAACCGTGAAAGGTGCCGAGTGGCCACGACCCCGCTGATTGAAGCCGTGGATAATCTCTCCACCTTTGCCTCCAACCCGGAGTTTGCAAGCATTCCTGCACAGATAAGCCATGAGGTGATGATGTGCTGAATATCAAAATATACCACGTGTTACTTACTGTGTGTGCGTGTGTGTGCGTGTGTGTGCGTGCGTGCGTGTGCGTGCGTGTGCGTGCGTGTGTGTGTGTGTGTGTGTGTGTGTGTGTGTGTGTGTGTGTGTGTGTGTGTGCGCGTGCGTGTGTGCGCGTGCGCGCGCATGTGTGTTTGAAAACTAAATTTTTGAACATTTTCAATTATACAGTGTACAGTATAACAAGTATGCATGCAAAATTTTGTTTTTTATTGTGTTATCATGTTTTTATTGTTTTAGTTAGCTGTATTTTTTTTAGTTATTATTACTTAATAGAAACAAACTATCTGCAGTTTGATTGATAACATTTGATTTTTGAACATTTGCAAATGAACACTATAATTGTTTTTGCAGTTAAAAATAGAGGTAACAAATAAATGAATTGTTTCTATTATGGTCCAAAATATAATTTAATCGGACTGAATATATATAAAAAACACTAGTACATATTTATTAGGCCAAAAATGATCATTCAGATCTTAAATAACCTTGTAACTGAACTACCAAGAGTTAAGGTTTGTTTAGGGTGTATGAATTATTTATATTTATTTATTATATATTTATAACTTATTTGTTAGTACATAATTCACATTTACTATTTTATAATTAAATTAAAAGAAAAAACAATTGTAGAAATAACTAATTATAATAGATTTTTTCCACTGCACTGTTAGCTTCCATAAAGTACATTTTATGTGCACTAAGTGTATTGTTATTCATATTAAGTGCGTTAAAATGTACTTTTGAGTTTTTCCAAAGTATTGCCCTGTAATGTTGCGGCAAATAAAAGTGCTCTCTCTCAGTTCGGGGACTGTGTGAAGTGAATTGTCTCTTATCTGCCTTTTCACAGATAGCACAATAGGTCAATGAATGTGAATGTGATTTTTCCTATGTTTAGCACACGTGAAGCGCAGTCCCTTCTTTCTATTGAACTGGAATTGTTTAGAATGAATGAGTGTTTACATAAGCTACGAGCACTTCAAAAATTCTGTGTAATAAAAACCTACAACATAACAATACGATTTTAAAGTTATGTTTTTCTAATCTAACATTATAACATTGGCAGACATGTACACAAGCACAGCAGAAGATGATAAAGAAGATGATAAAGGCTTTACAGGCAAGATAAAATGTGTGTCTGTTTTTTCTTAAACCATTTTTTCCTCAGGGTTCAGCCGCGCAGGAGCCGATCCTACGTTCTGCTCGTTCAATGCTGGACAGCTCCACCCACCTGTTAGAGACCGCCCGCTCCCTCATCATCAACCCCAAAGACCCCCCCACATGGTCCATCCTGGCAGGCCACTCCCGCACTGTCTCAGACTCCATCAAGGGCCTCATCACGTCCATCAGGTCTGTAGATAATCTCGGAAATGCTAACGGAGTACTTCTTGAAACTCTCCAAGCTCACAGACGTGCATTGCAGGAATAAAACAAGAGCATTACAGATACCTGATGGTAGTCTCTTCTGACATGGACCAATTAGCAACCACCCAGAACACCCTAGCAACCACAAAAGCAATGCCCTAGCAACCACGGCATCACTGTAACAACCGCATACCATTCTCTGGCATTGTAATAGCAAAGCAAATTTTTCCTAAAAAAAAAAAATCGGCTACTTAGTGTTTGTATTTAAATGACATCATTTAATTGCCACTGAATGTTTAATTATATTGACTGTGATGTGCATGACCACCTGTTTCAGAAAATCATAAAACAATCCAAAAGCTCTTTTCACTGTAAATAATAACAGCTGGATAACAGGCGGCGTGCGATTTCGCTGGATTGCATATTACGATCGTAAGCGACTCTTAATGGGTTTCCATCTTCGCCGAGAGCGCCCGGGTTGATTGATGTAGCGTGACAAGGACTGAACACGGATCAGATACTCATCCATGCGTATGCTTACAGAGCGTACGCTCGATCTGATCTGAGATCAGCGCCCGTCGGTGTCATCTCAACTTTAACAGAAGCAGTAACCGGGATCATTGCCCACCTGGCTGCCCTTCACTAACATTGCCCTCCCGCTGCATCCAATCAAAACTGGAGCTCATCCAGCCAACCTAAGATGGCACTTACTCTGCCTTTTTATGATACTGTAATGTACAATATCCAGATAGAGTGGAGGAATGTAATTAAATTAAGTCCTAGCAGAAAAATACCTCGGGCATCCCTGAAGCAATCTCTCCTGCTCGGTTGTCATAGGGACAAGGCCCCTGGGCAACGAGAATGTGACCAGTCCATCGACTGCATCAACAAGAGCATCAGGGACATTGAGCAGGTGTCCCTCGCTGCCGTAGGTCAAAGTCTGCCCCGCAGAGACGACATCTCACTGGAGGTAAGAAAAAGTCACTTTATCCTAACACATTATTGGGTTTTAAAAAGCTGTTTTTGCTTCTGTGCCTTTAAAGGGATCGATTACCCAAAAAAATGACATTTCTGTCATCATTTACTCGCCCTCAAGTTGTTCCAAAGTCAACCTGTATAAATTGTGTTGTTCTGCTAAACAAAAAGAAAGATATTTGGAAGACAAACTGTTATATTTGTAACCAAACAGTTCTGGGTCACTATTGACTACCATAGTAGGAAAGGAAAACTACTATACTGGTCAATGGTGCCCCAGATCTATTGTTTTTCCACATTCTTCAAAGTATCTTCTTTTGTGTTGAACAGAACAAAGAAGAGTATACAGGTTTGAAAAAACTGTAAACGATGACAGATTTTTCATTTATGGGTGTACTGTTCCTTTAAGATTCTATATGTAAATGACCTCTGTATTATTGGCTGTCCTATTCACCTATGAAAAGGGTTACAGCATCCCAGGTGGTCATATTTTTAAGCCTTGTTATAAATGACTGATAGTGTCAGTATTTTTATTCACATACATTTTTGATGATGCTGTTTTCCCATCAGGCTTTGCAGGAGCAGCTGACCTCTGCTGTGCAGGAGATCGGTCACCTCATTGACCCTATCTTTACTGCGGCACGAGGAGAAGCCGCTCAACTCGGACACAAGGTAAAAACAGAGTCGTAGCTCTCGAGATAGAATTAATGTTGCTTCTGCACAGCACTTAGGATTCATTATTGCTGAAACAGTGCCACTCAAATCCCCCAAATTACCTTAATGAACGAATTACCGTATGAGAGCACTATCAATCTAAATGAGTGTTGCAGTCATTTATGATGGCTATGATCACACCTTAAAAAAAAAAACTGAGCGACAGGAACATAAGTTCAAGACTTGCTTATTTTAGTTGGTTTATATGTGCCAGATATAACACACAACCCTTGTTTCCAGGTGACTCAGTTGGCGAGCTACTTCGAGCCGGTTATCGTGGCATCGGTGGGCCTGGCGTCTAAACATGCTGACCACCAGCAACAGATGAACATATTAGATCAGACCAAAACCCTGTTTGAATCGGCTCTACAGATGCTCTATGCTGCCAAAGAGGGCGGTGGAAATCCTAAGGTATGATGCACTGAAATGTGTGTTGGTTAACCGGTGGGTGTGGATCGTGCCATATTAATGACATGACATGGCCGTCATCTTGTAGGCTGCTCACACCCATGATGCCGTAGCTGAGGCGGCCCAGCTGATGAAAGAGGCGGTTGATGACATCATGGTGACTCTGAATGAGGCAGCGAGTGAGGGGGGGATGGTGGGCGGCATGGTGGAATCCATCGCTGAGGCCATCGGACGGGTCAGTGGCTTTATACAACTACATCCAAAACGACCGAAATGGGTTTTTCATAGCCAAAGGCGATATCTTAGGAACAAAATGATGGTCCAAAAGTCTGGAAAGGTTTTTTTTTCATCATTGCTGATTTTCAACGATGAGAAATGTTTAGGATGCATGATGTATAGGTCACTGATTTAATGTGAATGAATTTTGGACACTAAACGTCTTGTTAACCCAACAGGTCAGAATTTCTTTGCTTCCGTTAAAGGACATAAGATGCTGTGAAGCATGAGATGCTCTTTTAAAATCATGTTCTAGATAATCAGGTTTTCCAGGAACTGCAGCTTGAGTGCATGGCTTCTTTAAATAAAAAAGGGGACATACCAAATACTGAGACATTATGAAATCAATGCATATGTTTGTCACTCATTGTCACTCGAATTTGCTATGTTGATAATGTAATTTGTAATCAATATTTTTAGAGATGCACCGATACTAAATTTCTCCACTGATACTGAAGATTAAATTAATATTTCTTAACTTTCTGTATGTTATTAATTCATATAAGGACTATTAATATTGAACATCAAACTGGTGATGTTTCTTTACATTTTTTATATACCGAGCACAAATTTGTTGCATTTTCACGTCCACTTTTGATTGACAGTATATATCGGCCCTGATTATCTCTTTTTTAAGCAGATAGTGTGGAAATTAGCTTTTATTGACCGATATCGATTATTGGCCGATATATTGGTGCATCTCTAATATTTTGGTATAAAATGATGATACATGTGAAAAGGTATGTTCACTAGTGGTCTCAGACTTTTGGACCCACTTAATATATTGTACTGTATGTATGTGAAATATGAAATGAATTGAATTACTTCTCATTTATTTCAATCAGTGTTATTAAAGCTTACTGAAACTAAAACTATTAAAACATTTCTGTTAATTGAAATCAAATCAAATATTGGCCTAAATATTATTTGAGAATTACGTATAAGTTGAGGCACTAAAATATTATAAAAAACTAGAAATAAATAAAAATAAAACAGAACTGAACTGAAGTGAAGTGAAGTGAAGTGCAGTACATATTAATTACACTTATATAGCAATAAAAAAGATAAATAATAAAATATATAGACAAATAATATAATGACAAATGGAGACTGTAATAAAAACTAATAAATAGACAAATAATATAGTGACAAAAGCACATAGTAAGCTAAAAATTAAACAAAAATTAACGTGAAAAAATATATAAAAAAGCTAATTAAAAATATTAATAAAGTTACAATAATAATCTGATTTGAAAATACTTGGAAAAGACGCACTGAACTTAAATCAAGAATTATGAACTCAAGAAATATAAATTAAGATTTATGAACTTAAATTGGCTCACAGCAAATCCACGTTCCCTATAAAAATGTGCCAAATAGACCAAAGTTGAAATTTTGTTTATATAAAGGAAATTAATAGTATGCTTTATTTTTCAAAAGCTCAATCTGCCAGTCGTATAAATGAGTGTCACACACTGCAGCTGTCTATAAATCCAATAATTAGACTGATTTGACACACCATCTCTACTCATCAGCACTGGATGCATGCAGGCTTTAATTATTCTGTCACTGGAGACAATACAGCTGATAGGAAATTCATCCTCATGTGTTTTCTGTTGGATCGATCACTGTATTGTGCACAATGTATTGCTCGAGGACCATCATTTGTATTAGGACTCACTCCAGCAGTATGTCATTTTTATCTGGATCTCTTCACTTCACAGATGGATGAAGGAACTCCGCCAGAGCCTGACGGCACTTTTGTGGATTACCAGACCACCATGGTGAAGTTTTCGAAAGCTATCGCTATAACCGCACAGGAAATGGTGAGCACCTCTCAGACACTTCCTCTCTGGCTGCTTTTCAAAAGAGCCTCACTTCCTGTCTGACATTTGTTGGATAAATGTGCGGAGATGAATGCAGCGCTGAACATCCTGTCAGGGGTTTGACTGGTCATCAAGCCGTAAATATGACAAATATTCTTTTAGTATGTGTCAAGAATTTTTTTTTCTTATAAATTGCATTATTACATAACATTTTTTCATTTATTCTTTTTTTGAATATCAGCTGTTTATATGCTTTTAAATTATTTTATTGATGTTTATACTGACTATAAAATCAAGCATTTTATGTAAAAGAATAGCATGTGTGTTTAATGTGGTTTGTAAAAAAATGCTTTTTCTGACACTTCATCGCATTAGTTGTATAGCTTATCATTCTCAAACTGTCATGTGTTTTGATATGTGACCCCAGATGACAAAGTCTGTGACATGTCCAGAAGAGCTGGGTGGGCTGGCGTCTCAGGTGACTGTGGATTACAGCCAGCTGGCACAGCAAGGCCGTCTGGCAGCCGCCACCGCCGAGCCGGAGGAGGTGAGGATCAATCCAGCAGTGTGAGACTACATCCCACAGACCAGTGATCCGATGAACATGCTGTTTTTTTAAGCACAGATGCTATAAACAGCACACATATTTAAGATTTAAAGGAACAGTTTTGCCATTAAAGGGATAGTTTATCCCAAAATGAAAATTCTGTCATCATTTACTCAACCTCATGTCATTTCAAACTAGGCTTGTTGCGATAGTCGGTGTCACCGGTGATACAAGGTGTCCCCCCCGCCAACCGATTACATCACTTGTCCACCGCTTTGTTTCATATTCCCTTTCTTATTCGTTTCTTATTTATTTGTTTTTTGCACAGTGTGTGCCGTGATTTCGTTAAATAAGTTGTCTATATTAACAAAACGAGTAAAGGTTTTTTTTTTTCGTATCCTATTTATTTTTGCTTGATGCGTGTCGTGATTATTCGTTTTGTTAAAGGCAACCTATCTGACGTTAAGGTTTTTTATATTCGTTTCTTATTTTTTTGCATGGTGCCGTGATTACTGGTTTTGTAAGGTCTGTGTATAATATAAGCAAATGTCATTGTACTTTTTTTGTAGTTTTGTGTGCTTTTACTAAGAAGATATTGAACCCACCATTAATTCAAGCAATTGCTGTTCCCGAATTGCCGTTAATTCAAAACTAAGAGTAAAATGCGTCATGCGCACGGCCGTCACCGGTTACACGTGAAATAACCGGTGGGAAAATTTAATCACCGCCACATCCCTATTTCAAACCTTTGTGACTTTCTTCTGTAGAAAACAAAAGAAGACATTTTTTTAAATGTTGGTAACCGAACAACGGTGGTACCCATTCACTTCTATAGTACGGACATAAAACTAATGCAAGTCGATGGGTACTGCCTTCATTTGTGGATGAACTGTTCCTTTAACCTTATGTTTTTGGGGGTTGGCATTCGTAAATGCAATAGACTCATTCACGCCATTTTAGTTTATAGCTAATGACAAGCATAGAAACAAATGAAAAATATGTGTAAGATAATGCAAACACACACACTTCAACGTCACACCTTAAGGCCGTAAGCAAAGTATAAATACCAGCCAACACATTTCACACCTTTGCTCTGATCTATGTCATCGTCCACGTTAGAAATAAAATAACTTGCTCGCTGCCAGCTCTCCTCGCTACCTTTTCCGCATACTGTAAGCAGCCGCTGTTGCCGTAGCAACCATGCGCCCCCACAAGCCTTAAAAGCCCGTTGTGATATTCATAATGAAGAGCCGCCCACCCGTGGATCTGTGTGTCAGGTAATGAACATACAGCGCTGTCGGGCCCCCTCAAAGGCCATCACAATCACTTCTTAATTATCGCACAGGGCTTTGTTGAACGGAGGCAGTGCCTTTTACAGGCAGCCGCTGAACGCACATGCATTCGAAATTAGACTCGAATACTGATCTCGGTATGGCTTAACTTTTTAAGCGAGGTTTCGCTATAGGAGCTGTAACGTGGTCGTGTTTCCAGGTGGGATCCCAGATCAAGTCCAGGGTTCAGGAGTTGGGTCACAGCTGTATCTACCTGGTGCAGAAAGCTGGAGCTCTTCAGATCAGCCCGACAGACAGCTTCACCAAGAGAGAGCTGATCGAATGCGCCCGCGGCGTCACTGAAAAGGTACGACTGGTGTCTGGGTGAGTTTGTTCTGTTTGATGTTTTGTTGGACCTTTAATAAAAGTAATTGAAATCCATTTTCATAATGGAACAAAATATACAATTAATTTCTGCACGCAGCTCGTATGTGGCAATATTTCATTTAGCATATTGAGAAGAGGTGTGATGTGAAGTTTCTAAGTGACTGATTTTGGCTGCGGTTGATAAATGAGCAAAAAAAATGAGAGCGAGGAGCGGTATTTAGGTACTTGGGGTGGGGGGTCTTTTGACTTTTTTGACATCCAATAAGCAACCACCCAAAACATCCTAGCAACTGCATACAAACATCGCCCTGGCAACCAATTACAACACCCTAGCATCACACGGCACATTTTGCACGACAACGCACTCACATTGTCTTTATTAAATGTAAAAATTGAGTTATTACTAAAATCCAGTATGTCGCCTTTTTGTATTGTTCATTTCGATATTCAACCTTTACAAATCCACACTGCAAAAAATTACTTTCTACGTATTTTTGTTCTTTTAATCTTAAAATGATTAAATCAAGATCATAGATATGAACTTTTGTTTTCTGAAGGAATATATTGAAAGTGCATTTATGCATAAAACAAGCAAAAATATCTGCCACTGGGCTGAGAAAAAGAAATGTAAGTACTTAATAAAGAGGTCAAACTTAATTGAAGTTTATTTTTCTCATCCTATTTTTGCTTGTTTCTATGCATAAACACACTGATAGCACACATACATCTGGCAGATGTCTATTTGATGTCTGCATTTACGTCTGCAAGATGTATTTTATTTTTTAAGTTTGATCACGGCAATACGTCTCTGAGATGTCTCCTGTCAGATGTCTATAGACATCTAGAAGATGTCTGTGAGACGTTAATTGTTTTGAATGAATATTAAACTGCCTTTTTAAGACGTTTATCAGACGTTTTTACACAGCAGATGTTTTCTAGATCTTTAACAGACGTACTTGTGTTATCTGGTAGCAGGTTTATTTATTTATTCGTTTTTTTCCAGAAACAAGACCTGGTGTCTTAGGTCATTTTGCTTCTGAAAAAAAAATCATCTTGATTTGAGAATGTTTAGATATTTGTACTGCAAAACAAGACAAAACTACTGCCAACGTTTGATGGCAAATCCAGCTCACATTGACATCAAACGCATTTAACTTTCAATATTTACAGTTTAACATCAGTGATAAAATGATAAAAACTGTAATTTCGCAGAAAGTTGTGTAAATGATTTAAATGTCATTGACATCTCAAACCTGTGGATGAAGCTACGAGAGCTAACTGCCTTTTTTCAGTCGCTGTGAAAAGTGCATTCCGTATCTACAGCCATTTTTATACCGTTCTCGAATAATTACAGAAAACCCCTTTTGCTTGTGACATTATATGCAGTGAATTATATTCATCATGATGTTTTTTGTCTTTGAATACATCTCAATAGCTGGAGTTTGTTCTGTCCCTGCTGTGGTCATGCTGTTGCCTCTCACTGCTAGAAATGAGCTCAGTTTAAATGTGTTCAGGTCCCCCACCAGCCCGACTCTATTCTAACCTCAACACAGACAGGAATTATTTCTCTAATGTGACGTTTGTGTTTAAACGCCTCCCTCGTGGCATTTATCTGCTGGGGATGATGACACTACAGCATCCTTTTCTTAAGCGCTCTCTCTGTTTCTCTATGGTGTTGGTAGAACGTTTTTTTTAATATAGATCGTAGATCACTTTTATGTTGGGATAGTTGACCTAAAAATTAAAATGTATTTATTAACCCTCATGCAAAACCTGTATATGAACCTTTATTCTGTGGAACACAAAATATATATTTTTGAAATGTTTCAGTGGTTTTGTGTCCATACAATGGAAGTCAATGGAGTCCATTGTTGTTTGGTTACCAACCTTTTTCAAAATATTTTGTGTTCTGCAGAAGAAAGAAAGTCGTACAGGTTTGAAATAGCATTACGGTGAAAAAAAATATGAAAGAATTTTCATTTTGGGGCGTACCAGCCCTTTAATCCAAATCTAGATCAAAAGTTCACTCTTAAAAACTGTTTTGATGTAAAGGAATTGACATGTTCTGAAGAAATATAAGGGAACGCCATTATGAAACCTATCTCTATAAGTGTTGTGGGTGAATGTGTATCATTAATGTGCAGTTTTTATGGTGTTAGTGACTTTTTGAGTATTTCTATGCGGTTGCTAGGGTATTTCAGGTGGTTGCTATGTGTTTGAAGTAGTCTTGAGAAAATGTGGCTGCTAGGGTCTTCTCTGTGGCTTTTAAGCAGTTGCTTAGTGGCCCAAATCAAATGCTTTACCAAGCACCAAAAATAATGATTTACAATGATATTGTACTAAATAAAAGATTACAAAAAGCAATAAAATAAAATGTATACGTATTAAGTTTGTCATACAAAATTAGTCAATACATATTAAATGCATACCATTAATGTAGCGGGTCTGTGAAAATGCATTAAAAAGTCATTTGAAGTGTGTTTCTGTCTAAACATTATTCATTTTATTATCATCACCCAAGAAAAGCTCCTAAAGGTTTGGAAGGTCGTCTGGACGCTACCTATGGAGTTTATAATGAAGTGTGATTCTTTCCTGCAGGTGTCCATGGTGTTATCAGCCCTGCAGGCCGGTAATAAAGGAACTCAGGCCTGCATAACTGCAGCCAGTTCTGTTTCCGGCATCATCGCAGATCTGGACACAACCATCATGTTTGCTTCAGCTGGCACGCTCAATGCTGAGAACGAAGAGTCCTTCGCTGACCACAGGTGAGACGCAACAGAATGCGAGACGACACAACTTTTAAAATCCTAACAGATTTTGAAGTCACCATGAAACAAGTTGGTATTGTGCTTCTTTTTTGTGACATATATTCAAGTGAAATGACTTTTGTTCGTTGACAATTAAATGGATCGTTGGAAATTGGTAGCCTGGCCATTGGACAGTCAGTAAAGTCTTGTTATGCAGAGAAGGTCAGCGTATGACTTCGTATTTGAGTTGTGGAGCATCATAAACTACAAGATTTCCTACAAAGTTGGTGCAAAAAAATATTAAACACGTTTGATGTCATATGACTAGTTGGAGGGTAAATAACTAAATATAAGATTAGCCCATTAGACCCATTAGACACAATGGCCGTTTTTCAATTCCAAGAACGCAAAGAACGGACTTGTGTTCTTGTGGAGACCGGTTTTGCGAGGCAGCCTCGGAAGAACGAACTTTGATGGATGCGCCGCAGTGACTTCTGGGACTTCAAGTTGACACCGTACGCACGCAAGGCTGCATTCGATGCATCCTTGATATCGAGAACACATCCGGGTACTTTCATGCGTTCTCTGTTCTTGAGTTCTTGAGTATTGGAACGGACTTTCATGGTTATTGATGATGTAGAGAGAGAACACAAGGACTCAAGACCGCTGAAGCACGCATATTGAGAAACGGCCTATATGTAATTTTATGGCATCTCACTCCGACTGCCCCAAATCTGCAGACCAGCCGACCCCAAACTCTTAACTTGAATCCAGCCTTAACACTTTCTTTGGGTAAATGAGAGTCATGTACAACAATGGCAAGATTAAGTTTAGTCAGGGCTGTTTGTTTCCTGTGTAGTAGACGTTTCTAAAACCCCCAGTGTATTCATTGGTTTCTCTCTTCAGGGAGAACATATTGAAAACTGCAAAAGCTCTGGTTGAGGACACCAAGCTGCTCGTGTCTGGTGCTGCTTCGAGCCAGGACAAACTCGCCCAGGCGGCCCAGTCGTCTGCCAAAACCATCACGCAGCTCACAGACGTAGTCAAGCTGGGCGCCGCGAGCATGGGCTCAGAGGACCCGGAAACACAGGTGCGTGTTGTGCTGTTCATGCAATCTTTCATGTGCAGTTTGCTCAAATAAATGTTATCCTATTTTGACACCATAATGAGAAGATCATTAGTAGCTCGGGCGGAAAGCGTGCATGCTCTGACTCGCTTTGTGTCGTGACTGTAGCTGGTGCTGATAAAGACTCCCGTCTTTCTCTCTGACGCCCCTGGAGGAGTGCAATGCATTATGAGATGGAGTGTCATGACTAAACGTGGCTCAGATAAAGATTTTCTCTCTGTCTCTCTCTCGCTTAGGTGGTTCTGATAAACGCAGTCAGAGACGTTGCTAAAGCTTTGGCAGAGCTGATTAGCGCCACCAAATGTGCCGCGGGCAAAGCAGCGGACGACCCGTCTATGTACCAGCTGAAGAGTGCCGCCAAGGTACTGTGCGTGTCTGTGTTTTCCTGTTTATGAGTAAGGCATTATGCAGCTTAGTAATGTCTTATGCCGATGGCTATCATGATTGGATGTGTGTGTGTACATGTGTGTGTTTGCGTCTAGCTAACAGCTGGCCCGGTTTATCATTTTCTTGGCTGGGTGCTGTCATCTCGTTCTTCGGTGGCTGTCATCGTTGTGTGTGGCCACAAATCAAGCACTATTTTACAGTGGTGTGTGTTTCATGTGTGTGTGTATGTGCGTGTGTGTGTGTTAGTATGAACGACCCAATGGCCACGCTGCAGGGGACAAAACCATGCTGTGTACGAGTACACTGTGGGGATGGTTTCCTCCCTTTCTCTTTACCGTCTACCCTCCATTCCACATTATTATTATCTAGCAAAGCATGAATGATTAATTTTGTAAAGCTAATTAAAAGAAAATTAAAACAGCACTTGCTGATTTTCTTTGCAGTTACGGTGTGGATCAGTGCACACTGTTTATCATATTCAGCAGAAGAGCGTTCCTCAGGCCTGTACGAACAGAAATTTGATGTTTACTACACATCTTGCGTTTCCATCTTTCCCTAATCCTTTTTCATTCACTTTTTCTGTTTAACATTTGGGATTAACCTCCACGTCTACGATATGTTTTGTTTAACATATTTAAGTGTTGAGTCTTAATGCAGTCTGTGACGCCCTTGTGACCTTGACGCAGATTTCCTTTTTCAACATTCCTCCAACACATGTTAACTTGAGGTCTTCTGGGGTTTCCCATTCATTGTTTTTTTAGTTCATGTTTAAAGTAGTGTGGTAACCCCAAGGGTTTAGCGTCGGGCCCCCTTTTGTTTTCCTGGGTTTTCCCCATTTGTTCCTTTTATGTTTGAAAGTTTGCTTAAAGTAAGGCTACAATTCATTATAGACTTCATCTTTAGTCCATTAAAACATAAGAGACTTTGCTAATGTTTTGGTTGAGATTTGAGAGAGGTTTTTAACTAAACCTAGGAGACAGACCTCTCTCAATTATTTGACAGCGCACACTCGACTGCTCCATTTTCACCAGCATATTTTTGGATATAATTACCAAGTAAATCAGTCATACTGTTATAGGTGGGATCATTTTCATAAAATGTTTTAGGACAGCCATAATTTTGGTCAAATGTATTTTTAGAGGGCTAAACAGATCAAATCAACTAAGAAACTTATATATTTACTCTAGCCTTATCTTGAGTCATTTATTTTAAAGTAATGCTTTTTGAAAAGGTTTTTAATTTAATTGTTGAGAAGTATAAAGTTAAAGTTATAGTAAAAGTTTTTTATTTGACATCGTAGTTGAATGCCCCCCCAAAAAACTAAAAATATATATTTATGGTTACACCCATTTATAAAGGGGTTAAATGAAACATAATCTCATTCCCCCTCCCTAATGTTTAGTTAGGTGGTTTGTTTTATATCAGTGCTGCTGACTAATTTGTTTAAATGTCACGAACAAAACTTTACAAAAATGTTGTTCTATAGTTGTCATTTTAGCTCTCATACCCAACACAGGAACAGCATTTCTAAGCAAATCTGACCTCTGGTTATTTGTTTTGGTGTTGTAGGTAATGGTGACGAACGTAACGTCTCTACTAAAGACTGTGAAAGCAGTGGAGGATGAAGCCACTCGCGGGACGAGAGCATTGGAAGCCACTATCGAGTGCATCAAACAGGAACTTACAGTACGAAACATTTTTAGCCTTTTTTACACTTTTGGCGCCCATCAGTGTTTTGTGTGATCCGTTTGGCAGTGGCCAGACGAGACAGATTTTAATTTACACCTCGCAGTAACATGCATCTGCAGTGAATCTCCTGTGACTGAATCTTAAGGGGAGTGTAAGCATCACTGTGTTTGATTGGCAGGTCAGTAGGTGTTCAGTTCCTGTCTGGATCACATCAGCTCACACTGTGTTTAGTGCCGCCCACTTCTTAAATAAGTATTTGTGTGTACCGGAGTTGTTCCAAAACACGTTTTTCGACTCTTAAGCCCTTGAGTCTAGTCTTTACATTGGAAATGTCAATGATGTTATGTTCATTTTGATCTTAATTAAGATATGCAAATACGGTCTCTGTGTGTCTGGCCTTGAATTAGCACCAGTTAGGTCCGGCCTAATTAGCATCAGCCCAAACCAAAATAAAACCCATCCATCTGTGATACGAACCGCTAATACAGAGGGGGATACAGCGTGAATATTCGCCTGTTCTCCACCTGCTCCTCGTTCTCCTCTCACTGCGTCTTCACTCCACTTATCAGGGGCTGTGTGACAGATTGAGATGAGGGGATGAGGAGGCAAGAGATTTTATGCCTGTTTGAAGGCTGTAATGCTTCTGTTATCAGATAAGTATCAGGGAATTTAGGACATTTCATCAGACGCGCGCGTGCGCCTGACCCCCAGTTAACTTCCAGTTTGTGTTTGGCTAGTGTCTAATATTATAGCTATTTATATTTTATTTATTTTATGTTTATATTAATCTGTATTATTGTTTTATTGTATAATAATTGTATTAAACAAACGATTTGTTGAATTTTGTTGTATGTTGATTTTATTAAATAAAAACTTTGTTGAATGGGTCCTGTAGTTCTGTCGCATTTAAAGAAACCGTATGGTACACTGACATCTAGTGGTTGAGCTTGGTATCACAGTCTAAATTCAAAATATTGGAGAGAAGTTTAGCCAAGTAACGGTTCTTCTCGGTTTCTTTAGCTTGTTATCAGAAATAATCTACAGGCACTCTATTGTTTGTGAATGTGTAGCGGAAGTTAAGTTGGGGTCACAAAAGTGCGCATGCGCAGTGACGTTTGTTTATGTTGTTAAGATGAAATCGTCTATATGTTAAAATGATGCAGCACAGTGGATGCTGTCTGTAAGGTTGCATGTTTGAACCTATAATGGTTGGTAAGGGACTTACACACTGGGCTCATACTAACACATGTAATGTGTTACCTGTTTATGAATTATAAAAACCTCAGTATGTTGTTATTGCTCTTGGGGTATGAAAAATAAGATTTTTAACCCTTTTTATTCACATTTTGCTTTTTTTATCCACTTTTAAGTGAAGGTGACAATGTATAAGATGATGCACTTGTGTCTACTGTAGTGGTTGATGTGCAACTATGCCCTTAAAACCAATGCATAAGCAAGAAATGGCTTTTTAATAGCTTTCCACTGCAACCAATATGCATGAAAGGGTTAAAAAAGACTATTACAGAAACAAATTTTACCTAAATATAGATATAGATTCCAAAAGATAAATATGTACTTGGGTGCAATAAAATTCTTATTTTGTTCATTTCTTACAAGAAGAGGAGCTAGAAGGGCAACATGCAATAAAATACAAGACAATAGAATATAAAAATGCACTAAAGGACAAAGTAAGAAAAACCAAACCGTAAAAGGACAGTTTACAATATAGGAGAACCCGTATGCAACAGAAACATTTTCACAGTATGAAAGATTTATTTAACATATTAAAGTGATACTTCACCCAAAAATGAAAATTCTGTCATCATTTACTCACCTTTGAGTTGTTCCAAATCTGTATGAATTTCTTTGTTCTGATGAACAGAGAAAGATATTTGGAAGAATGCTTATAACCAGACAGATTTTGCCCCCCCCATTGACTCCCATGGTAGGAAAAATTAGTTCATATTTATTGTTCTGTTGAACACAAAAGAAGATATTTTGAAGAATGTAGGACGACAAACAGTTCTGGGGCACTTTTGACTACCATTGTATTTTGTCCTATTATGGTAGTCAACAGGGGGCAAAATCTGTCTGGTTATCTGGAAATTTATACAGATTTGGAACAACTCGAAGGTGAGTTAATGATGACAGAATTTTCATTTTTGGGCGAAGTATCACTTGTACAAGATCACTTGTACAAGAAGATGTACACTATGTACAAAAATGTCCTAAAAGTTTGGTTTTGCCTCACTGTTGCATCACCTGTGTTCTAGGTTTTCCAGTCCAAGGACGTTCCGGAGAAATCCACCACCCCGGAAGAGTTCATCCGCATGACCAAGGGCATCACCATAGCCACGGCCAAAGCTGTGGCAGCAGGCAACTCTGCCCAGCAGGAGGATGTGATATCCACTGCCAACCTGAGTCGCAAAGCCCTCACTGACATGCTCACCACCTGCAAGGTGCTTATACACGCACACACACACACACACACATCACATGCTGACCCACTGTAAGGTGGTAAACCGCATAAACAACTGCACATTTACAAACACTGTGTATACACACACACGCACACACACACAGTTAGTTAAGCTGGCGCAACTGCTCCGTATGTACATTTGAATACTTTTCTATGTCAACCAGATCTGTCCTACTTTTGAGCCCTAAATTGCGCCACCCGGTGTCATTTTGATGTACTGCATTTCCTACAGCAGACTGATTCATTAAGAAAAAAAAACATTCCTTTTTTTTGAAGTGCTACACCTCGACATTTAACTCTTCAACATCTTATATTGGTTTGATCGTTCCCTTTCTTAAAAAATCTTAATTGTATATATTGTTTTCTGCATAACCATTCATTTTACAGCACTACAAAAGTGGCTTCTATTTTCCAAAGTAATATGAATCGGGCACATTGTTACCTGAATCAGGCACGTTGTGTACCGCAGGTCACGTGTGGTAAATAATTATGTATCTGTGTTTATCAGCAAGCCGCGTTCCACCCAGAAGTATGCAAGGATGTGAGGAATAAAGCTCTTCTGTACGGTATCGAGTGCACCACCGGATACATCGACCTGCTGGAACACGTTCTTCTCGTGAGTGTGAGTTTTTATCACGTGCCGAGCGTTCGTGTGCACTCGTAACTGTGTGTGTTTACTCTACACAGGTCCTGCAGAAACCAACAGCCGAACAGAAACAGCAGCTGATCGCCCTTTCCAAAAAAGTGGCCAGCTCGGTCACAGAGCTCATTCAGACCGCCGAAGCTATGAAAGGTGAGCAAACTCACACATGCACAAAGACAGCTGATACAGGTTATTGTGTTAGTAATCTCGCACTATAATAAACTTCATATCAGTTTATTAAAACACAGTAATCTGCATATCAGTTCCTCTTTGTCTCATGGACTTCCTAACAGTACAGCTTGTTTTATTTGTTCAGCTGGTTAAAGTCGGAAATGCAGTTACATGCTCCAGAACAGAACAGACCATTCTTGGCCAGTGGAAAAAACTTGATGCCAATCAAAATATTTAAGGTTGACATAAGATAGCGTTTTTAAAATTACCTAATGCAAATCTAAATTACATTTGTGATATTGGGGAATTTTTAGGAACCGAATTCAGGGTTCCTCTGTGATTTTATGCATGGCTGAAACAGAATACCATTTTGGTTTGAGGAGCCATAATGTTTTAATTTACTTAAATGGAGCTAATGTGTTCCTGTAGCTCTATTGGTAAAGCATTGCATGGCGTTGCCAGATGGTGAAAATATGTACACTGCCGGTCAAAAGTGTAGGACCGCTTATGCTTTATTTTTTACATTTTAGAACAATAGTAAACACATTCAAACTATGGAATTACACAATTGTAATGTGTTGTGACTAAAAGCAGCTAATATAAAATCTTCAAAGTGCCGTGGTCACCCTTTGACTAGAATTTGCATATTTGTTTACTTGGCATTTTATCACCCTGCCAAGGTTATTTTAGTTTACTAAAATTAAAACTTTGAAACCGTCTCTGTTTATTAAAACCAAATAGAATATTGACCTAAAAATTATTGGAAAAACTTGAAAATAATGAAGCACTGAATTTATAATAATGAAAAAAAAACTAAAATAAAAATAATTAATTTTATATAGCAACATAAAATAAAAAAATAAATTATAAAATGACAAAAGCATATAGCAAAATATCTAATACTTTAACTAAATTTTACATAAAAACAAAAAAGCTAAAAAATAAAAGCTAATTTAAATATAAAACTAAATATAAAACACTATTGTAACTCTGCATCCAGCTTCTTTAGGTCTTTAACCTGTTTTTAATTCATTATTTGGTCCAAAAATCAATTATAGAATAATAAAATGTTGTTTTCTAATAAAAGAAGTTAATATGTTGGCTCAATTTTTTTTGTCTGTTTGTTTAAACATTGAAACATACACTTTTAGGTTAAAGATTTTTAAGATCATGAGAAACACTTTTGTCAAGTTATACAAAACTTTTACCAGTTCTGCATAATAAAACCAGTTCAATGGTCAGTCATAACTAGCCTCTATGATGGTACTGACTCCATCCCTAATACCAAAACTCTAAATACTCAATTCCAATACTTACAATACATATTTTACAGTCATTTATATTAGGGCTGTAACAACTAATCGATAAAATCGATAATAATCATCGATTAGTTGGTCTGTGACATCACTTGCGAGCTGTGAAGTTATAAATCAAGCGCGTCTTCCCTTTTAAAGTCAGACGTGTCTCTCTGTGGATGCGTCTAATGAGTTCAGTTGTGTATACTTTTCCCATTTCTGATTTAGTTATTATAAGCAAAAGATGTAATTAAATATTTATCCGATTAACCGATTAATCGAAAAAATAATCGTCCAACTAATCGATTATCAAAATAATCGTTTGTTCGAGCCCTAATTTATACGCATTACATACAATTTCTTCTATTAAAACGCTTTCTTAAAAAGCCCCGTATTATAGTAATAATGAACACAGTTCGTTGCCATAAGAAAAAATCTGATGAACGAAATCCTGCCTTTAATCTGCTAAAAAAACAAACCACAGCGACAGTTAAAAAAGCTCAGTTACTCATTAAAAATGCAGATTTGGCAACCCTGCATAAAAGCATGTGCCAAATGCATACACGTAATATAAATACAAAACCACATTGGTAAATTAGTCAAAAATATTCACATTTTAACTGTTATTCAAACATCTTTTTGGATTTTAAAACGCAGTCATAATAAGGAAAACAGATTAAACTGTAAGCGGACAAGGGGGATGAGACATTTCGGTGGTGTTTTCGACTGAAATCCCGAGCACAGATTTTGTGTTGGTCTAGTAATGGTAAATCCGTTTTTGAGAGGAAAACAGGCCAGATTGAGGGTCAATTGAGCTGTATTTGTGCAGGTTTAATAGAGCCATTTGTGTGATGGCACTCTTTAGCTCTCTTCTATAACGCTGTTATTGTGTTTCCTTCTGCCACAGATGGAGGTGAGTATGATACACACACTGTTGATCCTCTCCAGTGTCAGGCCATGCACAAACTTGAGCGCTTGACCGGCATGGACGCACACAGGGATTTATAGAGTGAAGAAAACATAGAATTGAATTCCCTGAGGTTAAACATAATCCTCAAACAGATTTGCTCCATCTGTTTAAAGCTGTTGAGAGGAAACAGACATCTTTGAGTGCTTTATTAAGGAATTCTCTATGGTTGTTAGTACAGAGATGTGTGCATTTATCCAGAAAATAAAATAATTTCAAGTGTAAAAAAGAAAAAAACAGCTTTTTAATTCTGTCAATTTAAATTCGATACTATACACTGAAAACAATCTTTAATTTTACAGATTTTTCAAATATTTTTTTGGATAATTGGATAAAAAGATAAAATTACAAAAATATTCTGCAAATGTACAAGATTGGAGTAAAATATCATGAAAAACATGTCATTTTACATGACAAAAATAGCCAGAAAATTAGTTTTTAGTCTTTTTTTAGTAGTCATTTAAGATTTAAATGAATCTCTTGCAAAAAATGTCCAGGTCATTATACCAACATTTTTACCAAAATCAGAAGAAAATGATATAAATTAGGGCTGTCAAACGACTAATCGCATCAAGAATATTTAGGAAATATTTTGATGTACTAATTTATATTTACCAATAATTATATATAAACGTTTATCAATATATTTTTCTCAAATATATGCATGCATGTATGTGGTTACAAATACAAAATGAATATACGCCATACTCCGACATATACAGTATTATTTAAACACAAACTTTTGTTCTGGATGCAATTCATCTCAATTATTCGTTTGACAGCCCTAATATAAATATTTTTAATCTTTAAAAAAATATGAATCATAACTTCTAGCCAAATTCAAACCCACTAAATTCTTTTTAGTGATTTCTTGATGCACTTTATTCTTGATATGTAGTATTTTTATGTTTATGTCTTATGTTATTATTATGTTATACATTTGGGTGTGGCTTATTGTCATTAAAGCAGTGGAAAAAATAGCTAAAACTGGTAATGGTTCATTGCAAAATGTGATTTTTTTACAATTCGTGTAAAGTATGACCCTGATTTTGATGGTTTTGTCAAATTTACCAACAATAATTATATTCATTTATAATAACTAAGTTTGCCATTGTTATGTTTTTCTAAGCACTTCTTGTGTTGGAATGTGATTTTATCCCTCCAAAGCATATTTTGTTTGAATCTTCATCATCTTGCATGTTTTGTTGTTGTTGTTGAAAGATTTATACCATGTGATCACATTTCCATCCATCAATATTATACATGTGTTGAGTGAATGTTGGTCACTGTTTGTCCATCATCTCAGGTTCTGAGTGGGTGGACCCAGAAGACCCTACTGTGATAGCAGAGACAGAGCTCCTGGGTGCCGCCGCGTCCATCGAGGCCGCGGCCAAGAAACTAGAGCAGCTGAAGCCCAGAGCCAAACCAAAGGTATTCATCCATCACCCCTCGCCCTATTAAACATACCGCCCACAAATAGACAAAAATATTGGTCACACGTTTTTAGCAATTTTATGACTCAGAATGTGATATGTTTGTGTTTTTTATGTTTTTTGTAAGTATGTGAACATCTTTACAGCTTTTTGCTTTGGTTGCTTTTTTGTGGTTATGAATATTTAATCTCTTTAAGAATTTTGATATTGCGAAGTCTGGAGCACACTGAACTTGAAGTACACGTCTGTACGGTTCTTGTTTGTTTTTATTGTGGTTACAATATTTTCCGTCTAGCGTTTTAATTATTCAATATTCTTCAGCATTATTTTACACTATGTTAGCCGGTCTGAATCTCATCTCCAAGAAGGTGGTCAGCACAGAAACGCTTTTCCCTGGAGCTGTTTTATTGTTCCATCCATCTGTATTATAGCTCGACTGTCAGCGATGCTTTTCGCCGGAAAAACATCCATCCACATTTTGCCTCTCAAAGCTAAAACTGTTTCCCCTCTTGGGTGTATCAATGACTTCTCTGTAGCGAAATCACAAAGCAAACTCAAAAGTGCTGCCAAGAAACGATCTTATCAGCCACAGGCTAAACACTGTAGAGAGAAAGAACGTCTCTAATAACATCGTGTTATTGTTTCAGGGGAAGAATATTCATAAAGCTCTTGATATTTCACACTGCTCAAGATGAAGATTCCACTGACTGCTGTTTAAATTATTGCTCAGGGTGAAGAAGAACAGCTCATTTTGTGTTCACTTGCTAACAGTAAAGTGACAACTTTTAGATATCCATCTGTCTGTCTCTACATGTCTGTCTGCCTGCCTGCCTGTCTATCTATCTGTCTATCCATCTGTCTGTCCCTCTCTCTCTCTCTGTGTCTTCTTTCCCTTTATGCGGAAATGCGGAGATAGACACAGACAGACATGTCTATCTCCGCATTTCTGTCTGCTTGTCTATATCTGTCTGTCTAACCATCTCTACATGTCTATCTATCTGTCTGCCTGTCTTTCTCTACATGGCATGTGTGTGCGTTTGTGTGCGTGCGTGTGTGCGCATCTTTACATGTATGCATCTGTCTGTCAGTCTGTGTATCTCTGTCTGTCTGTCTCTCTCTCTTTACATATCTGTCTGTCTGTTTGCCTCTCTTTCTTTACATGTCTGTCTGTCTGTCTATACATGTCTGTCTGTCTATCTAACTCTACATGTCTGTCTGTCTGTGTGTGTATGTATGTCTGTCTCTCTTTCTCTCTTTCTTTACATGTCTGTCTGTCTGTCTTTACATGTCTGTCTGTCTGTCTATCTAACTCTACATGTATGCGTCTGTCTGTCTGTGTCTGTCTGTCTGTCTCTCTTTCTTTACATGTCTGTCTGTCTATATATCTAACTCTACATGTGTCTGTCTCTCTGCATGTTTGTCCGTCTGTCTTGTCTTATCTTTCTGTCTGTTTTATCTTTCTGTCTGTCTGTCTGTCTTTACATGTATGTGTATGTATGTCTGTCTGTCTCTACATGTCTGTGTCTGCCTGTGAATCTCTGTCTGTCTCTGTTTGACTGTCTGTCTGTCTGTCTGTCTGTCTCTTTCTGTCCGTCTGTCTTTACATGTATGCGTCTGTCTGTCTGTCTCCACATGTCTGTGTCTGCCTGTGTATCAATGTCTGTCTGTCTTTTTGTCTGTCTGTCTTTACATGTATGCATCTGTCTGTCTGTCTATCTTTACATCTCTGTGTTTGTCTGCCTGTGTATCTCTGTCTGTCTGCCTGTCTGTTTGTCTGTTTCTCTCTTTTTACATGTCTGTCTATCTATCGCTACATGTCTGTCTGTCTATTTCTTACTGTCTGTCTATATCTACATGTCTTTATATATCTGTCTGTCTGTCTTTCTGTACTTATCTGTCTTGTTTGTCTACATGTATCTTTACATGTCTGTCTGTCTGCATGTCTATCTTTCTATTTATATGTCTGTCTGTCTAGACTCTGATTACACCTTAACACTTATTATGAATCAGTTTTAGAGCACATGAATCTACTTGTTCACTTTACAACATTGTATCCTGCCAGACACTGACTTTCAACTTCAGTCTAGACCCAAAAACAGAGTCATTGGTGCTTATTATCACCCTGGAGTGTCTTTGGCTGTCCTCCCTAATATATCTTCATTCCTCACTTAACTCTCCAGAGCTCCCTCCTCTATCCATCCTTGTTTGGTCCCCTGCTATCCCAGCATGCCCTGCTTCACCTTGTCCTCTCATTCTCTCTTCTCTTCCCCATGTTCTGGAGGTTAGGTAAACCTGGAAGCCTTTCTGCAGGGCTCTGTTTGATATGTTTGATATATTAGGTTGTTATTCTGTCCAACTATATATCAAACATATTCCTACAGTGTCCTGCTCTGTCTCCAGACTTGTGTGTGTATGTTGTGTTTCATGAACGTGTGTGCTTTTGTGGCCTCTGACAGATCTATTTGCGAAGGTGGTTAGCTTAGTGTATTTGTTGAGTCGTGTTTGTTTCTTTGACCATGTCAAATGTAAACCTCAGATGCTATCATAGCACCTCCAAGCCGCTAGGTGTCACCCTCAGATCACATAGTCAAAGTTAGATTTCACTTTTCCCTTCCCTACTTTGGTTATGTTGAGAAATGCATACTACCATGGTAATCTTACAATTTCAACAGCATATAGTATGTAAACTGTGAACAGTATTTGCATTTTCTTTAAGCAAATAATACACAATTGATCTAATTTGTTAAAATGTAATGCTAAATCCCACAATGCAATGGACTCATGCTTACTATAAAAAATCAGGGGTCTTTTTTACAAATAGTAACCATGTTTTTGCCGTGTGTTTTTTTTATTGCCATTTGCATTTAAAGTTATGAATAAAGACAATGGTTAATTTGTATTGACTACAGTCTTACTACAAATAAAATCCCAAAACTGCTGCTAATATAGGAGTGGTTAATTGAAATCAAAATGAACTTCATCTTTGATTTCCACAGCGATGCATTCTACATACTATAAAATGGTACAAGAAGTATGCCATTACCAACATACTGTACTCATACTTCATGTTAGTATAGTGAAGTGTCTTCTCATATCAGAAGTAAGATTGGTGCATCTTTTCAATTGTTCTTTTTAGCATGAAAGAGATATTTTGAAGGAGTTGGTAGCCAAAAACCGTTGGTCCCCATTGACTTCCACTGTATAGACACAATATCAATGCAATCAATGGGGGTTTTCTGTACCAGCATTCTTCAAAATAACTTCTTTTGTGTTCTGCAGAAGAAAGTCATACAGATTTGAAATGACAAGAGGCTGTGTAAATAATGACAGAATTTTCATTTTTAGGTGAACTATCCCTTTAAGTATTTATCTTGACATTAAACTGTTTGTTCTCAGTAAAATGCAATAGAATGAAACTTAATTTTACCTTTCTAAAGTTTTGGGAAACCCCTTTATGGAAGCAGATGCCAGAAAAAAATAAAAAGTATTATTATGAAAAAATGTGTATTGTTAATAGGAACCATTAAGAGTATTAATAAAGCTTTGACTTAAGTAATAATATGAATAAAGTTGTGATTATTGACATTAAAAATATAAAACAAACTTTTATTATAAAAACATGAAATTGAATTATTTTTGAACCTCTGGAAATTCTTTAGAAAGACACACTTTGACTTTGTCAGTGGTCATTTTTTTTAGCAAAATTGTTTCTTGTAAAAAAATCTATTTTTTAATATTTAACTCTGATTGAAGAGTTTCATGATTCGCCGTGTCATCCGACAGCAGGCCGGAAGACTTCATACTTCAGATTTTCCTTGACAGTCTACACTTCAGTATATATTCTGCTTTCCTGTTGTGTCCTCAGCAAGCAGACGAGTCTCTGGACTTCGAGGAGCAGATCCTGGAAGCGGCCAAGTCGATCGCCGCGGCAACCAGCGCTCTGGTCAAATCTGCATCGGCTGCTCAGAGAGAACTCGTAGCACAGGGCAAGGTATTAAAATCACCTGTTACAACGTTTATTATGATTAAAAACAGATTATTCTCATGTTCAACTCTTGTTGTGTTTTACGTAGGTGGGCTCTATCCCCGCCAATGCAGTAGATGACGGCCAGTGGTCCCAGGGTTTGATATCAGCTGTGAGTCTTCTCATACCATCTGATATGCATCTGTTAATGGTAACAGTAGTTCCAACTAAAAGAAACCGAATTAATAGCAGTCTTTGCCTCTGTCAGGCCCGGATGGTTGCGGCAGCTACCAGTAACCTGTGTGAGGCTGCAAACGCTTCGGTTCAGGGTCACGCCAGCGAGGAGAAGTTGATTTCTTCAGCCAAACAGGTGGCGGCCTCCACGGCTCAGCTGCTAGTGGCCTGTAAAGTCAAAGCTGATCAGGACTCAGAGGCCATGAGAAGACTGCAGGTTAATCACCTACATGTATACAAAAAACAAACAAAAAAAGATTTTATTTAATCCTGTAATGTGGTTCAGTTAAGACATTAGAGTTTTCATCAGAATAAGTTGTATACTTGACCAATTTTTGGCTAGTGTTTTGAGATTTAGCCAATGACTTTGAGCCCTTGTTTTAGGCCACATCCACATGAAGCCAGATCTTTCCCTATCCGATCTTATTTTCTCCTTTTATTTACGTAAACACGGCTCAAGAAATATCTGCTTACACACAAAAGCACTCAAAAGCGATGTAGTATGCACGCCAAATCAGTATGTGGCGCTGTAATTGTGCCACAGAGATACACTAAAAACAGATAAGACTTGGAGCATGGTGTGATGACTTCATCGTTTTAGAAAATATACGGATTGGCTGTACACACGAAAGCGCAAGGGTATCGTTTTCAGATTGATCCAGTCTGGGACCCTGTTTAAAAAAATAGCGGTTTCAGGCTCCCAAAACAAGACGAAACGCCGATATGATACAGAATTTTTACGTGTACAGGTAAACGCGTCTCCATGTGAATGTCCTCTTCATTTGCATACTATCTGTCGTTAGAGGAGGAGGGGCTTATGAGGACACATAAATGAAATAAGTAATAAACACTGCAGTTCACAATAAAAACTGTTTTGAATTCGTGTTGTCTTTTATGGATAATTCTACATTTCTTCTTATTCCAGACTCCATTTCACTTAAAATATTGAATAAATTCATTATAGAAATACGTAATGCTGAATGAATACATGAAATATATAGCAAACATTACGTAAGAAATAACGACTGAAAAAATTGGTAAATACGAGGTAGAGTTGTATTTTGATTGTCGGAGTGTTGTCTAGACAACAACTTCTGCTCCTGTTACATTTTAGTGTGTCCTCCTGGTACTTGCATACTTTTTTCCTACACACTCAATTGTATATACCATAACAAAAGCAAACTTATTTTGTTTTTTGTAGTATCCATCTGCATCAGAATGTTAAAGTGCACAGTTCTTGTTTTCAAATTCAATTCAATTGAATAGTAAATATTGGCATTACATCATCACCCTCAGAAGATCTAGTCTTTTTTTTGTCTGTGTGGTTTGTTTGCACAGGCTGCTGGGAACGCCGTCAAGCGGGCGTCTGACAACTTGGTGAAGGCGGCGCAGAAAGCAGCTTTCGATAAAGCCGAAGACAACAGCGTCGTGGTTAAAACGAAATTTGTGGGAGGAATCGCTCAGGTGAGACTTCTTTTCGAATCTTTCCCATTCACTCCAAGACTTCCTACAAAGTCAGCACAATTCTGTTTATCTGCTCTGCTTTTTGAAAAAAATTCAAAGTTATTTCACATTTAGAGCTTCATTGTGGATCCGACTGAACTAGAATTTGCAGGCTACGGTTTTGTAACGAAAAGCCACAGCTGGCATTTTTCATTGGGCCGCTGTTTCTGCAACCAGCTTATTTTGTCGTTTCATCGCAGTCCAGACGCACTTAAATTAAAGACTGTGTGTCTGCCTGTTCAAAGCTACCTTCCTCCCAGAATTCCAGAATGTCTCATCTCATCTTGGCAAGGCGTTGGAATATTCAGTACATGCGATATACCCAATTGAATGGATGTCGTGTGCGTTTGCATGCGTACTGGAATCAAAATAGGCTTTTCTAACTGATTCAGCCTTTTTCTGAAAGGCTTTTTTTACCCATTAAAATATCTTTCATCCACAAAACCATCTCTTTGGAAACTGGCAGATCCACACTAAAAAAGTCACATATTTTCAGAGCGCAGTTATAAAATTATAGGTTTCACTAAAGAATAGCTTTTACTGAGGAAAAAAGGAAACTTGGTAGTTTAAGTTGTTACATTATGTATCTATGTGCATTCCTTCTAATTGCGTTTATTAATAACATATGCTGATGACGTCAATGTAAAATTCACTCATAAAACATGCATCAATTTGGTTGAATAATTCTTCAAACCATGCTTGCATAAAACGTCACTTTCATTGGATTTACGAACTATTTCCTCTAAGTTTCCTTTCATTTTTATGCACTATTACCAGATTATAGCGGCGCAGGAGGAGATGCTCAGAAAAGAGAGAGAGTTAGAGGAAGCTCGCAAGAAACTCGCCCACATCCGACAGCAGCAGTACAAATTCCTGCCCAGCGAACTGCGGGAAGACCAGAGCTGAACCCGTCTTCTCCCATCGGACGCGATTATCTGCCTGCTGCTAACGTTGATTGGCCGTTCCTCACGTAGTGGAACAGTCTTACGTGATTGGTTGTTTTGATAGCTTAAGTTAAACGTGATTGGCTCACGGCAGCATGGGACTAGCACCACTGACTGGGCGTTTGGCTCACAGACGGCGGGCGTGTTTGTGCGCGAATGGATTTTCTCTTCCATGGGTCTAATCTGTTACGTTTGTCTCGTTTCGTTTGTCATGTTTTAAAGTTTGAAGGACTTGTTAGAAGTTTTATTTGTGGGTGCGTTTACGTTTTATGTATCCGTCGTAACTTCTATACTTTAATGATAACTTACCATAAGGTTCTATACAATGTCATTAAGTCATGAATATGTTTTTTGAATGCATCAACCGTCGTGAAAGCTAAAGCAGGCAGGCGGAAACTCTAGAAAAGTTTTGTTGTGGTGTATGAGGTATGGCGTCATTATAAGCTTTTAAAGAATGCACTGCGCTTATACATATCTCACACACATACAGTATATTAATTACGTTTTAGGTCACGTTAGGTTATAAGTAGTTATTTTAGGGAAAGAATGTGCAAGGTGAGCTTTGTCGTATTTATTGATAGAAGAAATGTTAAAGAGTAGCTTAAAGCTTCTCACCGGTAGCTCTTCGCGTGCGCAGATCTGTAAGTTAGACTGATCAAAATAAGCACGCTGTGATATTCAACTGACACTTCATGCAAACCGTTGCATCTGCAGAACAAAGGTGTGAAAGATCTCGGTTACAACCACAGACCTGCAAAGGAACCGTAGCGTTGTCATTTAGTTTGTTATACGTTATCTTCCAAACGTTGGACAACAGAATGCTTTATAGTCTGACATCAGAGATCGCTGGTAGGAGTGTTTCACAACATGTTCCACAATCATTTGTGTTTCTAAACATGGTCGGTGGGAAATGATTTTTGCCTGAACACAACGACAATGTTTGGAATAGCATACTATTGTAGCGTTCATACGATTTCTGCATTGTGCGCACGATATGCAACTTTTCTGCATGCATGAAAATACCAGATGACCTTTTACAGTACAGTATATTTGCCAAAAACCTGCAGTATACAACCAGAGCGCATAGCTGGTAACACAATATCCCACAATGCAGTGCGCTTATTTTTTCGTTTCCAGTGTGACAAATGAATAGGAAGTAATACCATTTCTTAATTTAACGACGTCATTTCTATTATTTCAATAATGATATTGTCAATATTGTCAGTAAACAATACAAGCGCATATACAAATGAAAATAGTAGGCAGTATACAGTATGCATTGTGCAGTATTAAGAAGTGTGCTAGTATTCATTTCTGGACATGGCCAACATCTCACTGTTCCTACAAGACACCAAAAGACTGGCATTACAAAATGTACCACGGTACGACTATGGTATTTTGGACTATTATGGTAGCACTACATTGTTACAGTGTGTCTTACAGTGTAAGTGAATAAAATGTCAAGAAAGTCAAACTGTCATAACCAGAAAGCAATGCTAACACTAAACCAACTGTTATGAAAGTACCATAGTTTTACCATGTTATACCACACTAACATCGCGTGTCTTTATAATTTGGTTCCTTTCTTATTAAACTCCTTTCAAATGGATCCACTACAGATCAACTTCATGTTCGAGGTTGTACTTGCATGGCTGGGAGACACAAACACACTACAAAAAAGCATCTCATCTGTAGCTTTGTAGGATTAAATGGCGTCAATGATCTTTCAATGTACACTTACCTGCAAATAACGCGCCTTTATTCTGCTTCCCGTGAACTTTGTGTATGTTTTTGGTCAGAACTTTTCTGCGTTACGTAGAATAACGTGTGGCACTTATGAGAGATGAGCTACACTATATCGACTGTTGTGTTAACGCCCGGTTTCTCTTCAAATCTGGACTGCATTGTGTCATAGTGCCTTATTCTGGTAGCTCGGTGTGTAAATTGCTGTTTTATGCTGCTTGTGGACCAGATTTCGCTCCACGGATCTGAAGCTTGACTATGTTAGCGTAACCTCCAAACTGGTCTCAGATCAGCGCAGGAGTATAAAACATTGTCTGTTTTTAGATGAGTGAAGCACATGTTTATTGTCCTGTTATAACTAGCTTTGTATGTGTACAGTACAGCATTGTGGCGCTGCATCGGACGTCCGTTGGGCGATTATTTGACGGTTATTTGATCCTGTTCTGCAATATTGTACCTACTGAGGCCTAAAGATTGCCTTGGCAGGCCGCTATACTGCCACATGTATGAAACTTTAGATGTTTAGATATATATCTTCACGAATTAACAAGCCACAGTAATGAATCAAAGGGAAAGACTGCGTTCAGTTGGTCCGGTATATTACAATACATCTCCCCCAAAAAGTGTTTTTCACTTTGATAAACCACTATGTATGAAGTTTTGTTTCTTGTTTACTTTATGTAATAGCTAGAATGAAGATATTTCAATTTGTGGTTGAAAATGTGGTGTCTTATAGTGGAACCGAAGAAAACAGCAAGAACTATCGCCTTTTGAAATGTAGTTAGTGCTTTCTTTAATCAACTGACATAGTTACATTAATGATAATATTAATAATAATTATGAACATTAAAAATGCTGTATGTATATTTATCTGGTCATGAAAGTATTTTTTGTATTTCCCTGAAAATAAAGAGTTTCAACGAACTGTGACTTGTGAACGTGTGTTTTGTTGAATTAAAAATAACCGTAGATATGATTTATTTACAACCGTAAGTTATTATATCAACCGTACATCAACATTGAAACACATCTTCTATAAAGTTGCTTTGAAACATGGCATTGTGAAAAGTGCTATACAAATGAACGTAAATTGAATTCCTAATAGCGCACATACGTCTCGGAGACGTTTATTTGATGTCTGCATTTACATCCGCAAGATGTTTTTTTTGTGTGTGTTTGCTCAACTGCAATATGTCTCTAAGATGTCAGATGTCATTAAGGCATTTAGAAGATGTCTGTTAGATGTTTATGATTTAGAATGTATCCCAGATAGCACAGGTACGTCTGTAAGATGTCTTCTAAAGATCTGGAAAACATCTGCTGTTTAAAAACATCTTAGAAAGAGCAGTTTTACATACATTCTAAATCATAAACATCTTGAGGACATCTTCTAGATGTTTATATCACATCTGACAGCAGACGTAGAGAGGTATTGCAGATAGGCGAACAATCGAAAAAATGCAGATATAAATGTATGTGTGCTATAAGGGATGTAAAACGGCTTTTTCGAAGATGTCTTTTTTATCTTGGTTTTACATCTCCGGATCTTTAGCAGACCCCTTACAGACGTTCCTGTGCTATCTGGATTGAATTGAATAAAAGCATGTAAAAGGCTAGTTAGGGGTTTTTGCAAAGGTAAACATCACTACTGTTGCTCATTCTTGCGGTTGCGGCTCAAAATAAAAACTCAAAATATTGAACATAACTCATAAAATTACATTAAAAGAGGAACTTGACCCTCTGTGGATGGGTGGAAGCAACTGTATGAACAAACCCAACCGGATATGTCCATATTTGACCCAACCATGGGTTGAAACAACCCAACTTGTTTCAGAGTGCAGGCATGGAGTGAACAGAATATCAGATTTGGAGTGGAAACCGGGCCAGTGGGTAAAGACCACATAACCGCTCTGGAAACCACATTTTTAAAACCACTTATTACACGGCTCATTTGAATGCTTGATTCTGATTGGCCAGTTGCGACATTCCAAGGGTTGCCGCTCAAAACGAATAACACCCTGTAACCCGGATGCTGCAAATCATTTGGAGAGGGGCAGTTTAATATTACACAAAAATGAATTATAAATATGTCTTTTAATAACATATATGACGTTATATTTACAAATGATTAAACCAATTTGCCTGTTCGTGACGTTTGAACGTCGTTTCTTACTTTAAAATCGAAACTAAACGGCTTTTCCTTGCGGAAGGTCTGCATTCTGTAAAAACGGGGCTTATTTCTGCGATAACAACCGGCTGCCTGTACATTATCCCTTACATAAATCACCCATTATCCATCAGCAAGTTTTCCGCACACAAGCATAATTACAAGTACAGCCTTTTGGACTAAAACCCTTGCATTTTGAAATGCTTTAAAGTATAGATTCAGAATTGGAAAGTTTTACATGCATGTCTGAATATTTGTACAAACAAAAAAATAAATGACTGGTTTTCTCTGTCAAATTGTACAGAATCTCCAAGTTGGCACTAAAGCAAGCAAATGCCAACATACCAGCATTCGTTGATTTTTTTTACAATAATAACCATTTTGCATAATTTTATAATTGTTGAATATATAGAGTTGGTGCTGTTTGTTTGTCTGTTATTAGATGTGACAAATTTTCTCCTGTAGGTGTCTCTATTACTCCTTCGGGATTTGTGGTCACGTTCATACTTGGAATGATGTAGCTGATGGCCAAATTACAGTGTGTGTGACCAAAAAAGGACATGTGGCATTTCCCTTCAGCTCCAGACAGTGAACTATAACCGAACATAATGTACGTTCAAAATGGTGCCTCATAACGAAACGAATACAAATGTGTGTTGTGTTCCTTTTTAAAACTGCATTTAAAACGATACTGAATCAATGAATGCAGATGATGTTACATTCGAAAGAAACATTCGCATTCGCATATTTAGTTACATTCTTTTAGTATCCATTAGTTTCCATTTTAAAAGTAACAAATGCTTTTAAAAGCCTTTTTAGTTTTGATTTAAGGTAAAGGGAGTCAGAGATGCCCAGCTGACTAAAGCTTGTCTAATCGACACCATATTAGGGCTGTTGGAGTGTGTTGTGCTCGAGTCAACCCCGCTTAAAAAAATACTCCATTCAACCACTACAAATGCACACCGCACACATTTTACACACCAGAGTAAGACGGTTTATTTTGGCTTTTGGATTTGATCAAACTTTATAAATCCATGAGAGTTAAAGTAGACGTTGAGACGTTTTTGTTCCACATTTGAGATCCAGGTTCAGAACCCTTTAAAGTCACACGTGTGTAGTTAAGGATGTTGAAATGAAGATCAAACCCATATCAGGAGCTCAGCTGAACTCTGTTCAGTCATGTGTGGAGCTGCACCTGGGCTGGGCAGACGGATAAAGTCTGATCTGAGGCATGATGGGATACCTTGTTAATGATGCAAACCCTGTGAACCCATTACTCGCATACTAAGAACTTATATTAGATTGTGTTCATGGTTGAGGTTTGCGTGGCTTTACTCAGTTTTAGTAGACATTCGTTGGCCAACGACACACCCTTCCTGTTTTCTATTTCAATGTAAGCAAAATTTTGATTTCATGGAGACTTGGTCACTTGGTATTACTGCCGTGTTTGTTAGACATTGGAACATTACTAAATGGCATAGATTATAATAAAAACCATTGACACACTGTAAACGTTCTGCACAGTAAACTGTATGATTTCGTTTCTGTCATATTCAGCTGTTGCTAGCACGAGCAGTATTACTGTCTTCTGTTTGCTGTCAGCTAGACACATTTTTGTGAAATGAGAGGCTATTTGAGAGACTTTGTTTGGATTGCTTTAGTCTCACACCACAGGAATGACGCTGGCACCGCGAACGGGCAGCTCTCACGCTCTTTAGCCATTTACACAACTGCTAATGTTTGAAGTATTTTTATATTCATTCGGTAAAAATGCTCTTTTCTGAGAATGTTAAAGCAGGAATGTATATTTTTAACAATTCTTTCTTTTGTTTACATTTACTTTTTTAATTGATTAGGAAATGATGTGCGTAGTATAGATGATGGCATGCACGAACGCAGGTCGCTTGTGGAATTTACTAAAACTGTAAATTGGTTTTGTCTGCTGTGGGGTGATTGTAGTTGTTAACTCACTATTTAAAACTCTCAAAATGGACTTTTTTCCCTATTTAAATCTGTTCTTAGTTCAATTGGGACCATAGACCTTAAAAAATGGATGTCGCGCCCCTATGGAGTGGTGCATAGATGACGGTTTTTTTGGATGCCAACCCGGAAGTTAGCGTGCGCTTTTAACGTCCCCGGCAAAGAGCGGGTTATAACTGGTGTGTTTGTGTCATAGAATAAAACGTGAAAATATGTAGAGGTTTTGTTAACCACAGACCTTACACTGTTCAAATTAAAGGTGCTAAAAAGGTTTCTTCCAGCGATGCCATAGAAGAACCATTTTTGGTTCCACAAGGAACCATTCAGCCAAAGGTTCTTTGAAGAACCATCTCTTTCTTACTTTTTTATAATCTGAAGAACCTTTTTTCGCCACAAAAAAAAAACTTTTGTGAAACAGAAAGATTCTTCAGATGTTAAAGGTTCTTTATGGAACCAAAAATTCTTCTATGGCATCGAAGAACCATTTGAACAGTGTTGGGTGTAACTAGTTACTAAGTAATTAGTTACTGTAATTTAATTACTTTCCCCTTTAAAAAGTAAAGTAAGGGATTACTCTTATTTGTTCTGTAATTAAATTACAGTTACTTCTGATGTAACTGAATTAAATACTGTGTAATCTATACAATATTGGAATTGACATTAAAATTCAAAATCTAACTTCAAAATGCATGCATTAATGTATCTTTCTCACATTTGTTATACAAGTCAGTTAATAATTGTACTTTATGTAGTTTTATATGATTTATTTGAATGAATTGAGAGTCGTTTTATGTCTATCCTTGACTCACTTAACTAATCAAGGTTGATGTAGGATATAGAAAGTAATTAGTAATAAGTATTTAAATACTTTTTGTAGAGAGTAATTTGTACAGTAATCTAATTACACTATTGAATATGTAATTAGTAACTAGTAATTAATTACTTTTTTAGAGTAACTTACCCAACACTGCATTTGAAGCACCTTTTTTTAAGAGTGCATTTCAAGCATTTAACCAAAAACCTATTTAAAAAAACCATAGACTTTGGGGCGATAGAACCGTAAGTGCTAAAATGCTAACTCGCTTCCAAGTTTTTACTACTATGTGTGTTTCCTGGGAATCAAACCCATGACCTATTAATCTTCTACCCATTAAGCTACACATATGCCCATTACATCAGGCCTCAAGTGAAATTTATTGGTACGCAATGAAGAAATAAAGAAACCTACATTTCTGTTGTCACAGCTGTTTGACTCATTTTAAGCAGCGTTCTCACCTCAGAATTAAAATGAAAGCTCTCATTTGTTTGCTTTGTGTGATGCGTTTCCCATTCAATAGATTTTTGTAGCGTTAACATCGCAGTTAACACCTTCAGATGTGCCACTAGGTCTGACTAAAACTTTACTACCTCAGAGAAAGCCAAGGGTGACATCATATAGAACAATGCAGCCAAGAACCCATGGCTTTTAAACTCTCAGTGGTATTTGTGTAGACAAGAAGGAATCCGCTTGGAGTGGGATGTCTTTTGAGTGTAAACTCAGCAGGCACAGTGGAATGGATGGAGACTGTCGAGTAGTACAGCTGTGCACATGACTATTTTAGGTGTGTTTGTCAATGGGGTTACCCAACATCACGTGTGGTGTCGTCCCTGACTCATGGGTTGTTATCCATGTTCTCTTGGGTGGCAGTTTATCGTCTGAGGTCCCTTTTGAGACGTCATCTGAGAAGACTTCCAAACACCGAATGCTGTCTTCTCTGTTCTGCACAGTAAAATTTTACAGAAGTACAGTCCACTGGAGTCGTGACAATTCACACAGTTTTATCTAGTTAAATGTGTTGCCGTTTTTACGTTTTTTTTTTTTCTTTTTTACACTGCCATAGCAAATTTCACAAGCAGGTGACACAATTTTGTCAATTCTAGATATCTGTTTTGTGTGTAATGAATGCAGCATTGTCTTTCCCCGCTGTACAATCTCACGCTATCACAACATCCAGCATCTTTCAGCAGGACGGTCTCCCAGCGGGCCGGCCGAGGCAGTTCAACGGGTCGGCGGTCGTAGCTAATGCATAGACCAGGGGTTATTAATGTGATTCTCAGACCAAATGTCCCCCACAGGTGCACACACTGGGCTGCGAAAACAAATAATACATATGTTCCCTGAGGTTTCACTGCCGGGAGAATGTAGAACCAGACATGCAGAGTGTGTGAAACAACACTGGTATTTACATGTTTGTAAACCAAAAAGATTGAACATTGATTATTAAAAATTACTCAAATGAATGTTGCTATAACCAAATTATCTAAAAACTACACTTCTTCTTTATTGCTGTAGAAAGACTATACCTTGAAAGTAAAGAAAATGTTAGGCCGTGTTCACACTTGACTTCTTTTTTGACAAGAATCACAGCGTTGTGGTTACAAATAGCAGCTGGCAATGTTCAAAGATAGCATTTGTGCACGAAGGCAGCTTAGAGAGACAGGCTTTTATAGGCAGTGTAACGGAAGTCTATTTGAATTATAAAAAGAGAGCATCTTCGCAATTACCAATCACATATTTAAACACAACAATACTAATTTCTCGCTAGAAATCCAATCAGAAGTTATTGAAAGTGAAAATTAAACTTACATTTGTTCAAAACTATGCTCCAACGGGCATTTCTGCCACTGTTTTATTTTTTCGAGCTTGAGCCTGCTAGACCAATCACGTTCCTCGCATGTTGTTATGGGAACGACAGGTCTCTGTCATGGGTTAGCTGTGAAAAAGGTGCTTGAAGTAGGGCGTTTTTCTTCAGAAAAGTTGAACTTTTTTCAACCTCAAAATAAAAAGACGCTGGCGTTTAAAAAAGCGCTCAGGACTTTTTTTGAAAAGACTGTTTACTCCATAGGATTATAGTGTACAACAGACGCTAGCAGCTTCAAAAAAGAAGTCAAGTGTGAACACGGCCTTATAAGCAATGCCCTTGCTTATTTATATTTATTTATATTTAGAAAAAATATTTATATTTGAAATTTGGGATAAATATTGTAAGTAGCTCACGGAAGAAACAAAAATGATCATTTGTTTAAACCCACACCTGTGACTTGTAAATTTAGACCGTATGAAGTGTTTTAGGTCATTGCGACCAGCGTCTCTGCTGTGACTCTATCAGCTGCTGTTTACTCAGTTCCTTCCATTGCTCAAGTGACAGTAGATTCAGCATTTCTGAGTCAGCATGATGCCACTGATATATCTAGCCGTGAGTTCACGCTATAAAACGCACATCAAATGTCGGACACCTCAAAATACCTGATGAGGGAGGTATCGTCCTTAGCGTGTTCCAGCTGACACCGGTCAGATGAACCGTATCAATCATCTCAACTCACACCCCTCTTACCACCTCAAAGTTTCAATTACATGACCTCTTCTTGAGGTGACACGTCAAACTCTACTTGTAAAAAATCTCAAGGAGGAAGTTTATCTGGAGTGGCATTTTTGCCTGTCGACATCTAACCGTCAAGATCTGTAGGACTGGATGTTGTTGTGCAGCCATGCGGTTGAAATTCTGGGACTCCATAATATCCAAGGAGTTTCTTCTAGATTCAACTAAGTCGAGTCTTTCTCGACTAAAGTTTTTGGTGAAAATCAAATGATTTGAGTTAGTTTGTTTTCGCTCAATTTTTGAGTCAAGTCAACTGTTTTAAATGCTGAAAGTTGACGCATAACTAAAGCAAAACTATGAAGGCAGTGAAATCGTGTATTGAAACATGAAAACATTTCCTCTGAAGAAGGTCTTTATAAAACCGTTTAGGCAGTGTTGAGCTTTGTTTCAAGTGTGCTGGTCTGGATTCAAAATCCATCTTTTGTGTAACGCAACACCTTGCCGTCGTTCTCAGAAAGGAAACTTCTCGATCCAGGAGGTTTTCACCATTTAAACCAGCCACATCTTTCAGGAGCGGAAAAGCCCCGCAGTAAGCGTTCTCTTTCTTTTTTCTGTGTCACTTATGTGGCTTTTCCCCACCCAAAGTGTGCTAAAGCTGAATAAACAGCGGTGAACAGGCGCTCACTGAGTTTCTGGAAATATGCGGAGGAAATGGGTCTCTGTCGTTTCGACAAATGGCCTGCTTTTGTGAAGTGTCAAATGAGCTGAACAGTATGATAGAGAACATGTTGCTTTTTAGTCGAGGGGTGAGTCTGAATTGATCGCAGTTGAAGCCTGAAATACATGGTTTGAGCTGTAAAAACTATTACCGCCACTTTAGAGGTTCAATATTTCATGTTAAGAAAGCAGAGTTTAGTAGCGCATTTTTATGTGATGTGGCTGAGTTATTCAAAGATCTGGGTGGGTAACTAAAAGATTTTAGTTTTACATAATGTGATCATTTACATTAAAATGATATGTTTTTACAAATGGTCTAGTAGATCTGGTAAAGGGGATTACTTTAGTCCATGCACTGTAAAAAACATAATTTTACAGAATGTTATTGTTTTTACAGCTTTTTCTCATATAATGTAAAAAAAACTATAATTTTACAGATTTTTACTGTTTTTACAGATTTTCCACATATTTTTGAAATGCAGTTAAAACCCCATCAAATTACAGAAAAACATGAATAACATTTTACGCCCCAGCTGCCAGAAAATTTCAGTTGTTTTGCAGGATTTTTTTACAGTGAAATACTATGAAAAACTGTCAATTTACAAAAATAGAAAATGCCAGAAAATGTAATTTTTTACGCGATTTTTTTACAGTGTGTGTTTTACTTTGTTCAGTTCCTTTTAATTCTTTTATCAATGATAACAGGAGCTGTAAGGTAACCCACGTTTCCCACATCTGACTGGAGATCTTTCAAAGAATCTGACCCTGGATCTGCTCTCAGACTTCATTCTCTCTCATCTTTCTAGCTGAACCTGGATCATGATGCGTGATATTTCTTCCTCAAAGCTTTGAGCAGATATCAGACTCCCACAGCTGACTGTAATCTCTCGCTCTCAGAACATCTCTTGTCAGTTTTTTTAAAACATCACCAGATGAGGAACTGACTCAGGTTCTGTATTATGACTAAGTTCAGTACAGTTGGCAGCGAGGCTGATTTTAGATTTCTTCCAGCTCATAGACAGGAAGTGTGAATCTCACACAGAGACTGACATGAGAATAGTCGCAACATCTGAACAAATACTGACAGGATCACTGAAGGCTGATCTGGGGTGAGCGGACAGCTTGTCAAGAGGTGTTTGTTACTTTGGAATGTTTCATTAAAAACAGTTGTGAAGCAAAATCGCTGTTAATAGTGTGTGTGTGTGTGTGTGTGTGTGTGTGTTTGTTTGTGTGTATGTGTGCGTGCGTGCGCATGTGTGTTGCACAGCTAACTCAAAACCACACTGGAATGCATTAGGACTTGGGATTCCCATGCAAGCCTCTTAATGTCACAAAGTACCAGGCAAAGTTCATGGAGTCTAATAACTTTTTTGGTCTGTTTTACAGGATTATACGAAAACATATTATTTCCCCATTTCTGTCCACGAAAACATATTAAACCCACATGAAAAGCACTGTTGTATACTCTAGCATTTACTATAGTAAACTGTAGTGAAATACATAAAAAAAAGTTTTATACCAGTTTTTATAGACCACTTTCCAAGATGTAAACACTGGTCCACAAACACTTCAGGTTTCATATTTTATTTTTAAGTCTTACATAAATAAATCTTAAAGATATTCATTTAACATTTTGATTTTTTTATAAATGGTCTGTTGGTTGTATTTTGGTCAAACGTTTTTGCAGTGTTAAAAAACTGATACAGGAGGTTCTTCTGGACCAGGTTTTCTGAAGTGGTCTGTAAATATTCAAGTAAGATATAATCAGATTGAGTTCTGCTTAATATAATTATTAAGTTTACATAACAAATATTTATTGAGTTGAATTGACTTTTTAAGGTTTTAGTTTTAAGTTAAAGTATATTTCATTTAGAGATTTTCACTGTTAGGTTTTACAGTGTGACTAATAGTTTTGACTGAAATATAAGTGGGAATAATACATTTATTTATATATCTTTATTACAATTCATCCACATTAGAATGAAAAAGCTCTATTCAATGCATTCTGGGATTTTCTTATCTGTAAAGGACTCGATCTGTATTTTGGATTGCATCATAACATTCATGCCTTGTTTTTGAAAAGCTTTTCTATGTCTATGATACCTCGCAATGCTGTCTTGGTAAACAGCTCACTAGGTTTGAAAACAGATCTACAGTGGTATGGACAAACTAAGAGTTACAGTAGTTTAAAAGTACACGTATCATTTAAACCATCCCATCTTCTCATTCAGCCCTGTTTGATTTGTTGTGTCTGAAATGAGGAGCACCACATACACAAGATCGATAATGAAGACGAGCACATACCTAGAGGTTTTATAGCGCAGTGAAATGGAAACAAAACTATTTAGGAAGCCATAAACTCAACAGAACAGCCCATCACGGCTCTCAGCATCCAGCTCCATATATGGCAAGATCTGCTTCAACTGCTCCATGGAAAGTTTTCACCTACTCACATCCAGCAATGGAAAAACAGGACAAATATTGATGGAGTCCTGTATGTGTCATGCTTTGTACACGCTGATGCACGTGCTAAAATGCTGTGATGTCAAAATGTCACAAGTGGATCCATAAGGAATCTTTCCCGTGCATCTGTCAAGACAGACTGAAAGATATACATTTCTCTAAAGATGAGGAGAGCTCACAGGTGAGTTTAGCAGCAGAAGCATTTGAAAACATTGGCTTGTATCATTAAACTCAAATGAGGCCCATCAGTTCTGGAGAATTCCTGACCTGCATCTTCTGGCCCGGATGCTGTCACGGGATCTCTTATCTTCTGGATGGAGCGCAAAGTAAACTGCCAGTAAATGCTAGTTTACTCTACCCACCACACCCCAACATCCTCTAAACAAACTTCTGCCTCATTGTATTTGAGAATTATATTCATTAAACCCCTTTAAAATGACTGCTAGTGAAGTGCAAAAACAATGGTAATTTCAGGTTTTATTTTACAAAGTTTTCACATATTTTTATAAATGTGGTGAAACTTTTTAAATGACAGAAATACTACAGGCAGACTGCAAATGTATAAGTTGGGTGTAAATAACTTGAAAAACATGTATTTGTACCCTACAAAATTGGAAAAAAAATTCTGGTGCCTCAGCTGCTGAATTATTTCCGCTTTTTTAGGTGTATTTTGTACAATGTTTTGAAAACAAATACACTCAATCATACACCCAATAGCCAATTATATAGTGATTATCAATTAATAGCCAATAGTGATTATCAACAAGAAACAATTTGTACGTATTTTCATGTTTGTTTGTAAAGAAAATAGGAACTTACAACTGGAATAAATTTATGGATAACATATAGGCTATTGTTGTGCATGTAAAAAATATGTATCGTCACTGTCCTTCCAACACAACCTCACGACAAAAACGTAGCTATTTTACGATGTGGCTAATTTAGGCTGAATTCGTGTGATCTTATCCGTACATATTAGTACAATTTGCTTTCACGGTAGTGACGTTAGGGTTAGGGTGGAGCTTCAGTATTGCTTATTTCTATTAATCATTCGTTTTTGTATGATTCACAATGATTTCATACGAATAAGCCACCTTGTAAAATAGTTGTGAATTCCGGTGAGATCAGGTTGGTTCTTTCAAAACCTCATATCTCCATATTTGGTGATTTTTATTTTTTGTCATAAATCATTATTATATACTGGGTTTTGAAAAATCTAACCTTTAAAGGGGTCATATGACACAGCTAAAACTAATATTATGGTTTGTTTTAGATGCAATGCAATGTGTATTCACGATTTAAGGTACAAAAACGCTGTATCTTTCACATACCGTGCATGTTTGTATCTCCTCTTTGCCCCGCCTCTCTGAAACGTGCAGATTTTTAACAAAGCTCATGTCTCTGAAAAGCGAGGTGTGCTATGATTGGCCAGTTAACCAGTGCGTAGTGATTGGTCGAAAACTGCAAGCGTGTGACGGAAATGTAACGCCTCTTACCATATTTGGAACATCAGGTTCCCAAGCAATTGTACTGACAGGTACGCCCACCTTACTTGCGTATACATTTGGGTGGTCTTAGTCAAATCATACCACGAACTGACGTAGATTTGTGGGGGTGTGGTTACACGAGGCGTTTCAGGCAGGTCTGGGTGAGCATTCGCTTTTAGATAGAATGCATCTTTTGTTCAGACACTTTAATCCTTGAAATTGTACGTGTGTAACACATGCATGGGCAACTTATAACACACCAAAGACACAGAAAAACACGTATTCGCGCCATATGACCCCTTTAAAAAGTGCTTGTCAACCTTGACAACGCAGTGTTTAATAATTTAAAGTGTTTTTTGTCTTTTCCTGAAAAATTGCGAATTTGAGACGTACAAGGTTTCGAAAGGACACGCAAGGCTGCTTTGGAACAATGTGAAAAAACCTATACGAATAAAATTGAATGGAGCCAAAAATCTCACTTTTACAAAATTCCCAATTTTTTTGCTTCATAGTTGTTTGCTTTTGATTCAATTTGAGGTGCAAAATGGATCATTCTAAACATCTGGAACAGAATAATCAATGTCATCTATTGTCATTTCTCAATTCACCTTTTTGGCTGGATTACAGCGGTTCCCCTATGCACGGTCTCGTATGAAATATGGTTCTCCTCCAGCTGTTTCTGCGGAACACAAACAAACACTTCTTAGGGAGGAACGCTCACAAGCCCACAACTATTCAACCATCACCACCCACAGTAAAACTGACTTCAGAAAAAAAAATCTGTTCCCCTGCCAAAGCTTGATGTTCATATTATTATAAATGACATGAAATGCAGAGGAGGTTTGTCTGCTTATTTTCATCTCCATTTTTATTTTTATTAGGGGTTACTTTAACCTCTTTTACTGACAAATAACAACTTGGCCAACAGCTTTATTTTCATATTTCCTGAAGTGATTGGACCATTAATCATTTAAAAAGCTGTTTAATGGAAGAATACGTGTCTTGCCACATCACATAGGGCAAAAGGGAAAGTTGTATTAGATTTATTAAAGTTGAAAGAAATGGAAAGGCATTTTGGGGTCATATCTGTTAGCACAAATGTTTCTTTGCCACATTTGAGAGCAGACGGCAGATTCTCCTAAAGTGGTCATGGGTTCGACCTCAGGCTTGCGTCTGACATGAAACGTTTTTCAAACTGTAAGCATCGCATGTGTCTTTCATGTCCTTCAATCCCAGAATCCACTGCAGGAAATTCAACGAATTTTGAAATGAACTGTGTACGTTTTCCTTGATTCCGCCTGCTAACACTAACTTGAATTCTGAAAATTACTTTACATGCAATGTATTTACTTTAAATGCTTGATTTTTCCCAATTTTTGGGTGTGACCTCCACTTGTTTAATAACATCGGTTTGATGGAGAACTCCGAACCATGAAAAGTGTTTTTAAAATGTTTACTTTTAAGTCATTGGCTGCATGTAGTCAGTAGGTTTCAAAACAGACCACAACCTGGTCTCAGATCAGTGCCAAAAAATGAAAATTTCCTCCTCTAGCAACCTCATCTGTTTCTCCAATGGACGGCGGTCACGTAAGTGTTACATTAGACATTCTCCGGTGGTCTGCCAGGCATCTCTGTGCCGAGAGAGACCACCTTCATCATCTCTTGCTACAGCGGAATGCTACACATCTGTTTAATGGGCTGGATGAGTCCAAACATGACACCCGATACTCATGAAGTTCACGACACATAAGGGAGCATGACTTCGAACCTGATCTCACAGGAATTCATTACTATTTCATGAGGTGGCTTATTCGTATAAATGTGTACGTTGTGCATTGTATAAAAACGTACGTTTGCTAAAAAAAAGCAATAAGCAAATCGTACTAAAATGAATGAATGAGATGAGCTCGTACGAATTCAGACGAATTCACCAAAATCAGTGCTATTGAGAGAGAGTTGCGTCAACTCCGTTAACTCCAATGGAACAGTGTTTTCACAGCAATGGCGGTTCAGGCTCTCAAGGTAAAGGTGCGGCTAAACAGACCGATTGTGACTAACTTTTAACCCATTTAAAGACGTTAGTCATTTAGTGAATTAAAAAATTAAAGAAATAAAGCATTTAAAGAGAAAACAACTTCCTGGAACTATCTGAAGGCTCCATGAATCACGTGACACGTGGAAATGTTCAACTTTCTCTCTCAATGGCTCTGACCAAAATAAGCCACATCATAAAATATTTGCGTTTTTGCCATGATATTGTGTCTATCCAATGCAATCACTATTTTTTCAAAGTGTTCCTCTGTGTGTTCTTTAAAGCCATGTGGTGTGAACGACCCAGTTTGGTCTTTCAAGAAAGCAGAAATGTGTGATGTCCTGTGAGGTAGTTAATGTCAGATGTTCATATTTTAAACTGTTACTGTAAGTAAAACTTTAAAGCGATGCACCACACAGGTCGTTCCACCGGCAGTAACTAACAAGGGCTTTAAATTTATTGGCATGAATGAGTGGGCAAACAGCCTCGGATACATTTTCCATAACTTACGAGTGTACACCTGTATGTCATCACCCCCTTGATATGTGTGTTTCGGGGGGGGGTCAAGTTGCTGGGGTCAGGTTGCCCCTCTGCCACTTCTCCCCCGACCCCCCCTCTCTAATTCTCCACTGGTTAATCCCCTCTCTATATATACACACCACAACGTCCCAGACATTCTCAGATGGTACCAGAGAGTAAGTCACATTCGAGAAGACAGTGACATCTAGACTACACTATTAGGCTTTCTATTCTGTGTTTCTCACAGCTTTTAGTGTTTTAAACTGAGGTTTATAGTTTTAGAACACTTTTTGAAAATGTTTTTGCTTCAAAACATTCAAAACAAATGTTCCGGTATCTTATTTGGTTGTGTTAGCAGCACAAAGGTCACGGGTTCAATGCCCAGGGAGCACACATAGCGATAAAATGTATAGCTTGAATACACTGCTGGTCACTTTGCATAAAAGCATCTGGCAAATGTGTAAATGTAAATATAAATACGTTTGAGAGGAGCTTGTTCATGTAACCCGGCAGTTATGTGGTAATGATATATAAACAGCTGCTCGCCTCACTCGGGTGAGGCTTTTTACCACCTTTCTCCTTCTTTGCTTAAAGTGATAGTTCACACAAAAATGAAAATTCTGTCGGTGTTTATTCACCCTCGTGTCATTCAAATCCTATATGTGACTCTTTCTTCTGTGGAAGTCAAAAGAAGATATTTTGAGAAATGTCTCTGAGGTTGTGTTCATAAAATGGAAGTCGATCGGGGCCAATGTTGTTTGGTTACCGACATTCTTCAAAATATCTTCTTTTGTGTTCCGAAGAAGAAAGAAAGTCTTACATGTTTGAAATGACATGAGGTTGAGTAAATGATGAAAGAATCTTCATTTTTAGGTTTACTTTACATTACATTACATCCTAGATTTACTACAACCTCCTTCAATGTAAATCTATGAGTTTCTTCACCCGCGTTCTTGTCCGCCAGGTGAAAATCACAGATCCTTGTGAAGCTTTGTGATTTCAGTCATCGTTCATATTCATAACATAAATAATGTGGGATGGGTTATGCATTGACATTGATATTCACGGTAATGGGTTTATTCCGAATGCTAAGCCTAGGCAACAGTAATGCGATGTTTGCTAGCAAGTGCCACTAATAATTAAAGCAGAAGAAAAAATAGAAACAAATGTGCTGTGCCCATAACACAGGATCAAGAAATGACTCGCTCTAACTTGTGCAGCTCTATATGAGAGTATGAAGATGGTCTACGCACAGGGTTTCTGTGCTTGTCAGCCGTCTCTGGTTTCCTCTGCCTTCCATTCCATAATCCTCAGTAGACATGGGAAGTTTGACCCCCCCAGAAAGCTTTCGCACAGGATTTACAGTAGTAAAGCCTCAAGAACGACCAAAATATTGTGCACCATTTTAATACATTTAGAAGGTAACAACGTTTAACAAAGCCTCCCAAAGGTAATCCCAGTAAATGACAAAATGATCTTCTTGTCTCTGTTGTGTATATTACTTCTTTAATTTTTGGGTCCCACTGCTAAAGTCACATTGTTTCTCTCCCAAGGGTTCTTAACGTCAGATAAACATCAGACCAGGGACGTCCTCCTCTCTCTCCAACCATGGATGGTCATGTGCCATAAACCGGGAGGGTCTATTACAAGATCACCGAGGATGATAAGCCATCAGCCATTTAGAAAAAAAACAGACGCTAAATGTAAACGATGTACTCTTCACTGAAACTCTGACTTTAGTTATTTTTATATGCTAGAGCATGGAAAAAGCATAATAAAAAGATAATCATGTCCATAAGACCGCTTCACTCATGCGCATTTTGTAAATAAAATATGAGCTGTTTGATCTGGATTGAAGAAAGCTTGTGTTCAAAGCCTAAAAGGTTCTCAGCTAAAACTTCTTTATCATCTCTTTTCAGTCTGTCACTATGTATTTGTAATATGGGGGACTGTGGGATGATCCCCATACAGTATAAACAGAGTTTAATAATAAGAGATGTCTTCTAGCCAAGTATCAGCTCACATCGTCAAGCACATTTTTCATGCACAAGAGTGTTTTTCGCTCAGGAAAACTTCACCATTAAAAAAGAAAACTAAAAAATTCACCATTATTATAGTAAAAGTGTAGTAACCATGTTTTTCACCACAAACCTCGCTGTTTATAGGAAATAAGATCAACAGTTCATGCACATGTACATGGCGTGTTCTGTAATGATCCTGGTATGGAAACCCTCTTGAGATGAGATGTAATCATAACAGGAAGTGACCCGCACTGTTTGTCTGTTTGTCTAAACATGAGATTAGGTTTTTTTTCAGTCAAGTCCAAGAAATAAAGAATTTTTTTTATAAAAAAGTTATTTTATAGACTTTGGGATTTTTTTGTAAAGTGAAAATGGATATCACATTTTTTTCAATTATTGTATTTTTTGTTGTGTTTATGTTTTTGTTCTTCAGCCAATGTTTGCAGATCTAGTGGACCTACAGCATAATTTGGTTTTTAAATCAATAGAGCCAGAAAAAAATATGCAAGAATACTTCACATATGTTTACAATTTCAAGCAACATAGACAGCATTTAGACGGTTTTATCGGATGTGCCAAATTTGTCCCAAAGTTAACTTCCGGTCTGCATTATAATTAAACTACTTATTTTATATTTAATTTATATTGATATTACTTTGTTTTAATATTTTATTGTCGGCTATATTATTTGTATTAAATTAAATTAAAACTATTCAACAGTTATTGATTCTTTGCGGAGGTCTTCCGGAAGTTAAGTTTGGGGCACATATCGTTTGTTTATGTTGTTGCCGCTGAAACCGTCATTTACCTCTTTTAAATCACTTCATCGTTTTTTCTTTAACAAAAATGTATAGTAAGAAATATAAATATCTATGATGTGGGTAAAAACATGTTTATTTTGAATGTCTACTGTTGAAAAACAAAAAAACACATTGTTTTTAGTAAACACTGAACGCGGGTCACACAGACCCAAACACCACACAAGGGTTAAATAAAATACCAAATATTACATTACAAACTATTACTTTAAATTACATTAAATGAAACAATTCATTAAACTATATGAACTCTGCCTTACACATAAATGGAACTCATGCGATCATGGCAAAAAGTCACAACAGTTAGACATAATGTAAACACACAAAATTACCCACAAACCAAGAGAGAGAGAGAGAGATTTCTTTCATTAAAGTCTTCCATTATAACACACTATATTAAAATCTATGTATCTGTCAAATCAGTGTTTTATTTCACAAACCGTTAGGCTAGTTTAATCGAATTACAGTGCCACAGAAATAGTGTAGGTCAACTGAGTATTCTTGTTTAAGACGTGGTTTATTTTTAAAAATTAGAGCATTATGTGACCACTTGGCTAAGTGTCTTGAAATGTGAAGTGTACAGACTGAGGCAGGTGCTCGGGTGTTAAGACAGCCCTAAAAATACTCTGAGAAGCATGTGTGGAGGAGAAGGACAGACTCAAGGATAATAGACAAAGTAGTTGGGGGGGTGACATCCCGAAGAATCCAACTTAAGCTTCTACTGTACTCCATGGGAAACTGATGGACCTTGTGACATCACAATAGATTGCAGGAGTGTAGGCTACAGAAAAGCTCATGCAGGATTTTTGACGACTCGTATTTTGCATGTGCTGAAAAAAGGAGAATTTGAGTCTAGAGGATGCTTAGACCAGGCTGACAGACATCAGCTATGAGCTAATGATACTTTATCGGTTTCAATATGCCCAGAATATTCTCACCAATGACTCTTGATTCAACCTTTTGCGTGAGGTTGATGGACTTTCACTTGGTTAACATTGTGAAGTTGTGAGGTCCAGTGCCAATGAGTTATCTGAGGTGTCAAATCATGAATATAAAGTAAAATATGTCCAATATGAAAAATGTGGAAACATTTAACATAAACAAACGAAATCATTTTACACTCTTGAAAATAAAGGTTAATAAACGGTTATTTTTTGGGGGGGTTCTAAAACATTTAACAAAACCTTTCTGTTGCACAAAAGGATCGTTGTAAAAAACGCTGTACAGACTATGAAAGGGTAAGAAAGAAATAGTCGTTTTTTCTTCAGAACATTTGGCTAAATGTTTGGAGAACCAAAAATGGTTCTTCTATGGCATTGCTGTTAAAAACCCATAGTGCGTTTATTCTTAAGAATCTACTACTGTGTTTTAAAATTGGTTAGAAGAATTTCGTTTTGTTTTGAGTTAGATGTTTCTCTTTTGTTTCCACTGGATGCGTCATGGTCCATTCCTTTGAGCTCCGTCTGGCTGTTCTCGAACGCATGGAACTGGTCCTGCTTAAAAGTGTGTTATTAAGACGTCTTAAGGACTTCGTCTTGCCCATCACGCCCCTTATATAGACATATAAACGGTCAAATGTCGCGCAACAGCGAATCGCCAACCACATCCATAAAAAAGACACGGGGCATGGAGAAGCAAACCAATGCGGCTGTTTCCAAAAAAGTATTGAATATCCCGAGGAATTCGCTCACCCCTCCCGTCAAAGTACATATTTGAGAGCGCGCGCAGGAGCGAGCGCTCGCACTCCAGCTTCTGCGCTCAGTTCGGATCGGTTCAGACGCGAGTGCGCATCCAACCTTCGTTCCTCTGTGCTTTTCAAGGGAAATTTGTCCGAGCAAACCGTAAGCAGCCATGGATGCCATCAAGAAGAAGATGCAGATGCTCAAGCTCGACAAGGAGAACGCCTTGGACAGAGCTGAGCAGGCAGAGAGCGATAGGAAAACGGCGGAGGACAGGAGCAAACAGGTCTGCAGTTTATTTGAGGACTTTTAAAAAGTTTTCCGTAACGTGCACGCGCGCCGATTGCGCGCACTGCTTAATTAAATGGATTATTACAACGCCCGGGTGGATTTAAAGTAAAAGAAGCAGCATAAGGAGACAACAGCATGAGGAGTATGCGTATGAAAGTTGTCCAAGATTACATTTTTAGCACTTTCACGACAGCAATTCAGATGAAGAAAGATTTTATTTAACCCTTTAATTTAATTTAATTTAACTACAACTTATAATGGAGCAAAAACATTCACATAAGATTTTCGGTATCCCACATCCATAGTGTCCCATAAAAAATTCACCATTATTATACTAAAAGTGTATAACCATGTTTTTGATAGACTGGTTTGTATTAGTGTTGTTTTTTCTACAAATAACATAGTTAAACTATTGTTATTGTCTTGAGACCTTGGTATATGTGTGGCTAATGTGATTTTACTACAAATAAAACATACAGATATGCGATTACTTTAGTTAAACAATGGTTAATTTCCCAGTTTACAATAAAAGTGACCAGACGAGTCATTCATTTATTGAGTAAAATAATGAAGCATATGTATTAGCACGAATAAAGATTCACCTCATGTGTTATCAAACCTGTCATTTATGCACGTTGTAGTTAGAAGACGAACTAATTCAATTGGAAAAGAAGTTGCGCGTATCCGAGGACGATCGCGATAAAATGCTTGAGGAATACCAGAGTGTCGAGGAGAAGCTCCTGGCCGCAGATGAAGTCGCCACCCAGGTATTTCACAGTCTGAATCTTCCTAACTTCTTTCTTTTTCTTCCTCTGTCCGTCTATGTGCACGCGCGCCCCTATGCGCGCACACCACGCACGCACTCTGCTTCCCGCACTTTGCTGTCAATCAATCAATAAAACGCACGCAGCTTGAGGATGACCTCGTAGCACTGCAGAAGAAACTGAAGGGCACAGAGGATGAGCTGGACAAATACTCCGAGGCTCTTAAAGATGCCCAGGAGAAACTGGAGTTGGCTGAGAAGAAAGCCGCAGATGTGAGTATGAGGAGCACAGTTCACCGCAGTCACGCATCTTCTCTCTGACACTTTTTGGCATGCCACTCATCTACGTGTCATTTGTGTTTTGTTGTGTATTGCTCAGATTTTGCGCTTGCAAAGTTTAAGAGACTTGACATTGTGTGTCAGCTCTTTATCAAATGGTGATTCACTACAAATAGACCCAAATGAGACAGGTGTTGACATACAGTAAGATGTATAAATAAATGTATGTCGGTAGTCTGAAAGAATTTTGTTGAGTTCATATTACAATATTGCCCTAATGAATCTGAGCACAGTGTTGACGTCTCTTTTGAAACCCCAGATGAAACACATATAGGATTTTTATCTCAGGATAAAAATGTGAGAAGGAGAAGACCTAAGCAATTTTGTATTTTAATCTCATTGCTGTGCAGAAGAAACACCATTAAAAGGATCGTTTCTATGGGGACCCCATGTGACGTCATGTCACATACAGTATTGTAGGTCCGTGCACTGCGTGTGTCACTTAAACGTCATGGGGCAAGACGTCACGTCAAATCTTTGTTAAGCTATGGCAACTGAGATCTACACAATCTACATGCTTTTGACCAAACGTGGAGTATTCTTGTGCGTACAAATATAAAACAAGATTCAAAGCAAGGATTTAAATTACAAGACAAGCCTTCCAAGACACAGGAGTGTATGCAGGCAGGCTGTTATATTTAGCCTAGTGCTTTATATGGTAAAGACGCTCAACTTCTTGGGCTCTGCCCTTCACATGCACCGAGAAAGACTGAAAATCTTTCATTTAAACTGGCTTACTGTTTTTATTTCAAATGTAGATGTAATGTAATTGTTTTACTTTTGTTGCACGAATAGATAGCAACGGAGAAAGGCTTTACTCATTAAATATGCATTGCTTTGCAACCAAATTAAGTAATTCACACAAGAATTTCATTTTATAAATTCTTCAAAACACGTGAAAGAGTTTATATATAGCTTTGCATAATATTATCATTTATTGAACCTATACTTTAGCATTTCTAAACACAATGACACGTTCCCAGGTCGTTTTATGCATGCACATTATCTCTCACGCGCTGTATGGTCCCCAAATTGGCTAGCGCGCCCTTGGAGGGCCCCCTCGTGCACTATGAAGGAACTACAGTAAAATGTCTATATCAAGATGTTCATCTTGATTCCATTTAATTATTTATAATACAAAATTAATTTATTTAAAATAACGCCAACTAAAGTACCAATTAGTGAAGTTTAGGGAGGAAATATAATACGAAGGCAGTACTGCTGTAATAAAACCCCTAGAGGGCACTAGAGGACAGTGTAGGTTCGGCCCTAGTGCAATGAGCCCCCTCCCCTTACAACCTTTCCATATAGAGCAGCTGTTTTAGCATCAGCATCCACAAGCGTCAAGCCAATTAACCATTAGGCTATTGATTACTAGATTCAGGTGTGCTGCAGGTGAATGACGTAAACACATCATACGTCTTAAGCCTTTAGAGAATAAACATTTTAACTAAAATAACAATAATGCTATTTTTAAATGCTTCATGTTAAATCACAGACGTTTGTATATCTCACATAAAATAAAATGACAGCATTTTAGAAAATGAGTTGATAATCCCCAGTTTATGGTTGTGACGTCGCTCGAGGCTCGCCTATGAAAACATGGTTACTTCCGGTGTGATCGGTAAGCGTCGCTCCGCGTCCTCCTACACACGCATCAGGGGCAGCAGCAGAGTCTCTGCGCTCCGCATCCACCTCAAACGCACAAAAATCTAGCCTTTTCGTAGTTTTCTAGAGCAATAATGGCGGCCACATCACTGGAGGCAGTGAAACGGAAAATAAAAATGTTGCAAGAGCAGGCGGACGGTGCTGAAGAGAAAGCGGAGAAACTGCAGAAGGAGTTGGCGCTGGAGAGGAAAGCCAGAGAAGCGGTGAGAGCGCCGAATGATACAAAGTACCGAGCGCCTGTGTTTAAAAATGTAACTCGCGGCATCGTATCGTCATAAACCCGGACCATCTGGTGGAAATGTGTTCATTTTAACAGTCGCGTCATTGGCGTTGATACGACCTTGCGCGTAGCCGCGTACCGGGATGTGCGGTATTAACGTAGCGGGATTTCTCCGCCGCCCCGCTGTGCGCAGCCTGTTAAACTGCTAAATATACCTCACCCCTTGCTTTTTTAATTTATTAATGCTGTTAGATTACGTGCAGAATACACGGATTAAATTAAATACTGAGGTGATATGAAGTTGCACATGCAAATGGTGCATAAACACGCCTTTACAAAAACATTACCAAACCCCGTGTTGTTTTACTCCAAACTTTGAGATTGTTAACGGCGTCTCTACGCACTATTTGTAAAGGGTGGAATTATAATTCAACTTTTAATGCTGTAGTATGTCTCCGTTTGATTATCACACAAATTTCCTGTAGGCCAGAGTTTCCGGGTGTAATATTTTTAACCTAATAGGTAGGTTGCAGCGCGTCAGCGGCGATGCTGGACAGACCTGTTCGTGTTGCCTATATTGTAGTGGGTTTATTATAATGATGGACGATGTGTTGCTGCCTCAGGCTGTGTGTGTGTGGACTGTCTCATTTGAGCGCAGTTTGCCTTATATGGTCTGACTGCTTTGTCACATACGTCGGGCTCACCTTGGTCTGTAAAAGCAGCACGCAGTTACACTGCAGGAAACAGGGGCATTTTTGTAGTGTGTGCATGACTTTGGGTTTAGGCTTTTCTATGCACGAGACGCCTGGGGAGCTTTAGCATGCAATGTAGCTTAGTGTGCTTCTATGGCTATCAGTGTTGCTTTCTAGTTTTCCATATCTCAACTATAAGACGCACTTTGCCCCTATGAAGTGCCCTTTAGTGGGAGGCCTATCTCTGTGGGTTTGAGTTGAGTCATTCGTTATGCATGTTATTACTCAAATGCATGGTTCTGTCTATGTAGCGTAGCAAGACTGTGCCTTAATTGATTTCACATAGGAACTAATGTGCTTTAGATCTAGAGATGCATTACATTCAAAGTAACATGACCAAAAAATATGAAGACATAACGCTTAATAGAAAGCTTCCTCGCACCATGTGGTTTCATTATAATCATCAGAATGATTAGCCTACTTCTAAATTTCCCACAAACAGCCTGTAGTTCTCCACTAGTCATGCATTTGGCCTTTGACAGTGTAATCTATGTAGGTCTATTGGGACCTCCCACTGTCCCAGTTGCTGGTAATGATCCAAAGGCCCAGGCTTTCTCATCCATTAGCATTGCAGCCATTAGGTCCTATTTAGGGTGTGTGCGCAACTACTGTACAGCAGAAGGAATCGCTCTGGCTGAGTAGGTCTTAATGGAAGCTAGTGAGTATGGAGTAGCATTTGGGTTTAGGAACAAAGTACACTGTCATCAAAATCTACATATGATGGTTACAAGTATAAGCGTATAACAGTATAATGTTGCAAATGTCATGACTGGTTCTTCTGTGTTCTTCAAGGCTGAGGCTGATGTAGCTTCCCTGAACCGACGTATCCAACTGGTTGAGGAGGAGTTGGATCGCGCACAGGAACGTCTGGCCACGGCTCTGCAGAAGCTGGAGGAGGCTGAGAAGGCTGCAGATGAGAGCGAGAGGTTAATATAATACTTTGCAAGAGTGTCCAAAAACATGGAGTGATGTGAAAACGTCAATAAAAGTCTTGATTAAAGGGATAGTTCATGCAAAATGTTTTTTTTACTCCCAAACCCTGTATAAATGTCTTTGTTCTGCTGAACACAAAGAAAGATATTTGGAAGAATGCTCGTTACCGAACAGTTCTGGGGCACTATTGGCTACCATGGAACTAACTACTATAGTAGTCAATGATGCCTCAGAACTGTTTGGTTTCCCCACATATATCTTTTGAGCGAAACAAAGAATTGTATCCGGGTTTGAAACGACTTAAGATTGAGTAAATAAAAGATCTTCACTTTTGGATGAACTATCCCTTTATGGCCTGACTAATTTAAGAGGCGTTACATGATTTATACTTTAGTGTGGTGTGTGTGAGGTAGTGTTCAGTCAAGTGTGTTTTCCTGCAGGACTGTAAGCCTGCTTCACTCAAGCAGAACATGTCAGTTGAAGTGATGTCCCTCCCCCCTCTCGCAGTAAATGCGGTTGCTGTGTGCAAGCTCCACAGTTGTTACTGAAGTGACAACATGCTACCACTTCCTAGTCTACACTGCATCTGGTGGCCCGCATAAAGACTGTTTGTGTGTGTCGTGGGAAGTCCTTGAAATTTGCTAATCGCCAGTAACGCTAGCTATCATGAGGATTTCGTAAACCTAGTTGTGATGTTTATTACAAATATTTTGCCTTGGTTTTTGTTTAGAGAGGCACTGAGTGGACCCGTTTATTTTTAAGAACGTCATTGCGGATCGATGTGTGGTGCTATTTTTAACTCGCCTTCATGAGTGTTTTGTAAACATTTGCTGGGTTTCCATTACATATTTGCGTAAAACTTATAAGATATTTTCTACATGACGGCGTTTGCATTGAACGCTGTTACTACAAAATGAAAAATTAATTTCAGTTGCAGAAGTCATTCTTGCCAAACAACTTCTTTGGGTTTTATGGCGGGTTGCGAATCAACTTTAGAAGTGCATACTGCCACCTACTGTGATGAAGTAAATGCAAAATATTCTTTTGTCAAATTTGCCTGAAAACCGCTTGGCAGTGTAAACTTTTTTTTGTAATATATAAGTTTTTGCGAAATTGATGCGTTTCCAGATAATTTTAACTTGCAATTTCAGTTTGCGCAATTTGAAGGGTAATGGAAACGCAGCTGTTGTTTAATGTTAAAACTTATTTTGTTTCAGTAAGTAAGTCGCACCAAGGTTTTTGATATACCTTGGAGGAAACAGGAAACTTGATGTTCAACTCGTTTTCTATTTTCTTCAGTTTACATTGAATTTAGCAGATGACTTACAAACACCGTAAAGTAATTAATTCTTGTTTTTATTTAGAAAGTCATTGTTTGGACACTTTGCTAGTGTTTAAAGTCCTTGAAATACTGCCGTCTACAGCATGAACTCGAGGGCAATGCAGAAGGTTGCGTTTTTGGTTAGCCTTAATGAGCTTTGTTGTAGTTGTAACTTTGTGTTTGTTTTTACTTCGCAAAGCATTGATTGGACACTTGCTCGAAAGCATTGAAGGTCGTAGTTGTGTGTATCCACGATGCTGTTCCCTAAACAACTGACGTGAGCTGTTTACGTAGAGTCATCGGCTCCCTGAATAAACAGCAATTTGTAAAGGCACTAGGCTGCGTTTCCCTTCCTTTGTTTCCCCACACAGAAGCCCTCTGTCCCGACATAGAGCCACTCTGTACTGAGACCTGCTCCAATGCTTAAGTGCTAACACATTGCACAGTTTTCCCTTCCCCATTCATCTGTTCTGACAACTGACTATTCTGACATCACAGGAAACTGTGGGGTTTCGAAAATAACGGTTCAAATTGAAATAAAAGACGCCCAATGTGACTCATTTTGTGCGATTCGAGGCGAGCTATTGATCTTGATTGAATAATGTTGAAGATGGGTTTTCACCTTGCTCGCATTTCTCTCTCCTCCCTTTTCCATCTCTAGAGGCATGAAGGTCATTGAGAACAGGGCTATGAAGGATGAGGAGAAGATGGAGATCCAGGAGATCCAGCTCAAAGAGGCCAAACACATCGCTGAGGAGGCCGACCGCAAATACGAGGAGGCAGGTTTCATCAGGCCAAACATGAGAATAAAAAGCACTCATTTCCTGCCCAATACGAGTCACATGACCTTTCACACATAAAGTGTGAACCAGATGCATGAACATTCAACAGAGAGGTTTTGTATTTGTAATGAGAATGTGAAGTTCTTTTGAATGAACAGGAAGTGTAGTTGTTTCTCATGATTTGAGTAATTAGGTTTAAGTACAGCTGTGTGTAATTGTCACATCTGGTGTGTGTGTGCAGGTGGCCCGTAAGCTGGTGATCGTTGAGGGTGAGCTGGAACGTACAGAAGAACGTGCCGAGCTGTCTGAGGGGTACGGGGCGTTCTTGCAGCCCATTGCATGTTCTTTAAACTCTATACACATACATTCATGCATATGCATGTGCCAGAATCACACACGCACAACCTTTCAGGCTCTGTGTTGTGCCGCAAACCCTGCTACAGAGATTCTTAGTTAAATTTATTTAGTTAAAATTAATAGGATTTTTTTTTAGAAATGTCTGACAGGTTTGTGTCACGTTAAAGTGACCGGTCACCCAAAAATAAAAAATTCTGTCATTTATTCACCCACCTGTCATTTCAAACCTGTATGACTTTCCTTCGCAGAACACAAAAGATATTTTCAAGAATGTTGTTAACCCCATTCACTTGCATTGGTTTTGTGTCCATACAATAGAAGTGAATGGGTGCCGGTGCTTTTCTTCAAAATATCCTCTTTTGTGTAGAAGAAAGAAAGTCATAGAGATTTGAAATGATAAGAGGGTGAGTAAATGATGACAGAATTTTCATTTTTTTCATGCATGCCCCGCCCCCAGCACCTTCTTATTGGTCAGCTAAAGCTAAATTGTGGTTTCAGCGTTTTTAGTAACAACGCTTTAAAAACATGAGTAAGAATGAGACCCAAAGTAAATGCGTTCGATGTAGATGTTCTGTGTACGTTTTGGACCAGCTTGGAAACAAAACGCACAATTCGGGACCGGACACACTTTTTGTCGATTTAACATTGAGAGTGTTGCGCGTGTGTGTTTGTGTGCCCCCTACAAATATGACCTCCCATATAACCTAATACCTAATTCCTGCTTCACGGCCCTTTGTTTTGGTTGTTTTTGTTTGCATGCAACGCTAACTTGCATGCCCGTGTTTTGGAACGGCCTTGCGCCCCTGCACGCACTAACAGACGCCTCCGAAGATTACAAGAGGAGCTCCGAGTGTTGGACCAAAGCTATAAGTCATCAAAAGCATCAGAAGAACAGGTACTGCAGATGAATCGTTAGGTCGCATACACAATCTCCTCTGCTTCCTGACCTCATGTGCCCGGTCATACCCTAACGCACAGTTTCTCCGGCTTTCTGCGCATCCTTTTCGTGTAAGAGCAATGAAGAAACCATCATTCAGAAATGCAGGGTAGTGTCCCAAACAAGATAAGATGAGAATCGGCTTGTTGCATCCAGTTGTGTTAAGGATTTGTTGCCCCGCAACAACATGACTTAACTGCCATAGATTTGGGTATTTCAGATTTTCTTCGTTGCTCTTTTTGTTGCCCGTATACCCCAAAATGAACTTCTCATGTTGTTCCAAACCTAGATATTTATCTACAAAATCAGGCTGGACCACACTCTCTTTTGTTTCCAGGGAAGTCGTTTGAGTTTGGGATGACATGAGATTAATTTCTGGGTCCCTTTGAGATCTTAACACTCATGGTTTCATGCCCTTCTAACCAAGCAGGAATGCTGCAATTTGCTTCTTGCATGCTGCAGTTAAATAGGTTGGGATTCATCGCCGTGGCACATTCCTGCTGTGTTAAGGGGGAGCTCTGGGCTCCCCTACCCATTCACTCCTGCTTTTTGATTGATTTTTGGGTCTTTGTGTTTATTTCTCCCATCTCCTGATCCTCTGATGTTTCTCTATCCGTCCTGCCTCTGGTTCTTTTCCTCTACTTTTCCTCTCGTTCCTCCTGGTGTTCACCTGCCTCTGCGTTCTTTGTGTAAAACGCCAGCAAATGCTCTGAGCTTGAGGAAGAGTTGAAAACTGTGACCAACAACCTGAAGTCCCTGGAAGCCCAGGCTGAGAAGGTAGGTGTGCTGCTTGCACCGGGCACACGGTCCACCCCCTCCTCCTGACCAAACCGGGATGACCAGTTTTTTTCCAGGTTGACAAGCCATCTTTGTGAAACTGTCAATACGTCAGCTGGATTTCATTGCGGAGTTGTGTAATTGAACTCTTTGAGTAACGAGCGTATACTATTTTAGACCAGCATGGTGTTATGGGAATGTTTCCAGTATGTATTTCGCTGTTGGACCAGAATAGATTTTCCTCGTGAAAGCCAGAAAATGGTTAGCCGCCTAGGTGATGCTGGTCAAAGAAAGAGGAAGAGATACCTGTGCTGGTCTTTTCAGCTGGAATAGTTAAAATATTGTAATTTAGGTTCATTGATTTAAAATGTGTTTGTTGTGTGGGTCTCCTCTAAGAGTCACGCATTGATTTCCATATATTTGAGTGATAGTAAGTAGATGGTAGCAAGATAAAACTTTTGGTGAACTGTTACTGGTCCTTGAAGTGGTTTTTGTGGTCGGTGTGCTGGTTTGGGTCTTGATGATTGTTCTTATGTGATTCCTACAGTACTCGCAGAAGGAGGACAAATACGAGGAGGAGATCAAGGTCCTGACCGACAAACTGAAGGAGGTGAGATGTGCAGATCTTTATCAGAGGACTTTAGTCGCATTTATATTTAGCATTGGCCACTTATGACCAACATCTTATCACGATGTCACTATAATTTTAGTTTCCCGTTAAATTCACTACTTTATTAAATGGACAAATGATACGATTGAAATTCGGTTTTCAATTCCTGTCTGCATGATTTAGATTTAAAGCCATTGTAATAGCCGATGTACACATTTCCTGTGGCCGCACTTCAGATAAAAATGTAAAGCACTCTTGCCGGCTGAAATATATCTACTGTGGTATAAATCAAATAGAAAAATCTCTTTTCTCGGTTAATCTCATTTTTTTCTACATTGCGAGGAAGATGCCATCACACCGATCCACTGCTGTTATTGTGTGCGAGCGGATGCGCGTCTTTGCATGCGTGTGTTTAAGGTTTGCTTGAAATATTTGAATGACAACTCTTTTGCTGTAGGCGGAGACCCGCGCCGAGTTTTCTGAAAGATCAGTCGCCAAGCTTGAGAAGACCATCGATGACCTTGAAGGTATGATTTGGTTCACTTTAATTTCTCAATGGTTCGGTTTCATTTTAGAACCCGTTGATCATGTATGAATGAGGCCATGAAATATGAAACATTTAGAGAGAATTTGGGGTCATTATGCTTTTAACCTCTTATTTCACAACTGTTTCTCAAACCTTTTGCTCCGCTGGCCTTTCGACTCATATCCATTCAGTCATTGCGTCTTTAGAAAAGACCAATCATTGTTCAGATGCACAGGCAGAGTTTTCATTGTTTTGCAACATGATACCGGAGTTGTTATAGCGGTCCGGGATTTTATGAGGTGGTGTTAAATGATGTTCGCCTGTTCTGCTTATTTGAGTTTACACAAGGCCAAGTTAATTTTCACAATGACATCATGACGGGGAAGAGAATGTTTGCACTTTGTCATGTGTCGGTTCTGATCGGAGAAACATCAGTTACAAGGATGTCTTAAAGGGATATTACACCCAAAATTAAAATAATCATTTACTCGTACTGGATTGGTCAAACTTGTACGAATAACTTCTATGAAACACGAGCGAAGAGGTCCTTTTTGCTAAATGTTCAGTCTGCCAAAAATGACAGTTTAACAGCATCAGGATGCAAACAAGAGGTTTCTTAAAATAAGCTAGAAGGTAGGAAGTTGAGGTGAATACCGAATTTATATTTTTGAGTGAACAACCCCTTTAAATATAAGGAGTCGTTATATGGAATTCAAAGTGTTTACGCTGTCCAACTTTGATTTCAAGATTAAAAATTGTATTTGTCACACGCACAGTTATATATGTCTATTACTTGCAGTAAAATTAAATCTGACAAAAGTATATAGTAAAAGATGAAGGATGGATGAAACCGGAATACAACAATTTAATATTAAACTAAAGTATACATTTACTACTAAAAAAGGTCACACTTCAGAATAGGGGGCAATTCTCGCTATTAACAAACCATTAACTAAGACTTTTCCCCAATAAACTCTTAATTTGTTGCTTATTTATAGTTAGTAAGGTAGTTGTTAGGTTAAGGTATTGGGTAGGATTAGGGATGTAGAGTATGGTCATGCAGAATATGTGCTTTATAAGTACTAATAAACAGCCAATATGCCAATAACAGGTATGCTAATAACTAGTTAATAGTGAGAATTGCCCCCTATACTGAAGTGTTACCAAAAAAATTAAATGCGAGTTGCGGTGGGAAATAAAAAGCAATGTCAGCCCAGTAATAGTCAAGTGTATTATGTCACAGCAACTTTGGTCCGGGGAGTTTGGGGCGGGGCTATCTGTTTTGTCAACCAATGGCAAATGGAAGGAATGTTAAAAACATATTTTGTTTAGAGTTATGTTCATTAACATTATTTATAAGGGCTGTCAAACGATTAATTGCATACAGAATAAAAGTATGTGTTTACATAATATATGTCTGTGTACTGTATATGCATTGTATATTCATACAAATGAATATGTACAGTACACAGACATATTATGTGAACGCAACATTTTATTCAGGATGTGACTAATCATTTGACAGCCCTAATATTTATTGTTTTAAAGTTCTTTTGGCCACTAGTGATGCACAAGATACTCATTTACCCTTAAACTGTATGGATTTTGTCAGTCCGTATACTAGTTTATCTATGGAGGCTATTGTATGAAGACTGGAAATTATATTCTTGTTTTATTTATTCTCCATTCCACTATAACCTTTCAATTTTTCTTTCCTTCCCAACTGTCTTCATGTCACTGTCTTGGTGTCTGTCTCTCTGTTCACTGGGACCTGTCTTGCTGCTGGACTGGATGCTTCATTTCTGCACTTCTTTTTATCCCCACATCCGTTCCCTCCCTGTCCCACCCTCCTCTCCACCAAAACACACCAATAGATGAGTTGTATTCCCAGAAACTCAAGTACAAAGCCATCAGCGAGGAGCTCGACCATGCTCTCAACGACATGACATCAATGTAATTCACCCCGCGGCCTGTGCCTATGCCCCACTCCATTACCCATAATCCCCTATCTCATGCACTCTCTGAATGAGGTTGTTTTCCTTTCATTCACACTGTGATACTTTTCTCTGTTTTAAACCGTCTGCTATCTCTGTCATTCTACAAGAACCATGGTTCACCCTTGGGTGTTGCACCGCAGGCACCATGGCTTGTAGAAGAAGTGGATAGGAGCTCTGTTTCTCATGTTGTGGAATTTATTTAGTGTTTTCGAAATTGTTACCTTGTTCACGAAATTGTGGAGGAACAAATAGCTTCTAACTCTCATATCTTCAGTTAATTTAGTTGTTCAGTATATGCTGTACTCGGGCTGGGCAAGAAAGAAAATGACCATTAACCACAATATTGTTTTTTTGACTATTTATGTAGCAACATTTATAATTGAGCTATAAAATCTATATCAAATGATAAAAGACAGTTTTCGCTGTATCGCAAACATTCAACGCAGCCCAGCCTTACTTGCAGCGCTGAAGTCTTAACCCCAGTGCATGTGATGGATATTCTGTATTTTCTGTGCGATTTCTTTCACTTTTGTCCATTTCTAAAGATTTTAATTCATGTGCTGCTAACAAGGCCGTCTTTTCAAGAGGAGACGGGCCCAAAGCCTGCCGTTTGGAGCTTTGCATCACGTTTAATGTTGATCCTCTGTTACGCTATATTGTAGATTTTTTTAGGACGTAACTATGCGCTGCTTGGTAAGTCAGCATTTTTGGCCACTGCATAGTTGAACACGCTTGGTGATACGTTAACTATATCAGATTTGCGTGACACTTCACATCACAAGTGATAGTTTACCCAAAAATGACAATTGTCATCATTTACTCGCCCTCTTGTCATTAAACCTGGATTACTTTCTTCTTTTGCAAAACAAAAAAACCATTAAGGAATGCTGTTAACCGAAGAGCGACGGCACCCATTGACTTGCATTGGTTTTTTGTCAATATAATACAATAGAAGTGAGTGGGTGCCGCCACTTTTCGGCTACCAACATTTTTCAAAATATCTTCTTTTGTGTTCTACAGAACAAAGTCATACATGTATGAAATGACAAGAGGGTTAGTAACCGATGACAGAATTGTCAATTGTCAACTATCCCTTTAATAAGTAACGTACGATCATTTTGGCCAGTTAACATTGTGGCTTCTGTGTGCAGTGGCTCTTTTCTGTTTTGTTTGGTGGTAGATTCTGTCCCACGATTGGCTCTTCCGTCACCACTTTTTTTCACTTCTTCCCCTCCCTGCGCAGATAAATCGTTCGCATCACTTCAAAGACGTCTCCACCCGGCTGAACGGCATCTCTCCGCTTTTTCTGGCATCTCATTTCCTGTCATACTCTTGCCTTCCCTGTCTCCATTGTGTTTTATTTCACATCTCTTGTACAGAAGCTTTCATTCTCTACTTTAAGTTAAACTTTCTATGTAAATCTTTTCCTTGTCATTTTGTTTCCTGTTCATTTCTATGTGCTATGTGGCTCTAATAAAGTCAAGAATTGCTAGAAGTCATGGATTTCTCATTATAAAACCATATCCGGTCCTGGATGCTGATTGGTTAGTAGCCATGCTTTATTTAAGATAAAGCACAACTATGACCACACAGAGCTTTTATTTGGATCATTGATCAGCAGCCAAAGATTCGTTTTTATTGCATGGCAACATTCTGTTACTGTTTACTTGTTTATATTACTTGATGAATTGGTTGCTGAATATACATATAAAGAAATGAGGTACTCAAGGCTGTGTCATATTGTTAATATAGACAGTGGCTGAAGGTATCATATTTGATTATAGAAATGTGATGAACTAAAGAGAATTCCTCAAGTTTTTAAGCTGACGTCTTCATGTGGGGAGCGTTTCGGAGCACTTCGGTTTACCTGCATTTACATATTAGGCAAATTCAGCCTTTCCTCCCAGTCAAATTTCCATGCGTTTATAATAGTTTCATGGAGGTAGTCTTCGTATCTTCTGTTTCCTAAACCACGCAGATAACCCGTATCTTCTGTTTCCTAAACCACACAGATAACCTGTTACTCTGTGTTTTCTAGTAGAGAAGTACAAGCAACAGAGGTCAATTTTCACTGGTGTGTATTATTACTGATAGCAAAGATGTGCAGTTCACATGTCGGTGTCTGGCAGGGTAAATGTTATAAGGTTACATTTCTTAAGTTTTATTTACAAATAAAATTGTAAGTGGGAAAGGAAGGAAAACTTGTAAGTACTAGGACCCAGTTACAAGTTAGGAAGTTAAGAATGCTTTTAAAGATGCTGTCATTTTTTTTAAGAGTATCTTTTGACAGAAATGCAATATAATATACATAACTATGTGTTCAGAGGTGTATAAAGACCTTACATAATGAAACGTTATGCTTTTATTACCTCAGAATGAGCTATTTCTATCTACATACATCGCAAGTCCCCTTACATTCAATTCACCATGTTGTTGCTACGGTAGCCCTAAACGGACAAACTGCTCTACAGAACACGTTTCATAAATACGTTATCTCCCTCGGCGAAAACGTGAATACATCTTAGTCCTGTGTCAGCCACCGTAGTGCTTCGAAAGAGAGTGGTGGAGTGAGCCGTTGTTTGCAATTCTCACCACAAGTTGCCGCTAAATTTCACACACTGGACCTTTAACTATGAAGTTATTTAATATAGTTTTTATTTAGGGGATTAATGCAACCGGCTAATAATATTATAATATTCTAGAGACTTTTTGATTTGGTATTGACTACCAAGAACCCCTTGGCATTGCAACCCACAAAAATATAAATAACAAATTTATATTAAGTTGATTTGATACTTGAGCGAATAAAATTAAGTGTTTACTAGTGATTCTAGAAGTCATGTCATATCCTTGCGGGTTATTTTGTTCCTGTTTAATAGTTTCCAGTTCATCTTAGTATGTGGTTTCACTAAATTCTTGAGTTTTGCCAAGGGTTTTGAGCATTTGAACTTAAGACCAGTCAGAACCCCTGATATTATTCCCTCCATGTTATTGTTTGCTCAGAGCTGCCTCTAAGCTCCTAATCTACTGTTTACATGTTCTCCAGAGGTATGCAAGTTTAAACTCAAATATTGCACCAGTATATTAACCTTTACAAACTCTAGCCATGACCTCCTGATAAAACCCCCCATTGAGAAAACATTCCTCCAGTCTTTCAGGTTTGTTTCAATCCGTGACGTTTGTGCTCTTCAGTGTTTCAACCAATGCAAACTAACTCTTCTGCATCCTTGATCTGCTCTGCTGTCCGTCTTGCTATTTCACACTATTCTCTCTCTCTCTTTTCTTAACCTGCTGCCTTGACTGCTCCTGTAGACCGTCTCTACCAGCAACTGGAGAGAAACCGCCTTCTATCTAATGAGCTAAGAATGGCTTTGAACGAGGACTAAAACTAGTGTGGACTTCTCACTGAATGGTGTCTAATGTGAATGTTGTGACTGAATGTTTGTGGACGGAGGATTTTCTTGCTGCCTTCAAGCCGTATTGAATTTGTTTTTACGAGATGAGCTTGCGATAGCGCCACCGCAATGTCGCAACTGCAGAGGCGTGTAAAAAAGATATTGGTTCGTAATTGTTAATGATTTAGTGTTGCTGGTCAGGTGATGAGATGTCACATCTTCACAAAGAATTATGGGAAATGTAGTTTCCCATAATTCAAATATTGAATTATGGGAAATTATGTCAAATTATGTCAAAGTGCCAGTTTGCAAGCAATGTCCCATTTAGTTGTAAAATTAACTACACACTAAATTAGTTGCACTAAAGTCCCATTTTTGTCGGGAAGCAAAACATTTTTTGCATCTTCGTAATTACAACTTTCAGACTTGAAGGCAGCATGCGTATCCTAGACGGCTACTAAGATAATCAGGATGTTATCCAAAGCCATTTTGCTTTATGCAAGAGTCAGCACTTGACTATAACTGTCGATATATACAGTACAGTGTAAAAGGGTATATTGAGTATATCTACAGTATATACAGTGTGTCAGCATATGACTGCTAGTTATGTATTTATTCATTTTAAGCATGCGTTGAGTGTGTGAAATTCATTACTATTGACCCGTGATGCATGATGTCCAACAGACAGAATGTCAATGTAACTACAACTGGGTTTTTACCAACAAATGTTTTTTTTTTTTGAATGACTGTCTCAAGAAACCCACTGCATGGTATGTCGTACATGCTTTGCATTGATATTAATGCCTTTTTTGCTTGATGTTCTAACAGAGAAGCTCTCACATGCTAAAGAAGAGAATCTTGAAATGAACCAGATGTTGGAACAGACTCTATTGGAGCTCAATAACATGTGAACAACCTGGTCACACAATGATGATGTCTGCATTTTGTAATCATTGAGTGTTTTTGTTTTTGTCCTGACAGTTATCAGATGAAATAACCATGTGCCATTTGTTGCGAACGCTTCCGTTTTCCATATGTTTTATGTTTTAAGGTAATATTCTGGTACTTGTTTGTTTTATTCTGGTTGTGCACGAAGAAAACAAGTTGGCAACAATTGCACTTAAATCAATATATGAACATTGCTGTTATTGTGGACATTTGAGTCTAAAGTCAAGTTGAATTGAAATTGCAAGGTTTTCTTTTAGTGTACATGGGATTAGGTTGTCCCGTGTATGCTGGTGCTACTGTGAAGGCAGACGTCTAGCAGTTTGACGCTTATAGGTATATGATTATTTCAATTTGAGTTATTCTATGTGCCAATATTTAGCCCAAGGGACTTATTTACACTCCAACTTTTATTTATTTTTGTTTTCCCCTTACCCCACACCTTTAAATGTCTACTTGCTTCATGCCAGGCAACATGATTCGCAAATGCGTTATTGGGTGTTCTGTGCGATTAACGCCGAAACCCACATGGTTCGAAATGCCTTCATCTTGAATTGGGAAAAATATGATGAAATCATATTTTTTGTGCCTCGTTCATTTTAGTCATTTTAAATGTAGGTGTATTAAATGTATGTCATGTAAAATGTACAAAGCTAAAATACAAATAAAACCACTCAGTTTGACATTTTCTAAAGCCTGGGGGTCTGTTTTTCCTCTAAGCTTAATTTTGTTCCCTCTTAACCTTTATCTTCCCACACTCATTCTGCCAATAGCAGAGAGTATGTTGCCTAACAAATGTTAATCAGCCCATCTGCTTCCAGTATTACATTTAAATATTTGCTTCTGTTGGCTGAGCCTCACTGCAAGAATTTATCATGGATTATTATATTTCTCTTGTATTGGGGGAGGACCAAAACACAATGAGAATTTTTTTGTATGGTTGCACAGACAAATGAACAGTTAATGAATTAAGACTTTTGTTCATTATTTGTAACCAATGTAGTCATGAATGTCCGTTAACTGACTTTTTGTAATCAGTCGCCATTTCTTTACATGAGTTTATTTTTGCTTTATCACTTAAATAGCCCTGTAGTATGACGTTTCAGTTTATTTCCTATCTTAAGAAACTGGCGTGTATAAATGTAAGATCTGGAGTATTCATAAAAGCATGCCACACAAAACTGGAGTGTTTATAAAAGCATGCCACATTTCATGTCAGCTGTCTGTATGTGTTTGGACTGTTAAAACCACATGGTTACAAAACCATACCATTGTCTGTAATGTAGTTTTCAAGACTACTCCGTTTAATATATGCAACATGTGCTGTTGGTAATTGTGTTACTACTATATGCAAGGTTATGATGCCTTATCCGTGTATTGACTTTAGCTTTGTTATCAGCTATTTCAAATGTAAATAAACGATCATAGTCTATGTCTTTCATGCTACAGTTGACTGTCTACTTTAGCTTACAGATATACTCATGTTTTAACCAATACTTCCATTGGTTTCATTTGAATAGGTCTGCATTTGAATACATAAACAATAGGAAGCAGAAACCAAGTAAATCTGTTTGTGGTGGGGAAAAACAAGTTCAACGTGTTTTTGTGAAATGCATTAAAATACTTTCACCTTTTCATATCCATTTATTAATGTGAACACAACGTGCATGTGAGCTGAAGCTGATCTTTCGAGCATAGGCTTTACTATCTTTCTCACCCTCATTTGGTTTCAATTGCATTTACATTTTTAACAGATTATTGTAAGTACAATGCAATTATTCACGGTTCAATCAATCAGAAATCGCATCAAGTTACGGTAAAGTAACGAAGGACTAGTGATCGTGTTGTTCTTACAAATTGTTCTTTGAAACATTTGTAATATGAAACGACACGTCGTTTATAATACCGTGCAATATGTTTAGTGATCTTTTATTATACGTATATATATTTAAATCTTTTTATGCAACTTAAAACATAAAAAGTAGCTTCTATTACACAGACATTTCGTTAGCGGAAGCAGATCGAGGCGGAACCTCAAGACTCAAGTGTCCTGGCGTCTGATTGGCTTGCGTTGTGTCATCAGCTGACTTGAGAGACGCCTCAGAATATTTTATAATAAAGGTCTGTATAGGTCAGGGGCAGTCCAAACATAAATGCTCCAGCTAAAAAAAATAAAAAAATCTTTATTACTTAGTAATTCTAAAAAATGTAATATAGAATTTTGTAGTATTTTAAAATTATTTGACCTATAAAGCGACGGATGGCTTTTATTCTGGTAAATAATGTAGTTGCCAGCTGTTAGAGCTGTGTATTACCTTCAAACTGGCGTGAATTCTTCTACTCCTTTTTTAATTGGTTTTAAACACACAGAATATTATTATTAGTTGTAAAACAGTCATGTATCGGCTGCTGTGTTCATCAAGGGGCCTCAAATGCACACAATGCAAATACAATGCAGAAAAATCCGAGCGCTTCGTGTCTTTGTTGACTTCCAGATTGAAGTACAGAGATCAGTTAATGATGCGAAGATTCATGTCAACACACAGAAGATCCGACTTCTCCAACAACAGACAGTCCTTATGGTTACTGGGCATCGGGACAGGTTTTGTTCTGGCTCTGGGTCTGAAATATGGTGATTTTGTGTCCGAACGCTGTGAATGTGACGTGCAGAAAACAAACAGAACTCAGACTGACACAAAGTACACAGGTGCTATACAAATCAGCAGAGACCTCATACAGCGGATAAAGGTACAGGTATCAGATCAACGTTATTATCTGTGTTGTGTAACTCTTTCTCTTGGTTTAATTTGAGTTGACAGTCATTTTATTGAACAAAACGTAAACTTAATCGCTTATTAAATGTATGATTTCAATCGTTTTAAATCTGAAATGTATGTGTTTAAATGTTTGCATTTTAACAATTATTTACAGTATGTTTGAATAGTTGTGAATAATGGTGTATAATATTAATTTGAAATTGTAATAGGTAAAACATTTACATTTATGTCATATTTCACCAAATGATCAACCATTTTTAACATATTTAAGGACCAATTATTATGTATATGTATACATATACATACATCCGTACATATATATATTCTCTGTTTACACTAAATCTTAAAACTTTATATTATGTATAAACATTATATATAATATAAAAATATATATTTTAGGATGAAATATGACTGACCCACTGCTTTATTTTACCAAATGTCTTACAGTAAAGTTCAGGATGACCTACAGATATGAACCTCTATGATTTTTCAGGATGAAGTTGGAGCTCCAGGGATAGTTGTTGGTGTTTCTGTGGATGGCAGTCCAGTCTGGTGTGAAGGTATATCTCCGTGTTTCTATCTTCTATTGCACATTTAAGCCTAATTTAATCTCAAACTCTAATAATTGTTTAATGGCTATAAAAGTTACAAGTCTATGGATGCTGTTTTGTAGGGGTTGGCTATGCAGATCTGGAGAACAGAGTGCGTTGTAGTCCAGAAACGGTTATGAGAATCGCCAGCATCAGTAAACCTCTGACCGCAGCAGCCGTCGCTCGACTTTGGGAGGAGGGCAAGATCAATCTTGATGCCCCTGTGCAAAAATATGTCCCTGAGTTCCCCGAAAAACAATTTGAGGGAGAAAAAGTGAGTGCATCTGTTTTTACTTCATTTGGTTCAATTTGCGGTTTTGTGTAACTCCGAGCCAAAGTGTTTCTGGATTTGTCCTTAAACCAGGTCACGATAACATCTCGAATGCTGCTGTCTCACTTGAGTGGCATCCGTCACTACGAAAAAGACGCTAAGAAAGTGAGAGAGGACAAAGAGAAAGCAAAGCGGCTTCTGAAGTTTCCAGAGAAGAAAGAAGAGAAGGACACTGGCGAAAACAAAGAGAAGCCGCGAACAGAGGACAGCAGCACTAAAAGCAAAGAGGCCAAAGGACGGCAGAGAATAAAAGAGATCGAGCAGAAGGAGTACTACCTCAAAGACAGCTTTGAGAATGTCATCCAGGCGTTGGATTTATTCAAAGACGATCCTTTGATTTTTAAACCCGGTATGCTTGTGTCCATGCATAGAACAAAGCACAGTTAATGTCTCCCAAATTGTATTTAAACTGCCTGTTGACTAGACTTAAAAGAAAAATGATAAATGTCTCTAAATTAATTAATCATTTAAGGATTTTTTCTTTCGTTTGACTTAAAAAAAAGTTTACCCAGAAATGAAAATATTGTTTTTTATTTACCTTAATGTTATTCTCATGGAAAACAAACAGGAACACAAAAGGACAGCACTTTTCATTGAAGTATCTTTTTTGTTCTTAACACAAAGCTATCAAATGGCCACACAGATCATATGGGTGGATTTATCAGACTTTTTTTTGTAAATACATAGCAAGAAAATTCATAAAGGTGTCATTCTCTGACCCTAGGTACTACATTCCTGTATTCCACACATGCCTTTACACTGCTGAGCACCGTGGTGGAGAGAGCAACCGGTCAGCGCTTCCTCGACCACATGATGATGATGTTCCGCGAGCTGGGCATGCTCAACACCGTTCCGGACGAGAACGACCCCATCATTTACAACCGCTCAAGGTACTTTAAGAGATGCTGAAATCATTTTAAATTCTCTATTCTAGTACCTACAATATTATCCGTAATGTATTTTAATGCGTACCATTCAAATCTATGTTGATATTCTGGTCCTTAGATACCTATACATGTTCTCTCAAATACAAGTCTAATGGGTATTTGCTGGATGTTTTAATGTCCAGTTTTTTTATACTGTATAAGCCAATGATCAGGACCACTTCAAAAAACATATGGGGGTTTCTCTGGATTTGGTTCCAGAATCTAAAAAGAGGCTCATCACTGGATAATTGTTTTGTGCATTTTGAGTAAAAGTTTGTGTATAAGTGTTTGCATGATTTTAGGAATTTTGCATACATCTTATTTACCATCATTAAATTACATTTTGGATGTATGTACATTTATATTTACATTATTGTATGTTGACCACACTGGTCTCTATTGGCTTCAGTATGGGCTATATGCACACGTTACTTCCGCGTTTCACAGGAAGAACCCTAGGCAGTTTCCGGTTGGGGAGACTTAAAGCAGAGAGAAATGGGGAAACTGAGAAAATAGTTAAATTTAACAGATGCTGTACATTGCCGCACACCGCAGTGGTATATAGAAGTGGCGTTCTACCATATTTGAATGTTATAACGACATGTAAACTTATGAAAGTATCAGAACAGCACTTCTAAATACCACTGCGGTGTGCCGCAGTGTACAACATCTGCTAAATTTAACTATTTTCTCAGTTTCCCATTTCTCTCTGCTTTAAAGGGGGATTTAATGCTGTTTCTTTACAATGTTAAACATGCTGTCTTCTCATGCTTAACATGGTCAACTTGTCAAAAAAATGTTGGACGTACTATGTAGTATTTCTGTGATTGATACACTCCCCCAAGATTCGTATAGGTTTCTGAACGTTTTTTTCGAACATGAAAAAACGTTACGTAACAACTTTTCTTAGTCCCCTATTGGGCAATTCTCCCGGAAAAGCACGCCCACGCGTCAACCGACGAGCGATAGGAACTATCATCAAGATTGGCTGCGCTGTGTCAAGATTGGCTGCGCTGTGGGCCTGCAGCTGCAGCTTGTTACTCTTGTGATAGTGAGAGAAGTTGAAGTGTCTTTGTTTGTTCACGGCATTTCAGTGATGGATGTTATGTTAACGGTGGATATAACACTGGATATAGTGAATCAAAACAGTTATGCAGGGATAATGCGGTGATGTATTGTGTGCTCATGATTTAGTTCCCCCCCCACACCCCCAGGATGTCGTCTGTTTTCGGAAATAATCATACAGCTGTATCTATCTTTTATAAATGTGATCAAACTAAATACTCTTCGAAGATACAAAGTATGCAATGCTACTCTATAGGTACTCAAGATTAATATGAGATTGGCAGAAACTGTGCGTTCAACCGGAACTTAAAGTCTCCCCAACCAGAAACTGCCTAGGGTTCTTCCTGTGAAATATGGAAGTAACACGTGCATATAAGCCATTGGTCAACGAAAAACCTAAAACCCATATGAGTCAACTAAATAGAAATACACTGTATAAGCACACCTACTTTCGACAAGCTGCCCATCTTGAGGTTTTGTAACACAAATAATGTGAGACCAGTGACATGGCAAATGTAATATGTAGGATTAGAGGTTTCTATATGAGCTAAATCAGCAGTTACCACAAATTATGGTGAATGCCATAACATCCCCTCTCTCCTCCAGATTCTACCATCTAAATAAGAAAGGTCGTATTGTGAACTGCCCCTATGTAGACAATTCATACAAATGGGCTGGAGGTGGGTTTCTGTCCACTGTTGGGGACCTTCTGGTCTTTGGAAACGCTTTGCTCTACAGCTATCAGATTGCAGAACTGAAGAACACAGACGGACTGCTCCCTGGCTTCCTCAAACCCCGGACGGCCCAAGCCATGTGGGCGCCGGTGGACAAAACGGAGGCATCGTGGGATAAAGACGGAATGTACGCCCAGGGCTGGCTGATCGTGGAGAAGCTGCAGAAATACGGCCAGTGCCGCAATCGCAGACATTACGTCTCGCACACAGGGGGCGCTGTGGGGGCCAGTAGCGTCTTATTGGTGTTACCCAGAGAGAGCTCACAGGCCGCTGATGGGAAGCGTTGCCCTCCACAAGGGGTGGTGGTGACCATCATCACCAACATGCAGTCAGTCGGGCTCAATACCACCGCTCTGAAGATCGCCCAGGAGTTCGACAGCGCCAGGGACTAATAAAATTACGTCTGATTGTTAGTTACAACAGTTTGCACATACACTGCAGTATTTGTGTGTCTCAAGTGAGGTGTTCCTATGTTTACAATGCTGAGGTGTTGCCATGCCTCGGTTTTTATTGCACTGTTGTGCCAAGTGATCATTTTGATACATATGAGATATGTCTAATATGTTTAATAAATGTACAATGAAAATTATAACATTTGGTCAGCCTGGTCATTATTCGTATTTATAATACCTATATTTTTTTCTTCCACAAGTGCTTTTTCGATTGACGGGACATGCGCCCAGCAATGTGTTTCTGAAAGAGAGTGTTAATGACATCACACGCTTTAAATGGCATACTACGATACTGCCCTTCCTTTTTTTTTGCAGTATGATGTATGCACATGACATGAATTACTGTAGTTCACAGTGCAAAGACCTGACTGCCAAGAGTTAGGGTATTTTATCACAAAAATCCATCTGAAACACCAAAAATACTTTTCCTAGTTGATCATATTTTTGGCATGCGGAACTACAGTGCACATTAAAGCAACACAACCCAATTCTTTAATAACAAAATAATTGTGTAAGATTTGAATTTTGGGGCTTTGATATCAGTGCTTAAGGAAAATAATTTAGAGGCTGTTCTATTTTGATAAGATATAATGAAGACATTTTTCCTTTGAATAATTACTTTTGACTGATTATGAATATGTTGTCCATGTGGTCAGGTGACCACGTTCTTCTGTTTGAAATGTTTATCTTGGTTAACTGCACACATAAAAAAACAATTTATTCTTAAGTAGGCAGTACAGTGATAGTTTTGTTTGCTGATACTTTTGATTTGCTTTAGACTTGTTGTACTTTGAAATCACCACTAGATGGAAACACTGTCACACGTTCCCGACAAGGCACGTATCTCGATGATCTACGAATTTGTTTTTATTTTATATTTTGTATTTATTTATTAAATATTTTTTGTCACATGCAAATTGTGGCTCATGTTTGTCATTGATTTACGTGACAGTTATCAATGTACCTTCTTTTATGTTTTAGATATTTAAAGTGAAACTATTGACATGCCTTTAATTGTTTAAAGCATCTCAATCGTCTGCGGTTTGTGCTACAGTCAGGTTCACATCAGATGATTGTCATATTTGAGTATCTGTATGTAATTTACTGTCAGTGACAACAACCTGTTTATGACGTAAGCTAGCCTACATCAAAAACGTTGTGTTGCTAATTTAATTATTAAAAAAAATATCGTTTTGCATTTTACTTTTGGTTGCAGAACTTCACACAGGATGCTGGCCGTCTAACCACTCATGAATCTTTTTTACAGCTCCAGGTCTCCTTTTAATTGCATAGAAAACATCTGTCCAGAAATTCTGCTGAGTATTATTAATATACAGGAATAAAATAACAGGAGGTGAGAAAAAAATGATAAAGTATTTTGTTTGTTTTTGGGGTATAAAATATTTCTTAACCGGTCAAATATTCCTTAAATGGATACTACACCCAAAAACGAAAATTATGTCATCATTTACTCACTCTCAAGTTGTTCCAAACATTTATACATTTTTTTGTTCTGTTGAAATTTAATTTCTGGGACACCGTTGGCTACCATAGTAGGAACATTTATTGTAGGCATAACATAGTAATCAAGATAGAATTTTCATTTTTGAGTGGAGTATCCCTTTAACCCAAACAGGTCACACCCTATAAGAGGTTGTAATTTCAATAGGTAGGCAAAATCTGAAAAGTGTGGGACACTTTAATAAAACATATTACACGGTAAAAAAAATTATGTAATATTCTGGCAGCTGGGGCACCAACAACTGTAAAATTAAGTAAAGTAAAAGTTACATGTTTTCATGCTATTTATCATAAAACTTGCATTTTTCAAAATGTTTAGTTTGTTACTGTAATGTTACATTTTTTACCGCATTACTAAAATACGTCAACAGTCTTGAAAATAATAACATTTTTTACAGTGTAGGTTAGAAAATATGCTAAATCAGTGGTTGTCAAACTGGGGGCCCCAAGATGGATCCAGGGGGCCACAGATTTTGTGGCATTTTATGAAATATAGAAATTGATCAGATTTTATGCAATCAAACATCAGAAAAATGACACCACCAACCAAAAGAATTGAGGTTCCAGCATTGTATAACTGAATGTTTTTGGTTTAATTAAAATTCTAAGTTTAAGATTATACGTCTTTATATGGGGGGCCGCAAAGCGATGCACTTAAAACAAAGGGGGCCTTACAGCGAAAAAGTTTGAGAACCACTGTGCTAAATAACATGCATGCATATCATTTTTTATAGTTTTTAAAATATTTTTATATGCTGTTTTTTTAATTAGTCACCTGTGGTGCAGTCCGATGATTTGTATAATTAATGGGGCTTATTGCTTTGTTTATAGTTTTTTATGTATATTTTATTTGTAGCAATATGTGCTATTTTAGCACATTATTTGTGGTATTTGGTATTAACTGTGCAAACATAACAGTTGATACTTTATTGCACCACATGATAACAGTCCAATAACATAAATAGTCTTTATTGGCCATTGATCATTGTAACTAAAAATTTCCCCATAAAGTAAATTAATACCTATGTTAAGGATGCTGCCTGTGCAGAAAAACAACATGAATTTCACAAAATTCATGTGGCTTTTCTGTAAGGGTGTGTCTTGAAATGTATTTTTTTGGTCTAAAGTAAATATTCATTTCTGTGGAATCTGCACCCTCATGGCGAACTTTTAAATGAATGTTGTATGTGACAGAATAACTATTTACAAAGTTTTAACAAAGAATGATGGTTCGTGTGATACTTTGAGCTACTAAACCAAAGATTTGTGCAAAGTGACACACTTTTTCACATGCAAGACCAGAAGACCTCCACAGGTAATGCTCACTAGAGGATTCTCAATCGTAGCGGTTTCACTGCTGTTTGCCTCTTTTAACCCCAATGAGTCCACGTGTCGAATCACACAGCAATATAAAATATCACACTGTTGAATTGTCTCTCAAGTACTTTTCTTCAGGTTTCGGTTGCCTTTGGGCAGATCTCTTCATTCTGGTAATAAATAGACATAAAGGATTTGTAATCCACCAGTGTATGAGATGTTTTTTACACACTGATCATCATGCTTGGCCAGACATGACTGCCTGGTTTAAGAAAATAGGTCACCCCCAAAAATGTTTTTTTTGTCAACATTTTCTTACCATCAAGCTACTCCAAATCAAAATAAATCCATATTTCTGAAGTGGAATACAACTCATATATATTTGCTAACTTTTCATTTAATTAAGTCAAAAGAGATTAAAAACTTTCAAGCAACCAAAAATAACATATAGCACAAAACTACTTCAGGAAACTTGTTATACACTGTAAAACTTTGCTGTAGTGTTGGAGCAGGTTTGCCAGTAACTTCCTGTAGATTCAATAACTTTACTATTAGCACTTTTTTTAAGTTTGACTTAATCTTTACTTTATCCAAAATTAAAACACTTTGACTTTTGAAATTCAAAATGAGCAAGAAGGAACTGGTCTCATTACTGGCATTAGCACAGCAACACTGCAAAAACTACATTCTTCCTAAGCATTTTTGTCTCGTTTTCTATAGTAAAAATATTTAAAACTTCTTAAATTCCGATGCATTTGCATAACAAAAAAAGAGACTGAAGATATTTAGTCTTGTTTTATGAAAGAAAATCGTAGAACTAGGTAAGTTTATGTTTAAAACTAAATTGTAAATGAAATCTACAGTAAGTTACTGGAAAGTTTTACATAGGACTTAGATTACTTTTAAGGTACATTTCTGTACATGTTGCAGGTTGCCATGCACTTTTTGGTTCCCGTTGACCTCCATTGTTTGGGGAAAAATGTGGTCAGACATTCTTTAAAATAAATTCTTTTGTGTTCTGCAGAAAAAAAGTCATACGGGCCCGTAATGGCATGAGGGCGAGAACATGTTGACAAAAAGTACTGTCGTAACCTGAATTCAGTGTAAAAAAACAGTGAGTCACTCACTTGCAGATGTAATATATGACCACGCAGAGCACTACTATGATGAGAAGCACGATGATGACTGCGGCTGCGATCATTCCCTTCTCCTCACTGCTGTGTGAGAAACTGAACAGCTGAAACTGCTCACATCTGCTGCCCTCATAGTTTGCACTGCACCTACAGGACAGAAAACAGCACAGGTGTTACCTGTCGGATCATTAGATTAATACATCTGACTCACACTGACCCCAAAAAGTATTTGGACACTTCAGGCATATCTAAAATGAATAAAAGCCATTGCGGTAGATAATGTAATTTCTTACAGTGGTATTGGTTCTTAAAAGATAGCAAAGCAATCAAGACAATTCATAGACAGAAATAAAAAATAGTAATGAAACACAGTTTGAAGCGCTGGTTAAAAGTATTTCAAAAAGAGAAGTTAGCTCTGGCACAGATCTAGCATCATTTTTTTGCATCGGCCACTTGGGTATATTTTGCCATCTCATGCTATCACTGTACGTTTTTGCAATCTTGTTCTATAAACTTATTCTAGCCCTCATTGTCACCTCTTATAGTTGTCATTGAGATAGAACAGAACATTCCGTACACGCAAACACTTACACACAAGTGGGTGTAGACACGGAGTGTATTCTAAAGCACATTCCTCCATTCATACAAAAGTTGACTTCTGACCCAGTGCAAGGGTCTCCGTGTTCTTAAAAGAAATAAACAATGTAAGTGAATGCAGATGGAATAGAAGATGCATTGTTTATTTAGGTAACTCCTTTTTACTTTTGTGTTTAGCATTATCTTATTTCGCATGAATTCACTGAAACTAAAGATGCACTGATATATTGGCTAATAATAGGTTTCAGTCGATAAAAGTAATAGTTTATAAACAGCCAATGATTAGGGCCGATATATCCTGTTAATCAAAAGAGGACAGAAAAATACAATGAGTTTGTGCTCTGTATAGAAAATATTCGGAAACATCACCAGTTTGATGTTCAATATTAATAGTCACTATATGAATTAATAACATTCAGATAGTTAAGGAATATTAATTTTCTCTTTAGAATCTGTATCACCATCGGCAGAAATCAATCTGAATAATCGCTATCGGCATCGATCGAAACTTTGAATCAGTGCATCTCTAATAGAAACATGATGTTATGTGACTATACGAGTTTATTTTTACTTTGGACATACAGCATTAGTAAAAAATCAAGGTGTCATTTGTTTACATTGTACTTTTTACTTTTATACTTTTACTTTAAACGATGAGGATTGCTGATATGTTTGTGTTTTGTTACCTGCCATCATTGAAAGGACTGAATCAATTTTTCCGTCTTATCTGAATTATATCTTAGAGAAGACACATACGATCACCTGAGGAAAACATACATTGTATGATTACAGATGAAGTGCATCACACTATTAAGTAACGTGACAGTACCGTAATAACTTAAAATGAAAGTAGTTGCCTTCTGTGTCTAAATTCAGATAGAATTGGTGCATTATGTGTTACATATGAAGAGTTTGGTTAACTCCGTTCTTACATTTTTTTTAATTCATGTTTTTTATTGTGTGTTCCAATTAATATCAATCAAACTGCAGTTGGTTTGTTTTGATTTAAGCCATAATAACTAAAAAATACAGCTAACTTACACAATAAAACACAATAAAAACATGATAACAATAAAAAAAAGATTTTTGAAAATTTTAAAAACAGAGTAATCTCATTTTGGAAGCAAACTCTTCATATATACCGCAAATATTGTAGAATACCATAATTAGCCTACTTTATATGTGACAATATTTAAATTATGTAGTTTAAAAGTAATTTATATCTTAGAATCCAAATTTTGAACATGAATAAGGTCACTTTAAACTTAAAAGCCAAATTGTAAGAATGAAAGTTAAGATTTCTTTTATATCTCAGCTGTTTCTCTTTGACTAAATAGAGAGCACATTGAGACCTTTGCTCAGCTCTCTGACTTGCTACATTTCTAAATGTTCTTTAAAGAGAAGACACCTACAGTCGTAACCTTGCGTGTCTTCTAGAGTTTCAGGAGATCTCAACAATGTCTCAAGATTGCAATCAAAATCAATATAAACTCTAATATTTGAGTCAAATGGTATGTGTTGTGCAATCCACATCATTTCTTAGATCTATACATTAACTGTATGTCACGATTCTCTCTCTGCTTTTTGTATTTCTCCAATGAAAGTATAGAAGAAACTTGATACTGAAACCCAACTGAGAATGTCATGACGGCATCTGAGCTATGAAAGAGCAACACGGCTGATATAACGTTATCTCCGGGAATCGCTAACTACAAACAATATTTCTATATACAATAACTTGTCTGTCTCAAGACTCACCAAAGCTTCAGTGGTTAATGCTGACTTGATATCCTGAAGACCTATCCTGTGTTTTAATAGAAAATTAAGAAAGACTCACCTTCTAGGTCAAATCCAGTACAGGTGAGTCACCTCGTCTTCCTCAAATAACTCTAAAGCTCAACGTCACCATGGGGATTGCAGTCACACAAGCGTGGTGGGCGGATCTCTTTGAGCACAGAAATGTTGTGATTGCTGTTTGTCCACATTTTGTGAATGGAACGATTCTCATTAGCTCAGACGTGCGTTGGCAGAGCAGCGTCGAGAGTTAATTTACAGGGAATTACCCACCGTTGCATCACAAACCTACAATGAAAGATATTAACTTTTTGCAGGGTAGAAAGTAGTTTCAGGAGGTGCGTCACCATATTTTCATCACTTTTGTCTTTGCTGTTTATGTCGAGCAAGTAAAATCTAATGTTTTGTTAGACTTCTGGTTTCTTCAGATGTATTTTTAGTAGCTGTGTGGAGGTGTAAGTGTTGCTTAAACTAGCGTTACGAGCAGGTGTGGTCCAGAAATCATCTATTCTCAGAGACTGCTTTGCTCCCTTTGTGTAGGCCGACTGGGTTTGGTGTCAGTCTCGGGTATGTCAGGTATGCTAATGGGGAAGTTCTGTGGACGCCACAGGTATGTGAGGAATCGTGGGAACTTTGCAGACTGTAATCAGTTTGTTTACATTCCTCGCTTAAAGGGAACGTGACAGACAAAAGATGACGTGGTATTGAGTCATCGAAAACCGTTAGAACGGGATCGTGATATTTTGGTAATATTTGGATGCCAAATAACCAAAACTGTACACAATGAATGGAACAAAAGCAAACGTTTATAATGCAAACGTATAGTAATTGTATGATGGGCCTAATATCAATTTACATTCTTATGACAGTATAGTAGTTGTTTGAAGGTACTAGTAGTATAATTTTACATTCTTATGACAGTATAGTAGTTGTTTGATGGGACTAGTAGTATAATTGTACATTACTATGACAGTGTAGTAGTTGTTTGATGGGACTAGTAGTATAATTGTACATTATTATGACAGTATAGTAGTTGTTTGATGGGACTAGTAGTATAATTGTACATTATTATGACAGTATAGTAGTAGCACGATGGGACTTGTAGTAAAATTTTACATTATTATGACGGTATGGTAGTTGTTTGATGGGACTAGTAGTATAATTTTACATTCTTATGACAGTATAGTAGTTGTTTGATGGGACTAGTAGTATAATTTTACATTCTTATGACAGTATAGTAGTTGTTTGATGGGACTAGTAGTATAATTTTACATTCTTATGACGCTATAGTAGTAGCACGATGGTACTAGTAGTATAATTTTACATTATTATGATGGTATAGTAGTTGTTTGATGGCACTAGTAGTATAATTTTACATTATTATGACTGTATAGTAGTTGTTTGATGGGACTAGTAGTATTTTACATTATTATGATGGTATAGTAGCACGATGGGACTACATTATTATGAGGGTATATTAGCAGTATGATGGGACGGGTAGTATAACCTTACAAGATTATGGTGGTGTAATAGTGGTAATGTATAATTGTAAAGTACTGTGATACAAGAATTATGATTTTACAGTATTCTAATGGTGTAATAGTACACTGTAAATAAAATGCTGCCTTACATTTTTAAATACAATCAAACTGACATACTATTTTTAGTGTTTTTACACTGAACACTAGTGTTACACTGTAAAAAAGTGCCTAAAACCAAAGATAATATATATTAACAAGATGCGCCACTGCTGCCGTTACAATGAATGGAGAGGAATGCAATGCTCAATATGGCCGCTCTATCGACGAAAGCCCCGCCTTCCAGTAGAACGATCCAACCGTCAATCGATAAAGACTGACGATTCTCTGGGGCGGAGCTTACGTGAGGCGCTTGCCAGCCTGCGCACACGCGCAAAAAAAGGCGCACCTCGAAAAGGTGATTTTTAACGCAATTTAAGCTTAGCAAACTGAAGTTATGGTACAGTCCATATTAGGTTTAAATAACAGAGCCGTTATAAACGTGGCCGCCGAGTGGCACGACTTCTGTTAATGGAACCCCCTTAGCTGTTACAAAATGCACTGTAGCCCACTGTCGTCGCAGGGAGTATTGCTTTTATAAAACGGTTATTCCACCTGCATAGCAAGGACAAGCAACACTTAGGCTTTAATACGGTCAGCAGTTACAAATCGCGAGTAAAATCTGGCTCAACCAATCAGAATCAAGGACCAGAACTGGCCGTTTCATAATACATAACTGTGAGTGGCAACTCACCACGTGTCAAAATTTAAAACCGTAAGACTTAGCGACTTGTTAAGTCAATTTGATTGTATTTTTTACAGTGTAATATATATAAATAAAACTATAGCATAATTGTACAGTATTATAATGATGTAATAGTAGTATAATGGGACTCTATAATTGTGCAGTACGGATGATAATATTAGTTTGGTTGTACAGTATTATAATGGTATTATGAGGACATTAGTAGTATGATTGTCCAGTAATATGATCATAATAAAAACGTTTTCTAAAAGTCCAAAGCAGCACTTGTTTTTGCTGACGTTTGTTATATCCATGCACAGTCTTTTTACCATACATGTCTCTCTCTCTCTCTCTCTCTCTCTCTCTCTCTCTCTCTCTCTCTCTCTCTCTCTCGCTCTCTCGCTCTATGGCAGATACAATCAATAATCATATTTTAAACGCATTTCTCCGTGCACATCACATGACTCGTGACAGCTCTTCGTTGTATTCTGCCTAATTGATTGATTTGCGTTTGAACCACTGAGTAGTTATCGTCGCTGAATGACACGCGTTTACACCAATCGTAATCCAGCATACAGGACATCCATGTAAATCCGCTGGGAAACGAGCGTGAAGACTCCATACACGCAAACTTTAGTGAGCGAGGTGTTTTGATAAATGCGTCTACTCGAGGTTACTCCAAGGAACATTTCCCCCATCGCTCAGACAGAAAACCAATAGAAAAGCGTTTTCTCGACGTAATGAAACGCCCCCTCCCGCGACGACATAACGGACCCGAACACGAGTTGTAGGTGTACGACGTTCAGCCGATGATACTACGACCACATTTGGCGCGCTTGAGATGTTGGCGTTCGGGTTTTAATCGAACAGCGTTCAATCGAACGGCGTTTTATCGATTCGCTGTTTCAGCACCTGGACAGCTCCCATTGCGCTCTAACCCACATTGAATCCGATGGAGATCGACTCCCTGGCGTGATTTGAAGAGGGAAGCCCTATGTAAGCCGAGCAGGCGCGATACACACAGCACACACACGATGCACACCTCCAGTCTCAAGCACGATGCCTTTCTTTGGATGCTTGGATAGTGGCGGACTCCTTTTATCATCTCGCTGAGCGATGATGCTCGTGTTACGGTTCGGTCTCGCTCGTCGTGCGCTTTATTCGCGAAAGAAGCAGCAAAACGGATGTTTGACCACTGCAAGGGTTGAAGCCTCCACGCATCGAGCCCTCACTGGCAAGGGAGACGTTATCCTAATCAGGAGCGCCAGGGAGACATAATTAAAGTTTCAACGATGTAAATCGATAAAGGTAGGTTAGCCTTCGGTGACGCGCGTTAATGTGTGTCACATTTCTGTTCCTCTCGCAGATTTCTTTCATTGTACCCATTTGAGGAGTGTTTTACGTGTTATTTTACTAAACCGAATGGAAATCGTGAGCTGTTATGGTGATGCGTCGCGATTCATGATCCATTTAATCAGAAGACCCGACTTCAACCAATAGCTCCTTTAGGCCTGTTAAATAAACGCAAAGCGTGACACGTCTTCTGTTTTCACACACAGGAGCTTATTTTACACTGCAATCTAAAATTGTGATAACTGGGATATCTTATGGAAGGAGCATTTCAGGGTATGAAATGTCGTTGTAAGAGGGCTGTCGCTTAGAGAAGCGAATCAAAATAACAAGAAATGGATCCTTCGCCATGTTTCTTAAAGAATCAAGTCTCTGTAAAGAATGTGTCTTGATTTTTTTCTAAGTCCATGCACTGACAACATATACAGGCTGAGCAAGTTAAGAAGCAAACTTGCATCAGGGGCCACGATGTGCCTCACAGCTGATAGTGGCATCCGCAAAACTTTGACATTCTTTATTACGTCCGTAGTGCAAACTAAAGCACTATTCAGAGATATTGAAAGGTCTTATAATAATTCATTTGTTATATTTAGATGAGAATTATTGCTGTGAATCTGGATAGGCTATGGATGGTATCCATCATGCACTGCAGGTTATGGAAGCAAATCCTGTTCTGGTGCCTTCAGGTAGACTTCAGGTGATTTTTTTCCAGGAATACAATGTAATATGCGTTGTCAGATAACTAATATGGTTCATAGGGTAAAATGTCAAAATTTATTTAATGTGACTGAATTGGGCTACATTAGGCAACACTACCAAAGTTTTTCCAAACAAAAATAGCAAATCTTAAAAAAATACACGTAAATAAATACAAAATTGCTAGTTTTGTACTTAAAAGCATTTTTATGTCTGATCTCAGCCTTTTATTACATAGATCTCCTTATGTGACAACATGCCCCAGGGTCTTTTTAGTTCAAATATATCAGTTAAGTTTTAAAGGGGTAGCTCACCCAATACGTCTCTCCGGCCTCAATAAATGATGCTTTCATCACAACGCTTCTGTGATTGAAGCCGATGGTGAATGAGCGCTACAGACCATTCTGTTTATTGATTCCCGTCCGTATCAAGGTTGACAACTTCATCGCACCTTGACAAAAAAAAATCCAAGCGCAGGCAGACTGAGATTTGTGTAATGCTTACCCCTGTGAAAATTATGCTGTTTGTACAATAATATCCTGTTTTTATTTTCAGCTTCAGTCAGGGTTGTTATTAAATGTGAATGAAGCACAGTGCACTCAGCTCACACATGCATACTATATGCAGGACAACAACAATTGGCAATTGCTTTAAGAACATGTCTTTACTCGGAAGACCCCTTTCAAAGGGGTCAAACACATTTTAAATGAGCTACCCTCTCACTTGCGCTGTTTGCAGGCCCTTTTGTTTATAATATATCAATCTAACCCTCTATTGAAATTGCTTTAAAAAAATGTTTCCTTCAATTTTCTTTCCTGTGTTGATGCATTCGTGTTGAAACCAAAGTTGGATGAGACATTGATAGGCTTAACACTTTTTTAATACTCAATAGGTTTTATGTCACAGACATGAATCTACTTGCTAGTCGGTGCAGGTGGTATTGGCAGTGAGATGTTCTTGTAAGACATTTGATTTTACAAAAATCTGTGTAGTGCACCATGAGTCATCAATATATTTGATTGTTGTCCTGGAATAGAAAGATTCGAAATGTTTACATCTGCCTAAAAGGATTTGGTCAGGTTCAAGGAGTACACTTTTATAGATGAACTCTAAAAAATGCTGGGTTGTTTTGTTCCGTGGGTAAATATATACAAACCAACCCAACCGTTGGGTTACATTAACCTAGAAAATGTCCATATTTGACCCAACCATAAATTGAAACAACCCAGCATTTTGGATTGAAATAACATTTACATTTACCTTTTATTCAAAGCGACTTACAAAATGAGATAAAGGATCCAGCATAGGTTAATTTAAACCCAACAGTTTGGCCGAATCCAATTTTTAGTCACTTTTTTATTTCTTGTTTTTTTGTTTAATTTAGTTTTAAAGATGCATTTATGTTTCTAATACATTGCTTTCTTGGGTTCAAATTATGCTCGTTTCAAAATTGGTTGTTTAATATGAAATATTTATATGGTTTAAAGACTCAAGTCAAGGGTGAATGGTAAAACTGTAATATTAACAAAGACTTTGATTTCATTACAGATTTAATATATCCTTACATTGATTTATTGCACATCATCACTGTCCTTCCAAAACGTCAGATGTCCAATTCACTGTTTTTCAGGAAATGGAAAAACATCTTACTTTTTTATAAATGATTTAATACTGTGCTGTCAAAGTTGACAAGCACTTCTTGAAACTTTATTGGTTAGATATTTGGAAAATCCAGTGATAAACAACTAATGACTAATGTGACTAATATTAATGGATTATGACAGAAAAAAATCACAAAATATTGAGATGACCCATCCTACGATGTTTCGGAAGGGTCCTTCTGAAACATCGTAGGACAGCAGCAATATGTGTCAATTTTAGCGACAATATCGCAGTTTTCACCTTTTATTATATGACTTTCTGGAACTGCTGATTCTGATTGGTCAATCACCATCATTCAGCCAATAATTATAACTTCTGTCCATAGCGATGTTTTGCGATAGTGACCAGCTGACTTTGTTATCCCTCGCGTATTACAGCACGTGTTTCTGACTTTTAAAGGGTGTGTTGATTATTTTCTGCGTTCTCTTCACAGGTTTGGTATTAGTGAAGTCGCCAGTCACTAGCACATCCAGAGCTCCCATCTGAGAGACGAGAAAGAGGAAGTCCATTCAGCTTTAGCTGCATACCACACCATGAGCCAACCACAGTGAGTGTGCCGTTACATCTTACCTGCTTTATAATGATGATGAGCGTAGTGTCATTTACACCACTGTGTGCGTTGTGCACAGGTGAGTGTGTTTGTGTAGCGTTAGAGCGTTTCTGCTCCAGTTTTTCTTATTTTGTCAAGTATTATTTAAACTTTGCTAACAAAATGTTGCCCTCCTATGTAGTTTTTCATTTTGTCTCTTTTTTACACATTTTTGAAATGACAGTCTCAATAAGACTACTCTGTTGTCTGAATCGTTTTCGATTTTTGGTATTTTGATTCATCATTGAGCAAATGATCACAGAGTCATAATGATATATACAAATATAGTATTTTCAGTAACGGTACAGACATACGGTTCTATTTGTTAACATGCATTACCTTACATGAACTATCAATGAGCAGTATACATTTTCAGCATTTATTAATATTTGTTCATCTTTGTTAACACAATTGTTCATGTCATAACTAATGTTACCAATAGCAATTTTTGATTTTAAAAATGTATTAGTAAATGCTGAAATTAATATTGACTAATATTAATAAATGCTACAGAAGAATTGCTCATTGTTAATTCATGTTAACTTATTCCAATAAAGGTCCAGTGTGTCATTTTTTGGAGGATCTATTGACAGAAATGCAATATAATATACATAACTATTAGGGGTGTAACGGTTCTCGGTAAACAATTGAACCGCACGGTTCTCCACCAACGGTTCGGCTCATCTTAAATCTGACGACGCATTTATAATATGGTTCGTTAGAAATTATAATGCGTAAAACAGACTGACAAAGTCTTAGTTCTGTGTCAGCCTCCGTAGTGCTATGAAATGGAGGGGTGGAGTTAGCCGTTGGTTGCAATTTGTAACCTCACCACTAGATGCCGCTACATTTTACACACTGGACCTTTAACTAATGTTAACAAATACAACCTTATTGGAAAGTGTAACTGTTTTCCATGGCACCTCTTAGTTTTGTAACCCATTTTTAATAAGACAAAAACTATGGTGACTGTGTATTGTGACAGACACTCTCTCGCAATAGTTGCGTTGTGTTTCTTTGCCACGAGCATCTCAATAGCAGATATAATGACTTCTTTTTCAAAAAATTTTTAAGTCATTGGTAGGATTGAACGATAGCTCTGCCCAAAACACATAGCGTAGAAACAATTTCAACAGACAGAGCAATGTTTTCAAACTTTCTGAGGAATCGACCAATGAATGGTTACTTATTGTCATCTCTGAATAATAATTGGAATACAATAATAATTTGAGCAATTAGAGACTTTATTTAAATTATTTTATTTTAGAATTTATTTTAGTACATTTATTTTTGAAATTAGAGTCTTAATTAGAAACGTATTTTAACATCAAAAGATACACATGTCACCTTTACAAATACATGAAGGAATTTTGCTTGACAAGGTCAAGGCATCATATTAATGTATTTAATTGACTCATCATCTTCACCGGCAGACCTCACACAGTGCATCTCACTTGAGCTCCGTGTGTTTGCTCTGCAGTGTGAGATCGTAATTTATAGTCACGCACTGTTCTGCAGTCAGGTGCCCAGCATGTTCATCGATTCAAATGGAGCATGTGAGCTCCTGTCTGACCTTTACACATCCTTCCAGCGCACAACTGTTCCCTGATCAGCAGCACAGTGGTGCTGACCTAGGCATTATAGTGAAGTCTTCATAACACTGCTTTAGCGGGATTTCTTACTGACTCAGGATCAGCCCAGACTTGTAAACATCTAATGACAGCAGTAGACTTTAATGAGGTAGATGGCATACTTGACGTGAATGAAAGTGATGGTGTGAGAAATGGAATTAAAATGGGTTTAAAATGTAATACCGTTATGTACCTGTGTGGATGGTTTACAGCAGGGGTTTTCAAACTTTGTCATGCCAAGGACCCCCAAATATGATGAACCTTTAAGAAAAAGAAGCATTTAAACTGTTAGATAACTAGTAAGTGTGATATAAAGACAACATATTGTTTGTAGAAATGAAATTTTACAACTTTTGTTGTCATTTGGCCCCCTGAGGGTCCCCGGACCCCAGTTGGAAAAACCCTAGTTTAGAGGACAAACCATTGTAAAATTGTCATTTACTCACCCTCGTGTTTTTTTAACAAAAAAGATGACAGAGAGAAAGATTTAGAGTAACATAAGGGAACGTAAATGATTCACAGAATTGATACTTTTTTGCTCAAAGACTTTATCCCACATAGTACAGTTCAACCGCTATAACTAAAAAAAATCTAAATCAAAACCAACCGATCTGGATCCTCCAACCGATCTGAAATTTCGGATAGCAACATCTTGAATTGACTGCATTTTTGCCTGTCAATAGCCACATTTGATTTTCCAAATTAAATATGACGTCTTCGTAAGGATTATGAAGAATGCTTTAAAATTTTAGGGTATTATTTCACCCCTTGCATCAGCGAACACGACTGCGAAAGTTTTTAATACGGCACAATAACAAATTATACATTTTCATTTGACATTATTTTCATGTAGGGCTGGGCGGTATGACGGAATATTCTGTTACCGCGGAATAAAATGTCAACCGCAAGAGATTTTTCTATTCCGTGTGTTCCGCAGAATGTAAATAAGTAGGCGTGGTTAACTCTGCGCTCTGCAAATTGGGTGTTATTCTGAAAAAAACATGTGAATTAATCCACCAATAACAAATATCAAATATTCTTTTGACCTTCTTTCAGTCTGTAGTTTTGTGATTTAGCTCCAGTCCGGCACTTTCTCTCTCACCCGCAGTGCTCGAGCAGGGATCTGCGCGTGCCTATAAAAAAGCTCATTCTCACATATTTCAGAAGTTAGATCGCTTTGTAAAGCTGTTAATAGTTTTGATAAAGAATAAAGAGTGATGTTGCCCTACAGAACAGACCCCATGAACACCAGTTTATACCACCAGTCATATATATGTAAATTAATAAAGTAAGATAAATTGAAATAAATAATAAATCTGATTATCAGGACTTAATCTGATATCTTTAGTACATTTTCATAACTTGCCTACATTTTAACAATGGTGAGCATTTAAATGAACTGTATTAAATAAATAAACTAAATCAATCTAAGGAAAATTAGGTATAAGATATAGAATTATAATGGGAGATTGGTACCGTGAAATACGTTGTTACCATGAAATAATATTACTCATTCCATGAAATAGATTTTTGGCCATTCCGCACACTCCTATTTTCATGTTTTTTCATTTAAATGCTGTAAGAAAAAGTCAAATTACATAAATAGACTGCAAATGTACAAGTTACCATGTAATTTAACTTCACAAAAACTATTTTACGTTTCTTCTGGAGCTCCAGCTGCCGGAATATTACCATTTAACAAGTTTTTTTTACATTGTGACTAATGTAGAAAGCTTTTGAAAGTGCCACGATACGATCCCTGGGATGGTTACTACTGTAGCTAACTGAAGTCAGTGCCTGCTGTGTGGTCCTCACAGACGGCTGCTGTATTCTGATGGCAGTTGTGAAGGGGTCCATGGAGTGGCGGGGGGTTTGACGAGGTTGGTAGTGAATGCAGAGTGGATTTCTTCAGATGTTGTCTTTGTTCGTCTGAGCCACGGTCAGAGCAGGTCTCAGACACGGGTGTATGCAAGTTACACGATACGCTTGAATCCATTACTACCGCAGGATAGATTGCGTATATGTTAGGAACACAAATGTTGTTTCTCCTAAAGAAAATGAGTGAATAATTGTCATTAAATACAATTGTCATTAACTATTATAAAATGTATGTAATAGGCCTATATTTTCTATATGTAATTTAGTTACGATTTAAATATAATTTATTTAAGTGTTGAAGTATATACATCAATGTAGTATTTGTTTTACTGAAAAAAATGCATATAATATTTTTACTGCGGTAAGCAAATATATTACAGAAATGAAAATCTAATGAGGATTGTCTTTGAGAATTACAAAAAACTGAGAAGTAAAATTGCAAAATATGCACATTTTTCACGATGATCCTTGAGTTACTTACAGTAAAATCGTGTCATTTTTATTTTGATATTAGGGTGAAATGTGCCTTGGACATATTAAATTGACATTCAGTTATTTGCAACACATGCGTGTGCGTGTGTGTGCATGTGTGTGCGTGCGTGTGTGTGTGCGTGCGAGATTGTGCACACGTGCATGCATACTCATGTGCTCATGTTTTTACACACGCATGCACTCCGACACACACCCTGAGGATGCCCTTGAAACAGGTCAGCTAACATTTAGCCTTGACATCTCTGTCTAATGAAGTCCGTCTCATTTTTATCTAGGATTAATAACAACAGATATTTCACAATTTGATCCAAATGGTCTTTTTTTGGTCCCAAAATGTGCTGACACACTTTATCATCATCAGCCACAGTAGTTCAAAATAAACCACATAGGTCTTTTTAGGTCTTTAACTATTAAACCCTTTTCTTATTTGACCTTGAATGTACAGTATTCAAAGTCACACAAAACTTTTTTTAAATGACTATTATTTTATTAAAATAATTGTATGATGGAATGGATCATCCCTCCAAACCTTTAGATGTGATTATGGTCAAAATTATATGATTTGTGTCTCTTGGACAATACTTAGGACACAAGTATATTGTATTCACAGAAAAAGCCTCAAATCAAAGTTGACCGGAACAAAGCTCTTGCTTATCATATACTGCAGGGGTCTTTAACTAAAATTGCTTGAGGTCCAGTAAACGAGCCCCTCCTTACCAGCCGAGGTCCGGACAATTAAATAGCTAAAAACATGAATTGACGGTTTTTGGCAGACCAAATAATTGAGCATGAAAAACTAAATATATTATGTTCTCATATGGATAAACATGTCTTCTCATATCTAAACAACATAACAATGTCTGACAACAATACAGTATAATGAAAAGTGTTCTTTTCTGCTAAACTGAGATTAACAAACAGCAGCATCAAGTTGTGACTGAACATCCTCTGCTAACATTTCAGCTCTTCTTGTGGCTGTTGCAGCTGTTCATATATTTCTTTTCCTTCTAAAAGTGTTTCACACGCAGCCTCCATGCACTCTTTTACTATTTCCCCATAAGTAAAGGTCTTGTTATGTTTTGCTAAGATCCACTTTATTCTTAGTGAACATTCACATGCTCATTGTTGGGCGGTTAAGTGAGTGAGGGAGGACCCGTCCCATGTAGATCGCTCATACTAGCTTTGAGCTAATATATTTTCCGTGCCCTTACCTCCAACTGCAGCGGATACGTTTCTTCAAAGTGTCTATGTCTCACAATGCTGTTTAAGGTTTCCAGTTTTGACAGCCGCAACAGCAAATGAGACAAACCGTCCCCGTACACGTCGATGCAGGAAGGACTAAATGCGTACGTGTCGACCCATAGGCCTATTCATCTCGGAAAACATGGTTTTCAACCTCAACTTTTCTGACTTTTGAAAATGACATCCCTGACGTTTTTCAATCACTGACAGTTTTATCTGTCTGTGCGCCACTCTCGGCTCTCTTCATTGCATTCGACATCTGAACGTAGCAACAATGCGCATAGTAACATTAACTGTCCATGGCGCCGTAGGCCCCAAACTGCTACTGAGCGGACCTTGATGTGACTGTTAGAAATTTGATTGCATTAGAAAATAGCGTTAGGCTTTTATTTACTTTGTATTTATTATGTCAAAAGGCTTTGCTGTCCAGATGGATGCGTCTCGCGGACCGGTCCGCGTTCGGACCTGAAACCACCAGGTGGTGACCCCTGATATACTGTATCAATCCTAGTGATGGAAATGAGATGTCCTGCTGACTAACACAAACTGCTAGCTTGCTGTATGAGAGCTGGTGTATTGTAGCATCTGGCTGTGAAGGTCTAACAGATGTTACAGTAATATCAGTTTACACCCTGCCAGAACCTCCTCAACTCCCAGTGGTGGACAGTAACGAAGTAAATTTACCTGAGTACTGTACTTAAGTACACTTTTTGAGTATCTTACTTTACTTTAGTATTATTTTTTTCTGAGTACTTGTACTTTAACTTTACTGCATTTGAAAGACAAATATCATACTTTTTACTCCACTACATTTATAAAAAAGGTCCAAAAGTAGAAAATGGTTTCTATGCAGCGGGGTTTCCTGTGTGCGCAATTTATCTGGCTTGCGATCTGCCAGGACCTTTTACTGTTGCCAAGTATTTCAGTTTTTCTAAGCTCGCGGTTTTCCGGCAAGCTTTGAATGGCCGTTTGGCAGATTTTTTTACGCAAATCTGTCAACTCTGGGATCTTCCCCGCTAAACTAATGTAAGCGTAGGCGCTGCTACACCGTTGATAGCGCTCTAAAAAGACAAATAGAACAATAAAAGACGAAAAAGGCACATGTTAAAGTGTGGTGTAATCATCTGTGGGTTACGATCAGTCAAAATCGTAGAAACATTGTCATGAAAATGATCGGCATAACGGCTAAACGGTAAATAAGCATCACATACACCTTGAGCTGCGCGTGCGTGTTAACTTCTGATCTGCTGCTGTATCATTTAAAGCGATTTGGAAAATGAATGATGTTTTTACTGAAGTAACTATAGTTGAAGTATTCCTGTTGAAATAAAAACAATAGAACCCTGCCCAAAATACAACATAACATGTAATGGATTTAATGGTTATAATGGGAATTGTACTATGGATACTTGTTGTCTACTTGTATGTGATGGATTCTATTGATGGGATGGTAAATACTATTGAAATAAAACCCAAAACACACTACAAAGAGGAATTTAATTTAAAAATCTCATTCTAATTAAAAAATGCATTGGTTTTTTTCAGCAGGGATGGTATTTGCAGTAAAACCACAGTATCCACAAATTTACCATTTTCTATATATAGGAACCATACTCCAATTAATAATCTTTAGTAAAACCACAGCAACTAAAAATACCATAGTTTCATTATACTAGCTATAGTTTATGTTTGTAGTTAAATTATGGTAATACAAATGGTAATAAATCCAACAAACACATGGCTTCTACACTTTACTATTTACAAGAACCTTACTACTTACTGGTAAATTGCTGCTAAAACTGGTAAAGGGAATATACAAAATTAAAGAACACTGCTCATAAATACATATAGGCCTAGGGGGCTAATGAGGATAATTAGGCTAAATGATCATACAGGATTACTGTATATCTAAACTAAACATATATGTGCTAAACATATAAAGCTCTTAAAGGAGTTGCTCACTGCAAAATTTGCCCCCATTGACTTTCCATAGTAGGAATAAAAATGACTATGGAAAGTCAATGGGGGCAAATGTTGAAGTGAACTACTCCTTTAATACAACTGACACTGTGAGCTATTCGGTGTATTCAGGAGGTTGCTTCAGAGGCATAAGGTATACGACAATAAAACAATGCACAACTGACATAAAGGAAATTTACTTTTAATACTTGAGTACTTTTAAAAGCACCTACTTCTGTACTTTTACTCAAGTAAGAATCTGTCTACTTTGACTTGTAGTGGAGTTATATTTGACCAGTAGTATCTGTACTTTCACTCAAGTAAGGAAGTTGTGTACTTCGTCCACCTCTGTCAACTCCCCTGAATGCACTTTTACTACTTCATGTCTTTACCTTTATTTAAAGTATTGGCCATTTTAATAATGCATTAATGTAATAAGAAAGTACAGTACTCTATGCTTAGTGTAACGCATGCACAGTATTTAAATGCACACCACAGATTTGGCTCTGCTATCACTGATGTGTAGATTTTGGTCATACATGTTTCATATATATACTTATGTTTAAATGTATTGTATCATAATTACTTAGACATTTAGATCACTATATTGTTCTACACCATACTATGCTATACCTTAATGTACTGTACCATACCATACCATACCATACCATACTAAACAGTACGATGCCATACTATAATCTCATGTACTGTACTGTACTGTACCATACTCTACAGTACCATCCTGTGCTGTACCATACCATACCACACTATACTATACTGTACCATGCCATACTCTAATCTACTGCACTATACCATTCTATACAGTACCATGCTATACTATAATCTCATGTACTGTACTGTACTGTACCATACTCTAGTCTACAGTACCATCCTGTGCTGTACCATACCATACCACACTATACTATACTGTACCATGCCATACTCTAATCTACTGCACTATACCATTCTATACAGTACCATGCTATACTATAATCTCATGTACTGCAGATTCAATAGTCTCCTCGTGTGGATGTAGTCCAGTTCACATTCAGTCGAGCTTCGCATATTTCAGGCGAAGCTGCTTTCTCTTTGCCGTCAGAGCAAAGCTGTCACAGCACAATGTGCCAGCCATAGAAACTGTACAGCAGAACACTACAACATCTACAGATCAACAGTACCATTTAATAATGTATTGTAGCTGTATATGCCATATCCATGTGTTGGAAACAGAGGCATTTTTTAGTCACCCCTGTTTTGACTTTCATGGACGTCCCTGTATCTTTCTAGGGGCAGAATTTGCAAAATATCCCAGGCAGTCTTTTCTGTATAATGAAAGTAAAAGGGACTGAAGCTGTCCATCGCCAAATTGACAAATAAGTCAAATAAAATTGGTTTATATGATAATAAAAGCACTTTCATTATATGGAAAAAAGGTCAGGGATATTTAAAAAAAACTAATTTTGTGCTTTTATAATTATATGATAATGATCATCAGCCACTATAAATGTTTGTCCAGTTAACAGATAACAGGTCCATTTTTTGGGGTAAAAAAGCCCCTTCGTCCCCTCTGAGCAAACGTTGTTACTTTGACGTACATTTCAAATGTGTAGTTTTGTTAACTAGCCTTTGTTTATGATGTAATTCTGCCATAAAGCTGGAAACTGTAGTAACCTGTAAAACTGGCGGGCAGGGGTTAATGTTCATCCCTGTGGGCTGCTTTCTTATTTATTTCTATTGATTCTCGCGCAGTGATTTATGACTCGCGTTGTAAACTCACTGGGGGCAAACCAAGAGTGAGAGAGAGGACGGCAACTAGCTACTTCAGTCAGTGGAAATAAAAATAGGTAAAATGCCAAGATGCCTTGTGAATTAAGATTTTCCCTAAAATACAGTATATTGATAACCATCAACCTTGACTGTCTTTCCTATCCTGACAGTACACTTTTTTTCTTTGTCAACAAATGGTCAGGTAAGGAAAGTATTGAATTTAGGGCCAATGAATTATTAATAAACTTATAATTTATTTCCCTTAAATTAAGGAAATTACTTGGGTAACAGGGTTGAAATGTTTGTTAAATACACTCATGGTTGTAATTGTTTTAAAATGAAAGTATAATTAAATGTTTTGCTTTTATTAGTTGTGTAACAAAGGCTCCAACTAACAACATTTCATGAGATTCCAAATTGTGAAGTGTTTCATTTGTTGTAACAGGAAAGTCTAGTGGTGAGATTACTTGGTAACAGGGTTGCAAAATGTGGTTGTTTGCTACAATACATAATCAATAATTTTCTAATTGAGATTAGTCGCTTAATAATAGTTTTTACCACAATGAATTGAGTACTGATGAGTATGTTGAATTGTTGCTTTGAAGTTTCTCTCCTTTCGTTTGTCTTGCGACATGACGAACAGAAACTCAGAGTGGGCGCCCTGCCACTCGCCAACACCCATCAGTACCTGACAGCGCTACGCCTTTGCATACGGTTATTTGGGAATGTGATTTTGATGCCCTGAACAGTTTGTGCGTGTCAGGACTGATTAGAGTCCTGTTAGCTATCTGTAGGAAGCGGTGCCAAGCGTGCAGATAGCATCAGAGAGGACGGGTGGCACATGCTGAGCTCGCCCTTTCCCAGCCAGCCGGCATGAAGGGTGTGAAAAGACATTTTGGGGAGAAGTGCGACCGAAGCAGTGCTGATGGTACACTTTGCTATCTGTAAAGCACGGTGATGTACCGCTTGCTACTGTAAGTTTAATTAGAAAATCAGTATAAAACAGTATGGATGAATCTCACGAAAACAGGCCGATGCCTCATTTTCCCCTTAAAATCAAAAGGAAAGAATAAAAATGATACGAAATTATTTTATCTTAAAATATTAAAGCGAATTTAATACCTTCCCAGTTCAATTTGTGACAATGAGAATTATAGAAAATATAGTCAATTCTCTGTTCTTTAGATTTGTATTATTGTTACACAGTGACTTTACTGTTCATGACAATTAATATTTTTTTCCTTTGTTATCTTTCTGATTGGATTATCTAATGAGAATATACAAAAAACTCTTATTTAATTAATTAATTAATTTAATTTGAATTAAAACCAGATAAAACTAAAAACCAAACGTACGCTTTTATTTAATTTTACTAATATTTTCACACTATATTAATAAAACACACATTTAAATTTTGCTAGTAAAAAATGTTTACCATATTTTTAGTCTTTTATTTAGCATTTCTTTCTTTATTTTGTAAGTGGCCGCGGTGCTTTATTGTTCTTTGTTATGTATTGTGTTGTTTATGCATCATTTTATCCAAGCAAAAATAGTTTCTTTTGTCTCTTTTTAGATTGGGTTGGGTTGAAAAAGGAAGCCGACATGTACTAGGATGAAATAGGTTTCGTGAAATTCACTTAATTATTTAATCATTCATTCATGTTTTATTCATTGTTTGCTCAATACACCACACGCACGGATAAAAATAATCGAGAGAAACATGCAAGTTTTTACAAGAAATTCGCAAGTGAAATGAGATGCGTTTGTCTCCACAGGCACGACTGCAGTTTAGACATAACATTTTAGATGCCAGTCTAAACCATTCCCAACATTCCAAACCCATTCGGTCTCTCCATTGACCTCCTCTTGATTCACAATATCAACTCTGTTTGTCTCTCTTCTGAACTCTTGCAAGCTTTCCTATTGGTCCACCTCTTACTTTTCATAATACATCGCCTGTCATCCGGCACGTCTGGGACAGGAGCCAAAATTGACATTCCTGCACCTCTGCTTCTGTCCTTTCTTGTGCCCTTGATAGAGGCACCTTAAGGACCGCAAGAATCCATCGCAGTTATGATCGTACATTAAGATTATAAATTGCATATCATCACATCACTGCTAGTTTGTTAGGACTGTGTAGCTCTCTGCCTGCATATAGACAGCTAGTTTTGTGTTCGATCAGGCATCAGTTTAAGTTTTGGGACAGTCACAGTTGTGTCACGCAAATAATATATATTGTGTTTTTATTTTGCTATTTGAGGTGGACGTATGCAAATATGTGTACAGTATAAGTTTAGATTATTTCACTGCCTCTAGCCGAAGTCATTGAGGGTTTTTTCCAGAGCAAAAGGTGAATTGCGAGCTTTGTAGAAGTGCATTAATTGCCTTGTTTGCGCTGAGATTGAGAACAGCAATCCCAGACTGCAAACGTGAGATGAATCAGCACATTGGATACAATAAATCAAAGGCAAACCCGGGCAGAACAGGCCATGACATCCAACTGTGGGGCCCAGTTGTTTGCCACAATATTGAGCTTTAAAATTCTCAAGATACTTCATTATTGATGGTCCAACAATGATGAATATTGCGGTTTTAAGAGCCATTCGAATGGGATACTGGCTACAACTTAATATTAATTTATTCATTTGTTATATGGCTTTTATAAGGTTTCATACTGTAGCCTACGTGTTTCTTTAACTATGGTATAACTCTATTGACACACTAATCTGTCTTAAATATAATTTATTCAAATATAATTAAAATAAAATTGTAATGATTTTTCGTTACTAAATCTGTTTTCATAAAAATAAACAACTTGCATTTAAAAAATCTAGTTAAAGAAACACCCACAATAAATACATTTCAAAAGGGGCTTTTCTGCAGTTTCTTCAGTTCAGTTCATGCCTCTGTTTTTGTGCACATCTCATGCATGATGTGTTATTTGTACATATTTATACATGATGTGAGCTTTTTTATTTTTATATACGCAATCCAATATTGCTTTTTTGTCCACCTTGTTTTCTTGTATCCTTTTTAAGATGGGCATGGTGGCCCCTATGCTGATCCCAAAATCCTATTTATTTCTTCATTGCTTCATTTATTACTATAGTTTTATACACTTGTTATATATTTGTTGCGGTCTTTTGCTTTTTAAAGTCAACATGAAACATTCACAACCCATTTTATATTTATATTTTTCAGAGTGCAACAGGCTATGATAAAACCAAAATGTATTTTTTATAGCTTTTTTTAATCATGTCTTATGGGAGGGGTTACAAAATAACAAAGCTTGGGGACATCAACTGACAATAAAAAGTTGTTATAGAGGCAGAGTAAGTTATTTTATTTTGACACATGATCATTTATTTTTTGGAACAACATGCATTGATGAATCATTAACAGCCTTACCAAGGACATATTTTGAAAGTAAGAGCTTGAATTTCATGTTGACTTTAAGATCAAAACCCCATTTTGTTTGTGATCATGCACACTAAATGGTCAATAGAAAAATGGCCTGGTAATCATTTCTTTCACCAGTAAATTGACTTTTCTTTACTGGAAGACGATTAATGCAACAAGACAACAGAGTAGATTTCGCCATGTGTCCCCAGGCCCCCTCAGCAGGCGGCAGCTCCAGATCTGGAGGTGATCTCCCAGCAGGTGGACGATGAGGGCCAGTGCATGGCTCCAGTACAGCTGGTCAGCTTCGCCTACAGGGACCTTCCACTAGCTGCCCTGGACCTCTCGCTGGCCGGATCTCAGCTGCTTTCCAATTTGGATGAAGATGAGAACCAAGACGGGTAGGAACGGAGTGCCTAAATGCTCACACACACAGTCACTCAGATAGCTATAACAGCATCCTTAAGTTGAAGGTGTTTTTTGATAAGGTACACATCACTGTTGATCATATTTAAAGTTTGTGTTAAATGGTTGATAAAAAACGAATCCTGGAATAAATATTGGAACCTGAGTCATATCTTGACATCACACTGTAGATCAGTAAACTGACAGGACCCCAACAACCACTGATAAAAAGCAACCAACTTGTTAAAAAAAGGTCCTTTAGAGTATAAAAAAGTAAGAAAGATATGGTTCTTCAAAGAACCTTTGACTGTAAGATTCTTTGTGGAACCAAAAATGGTTCTTCTATGGCATCAATGTGAAGGACCTTTTAAGCACCTTAATTAATTAAAGTAAATGGAGAAAATATATAGTTGCTTTTTACATAACTTTCTTTCTGAAGATGTTTCCTAAAGGTTTTCCAGTTTTAACTTATTGTAGTGCATTTTTCAGAAAATGTATCCTTAAGTTTATAGCTTTTTACACACAATTACCAACACTGTATGAACATGCTATAAAGCTTTCTAGTTTCTGAGACCTTATTTCAATCATTTACATACTTTTTGATTTGTAAGTCTTTGCTTTTTATCATGGTGGATGACAGAACCAATGATTTATGTTAAAAACTGTAGCAAAATAGGCTAAATTCATTTTTTTCAACACCAAACATTTACAAAATAAGGAACAATTTCTAAACCATTTGTCATTCACATACTCTTTGAGCGCCACAGTCAGTTATTATCAGATCAAGGATTCTGACAAAACATACACAGAGGAAGGAAAGACATATTCAGATATCCAAAAAATCAGGAAGAACCGCATACTGAGACTCTCTTACTATCAACGATACTGACTTTTAACAGGAATTTCTGGAATTTGCTTAATGCTCGGTGGGGCGGGGTATATAAGCCGCCACATGTTGCATAAACAATACTAGTCGTATCTAGAATAGTAATGATCCTGTATTACGTCTGACATAAAGGAACACTTTCAAGGAATTTGTTTGTAATATGACGCTTTTCTCAGATGATTCAGAATGCGTAACTGTGTCGTCAAACCTTGTTTCGCTGTGTAAATAAAAAAGCTCTGGTACAGTTAAAAATGTATTTTAAATATCATAATAATTCAAAAATACATACCGAAAACTTGAAATTATTGTTGACAATTGTACAGTTGCATTAATTGTAAATGCATCAAAATGAGTTAGCTGTTCTATTATTGAATTATTAAAGTTTATTATACGTTATAGCATTTCTTGACTTGTTTCTGCGGCTCTGACAAAACTGATACACTTTTGGTTAAAATCATACTAGAAGCAAGTTGTTGATTTGTGATCCATATCATGCTGTTAATTTTTTTACATTAAGTTGATTTTTATGCTTGTGTAACCAGACTTTTAATTGTCAGCATAAACTCTGATCCACTGGCTTATTCTGACCAGGAAGTATTTAAATCGAAGAGACTGACTCTGACATATAAAACAACCAATCAGTTCATTTGGTTTTGAAAAGGGGCGGGTAAATGTCAAATCCACAATAGCATAATATCAGATCAGTATAGACAAAAATGCTGAGGTAACACTAAAGTCATTGTCAAAAAATGTAAGTGCTTTAAAATGTGTTTGGATTTTCTATCCTTATAAATTAAAATACAAACTCTTTCACGAATTAAACGTATATAAAAAAATCTTCAGCTGGAATGAAAATATGGAAATGATCATTCCAAACCATTTGAAACATGACATAACGCGTCCTCATTTCTCCTACGGCCCCCCGAAAACAATTGTGAGTTTAAACGGATGTTTGCCACAGGAGGTTGTCTAGATTCTCCTTATTTTGTCCCGACTACTTCACACCATATTTTTAAATGGCAGGATTCAGTGGGTGTTTTTGTTTTCCTCTGTGGGTAGTGTGCAAATGCGGCTTTAAAAATCATCTGGCAACCGCAATGCATGCTGGGAGTGTGGAGCACCCAGACCTCTACAGTGCTGACTGGGTTTTTGGCGCTCACTGCTGCCGTCCCGTCTGGGTAGCGTGACTCATGGCGGACGGGCGCTGCGCGATGCTCTGCTACACGCGGAGAAAGTTGACAAACACCATAAGCTTAATGATGGCAGGTGTCGCACCGTCCGCGAGCCACGCCTGTGTGTGTTTGTGCGTGTGTGACAGATGGTCCGTGCGCAATCTCGACTCCCAATTGTGTTTGTGAGATATCAGCACAGAGCGTTCGGAATCTCACGACTCGCTTTGTCAGGTGAATTGCACAGGTGTCACAACATCCTTTGAAACTCACAACTATACATAGTCACTTAACAGTACATAACTGCTTTTTTAAAGGTGCATTTTGTAACAATTTCGCAGTAAAATATCCAAAAACCACTAGGCTAGTGTTATATATTTTGTTCAGCTGAGTACTTACAATATCTCAAATGTTTCCAACTACTTGTAAATCGTGAGAAAATCCCCATTCTAAACAGTGACACGGGGCTGTGCAGTCAATGGCGTTATATCCGCGTTCCCCTTTGTTACCGCCTTTACTGACGTAGAAACCGCATGACAACAGTGTCGTGGACAAATGCGGAAGTAGTGTTTAGCGTCTAGCAAGCCACTAGCTTGTTTAGAGCAGTCACTTATTTATGGACAAATTATTCGCAACATTCATAAAACTTTACCTCATCTGCTAACATGATTTCTCGTTCCCGTCTGATTGATGGCCATCAGCGGTGGAGTTGGAGACAACATATCCCATCACTCCACGCTCCTTCACAGCGTCATCAAGCTACGGCATTGTTGTTGTTTTTACAAACTGCACCTTTAAGTCATGAAAAGGTTTGGATAATGTTTTTATCCTGCGCTTTTTATAGGTTTTGTTTGAAGTAAATATTTTTGTAACGTTGCAGAAACGTTGTAGAAAGGACGTAATTGTTACCGCATCTAACCAGACAGCGATAAAGTCACAAAAGATGCAAATTATTTCTTCCGCCAATGTGGCTATTTGTCCTAAATGTCACTTTTTTGTCCTCAATTGAATCTTGGTGAGATTGTAAAAAATGTAAAGTACTAAATCGTCATGGTTTTTCATAATCACAAATTCAAAACCCGCATTTTGTGTGGTTTCTAAAACATTTCTAAAATGTTATTCTGCAACCAAAACTAAACGTTCAGAAATTATGTAAAAATTTTGTTTTTGCTTTACGAATTGTTCTCTCAGAGCATAATTTCTGCCAAAACATATTGCAAACATATTTAGCACAGGCATGTCCTGATTGCAATTGTAAACATTTACACAGAAAGCAGATACAGCTTTTGGTATCAGCTGGCTTGTATTTGTAACTTTGATTCCTCCAGTCGTGACGATTTGACTCCACCAGCTCTTTAGTTGTGTTGTTTCTGTCTCTGTTAGCAGAAAGTGAGAGCAGGTCATATTTCTTATGTGACTCATGTGTAAAGCATGTGGAGAATGATACAGACATCTATCTACTCAGATTGATGGTAGTGTAAAGCGTAATTGAATTGGAGAAGCCAATAATAGAAACATACTGTCATGATCACATCATCTGTTATGTAGAAACTGATATGAATATAGTACAATGTCAGCATTTCAAATTCAATAATGCATGACTTAACTACTGTTACTGTTTTCACAGTTTAAAGGACTGCTTGTTGCGTTTTCCTAGCAAATCAAAACCTTTCGTGCGTGAATTTATATTTGGAGGATTGAGAATAGTGTTAAGGCATTATGCATATTCATTTTATTTCACTGCTTTTGTGTTCATTCATGGAAGTCAATGGGGTTCTGTGCCGTTTGGTTACCAGTATTCTTCAAAATATCTTCTTTTGTGTTCTTCAGATCTCTAAATATCTGATTCAATTTGCAGTTTAATCTCTTATTTTGTGGTATTTTGACCATCTCACACCTTGTTTTGGTGTTTGTCTAGCACCATCACCGTAAGTAGACAGGCGACCGGGCACTGGGCTTCCATGTGGGAGGCTGGTTGTAGTTCAAGAGCTGGCAGTCTATGAGCAGGGGTAAGACATCCAGCATGTGAGTTATTCTTAGCATGTGCTGGCACCAGAGCTTCCTGACCGGAACAGTATGGAGGTGATGCGTTTATGTGTGCCGACTGCTTAAAATATTCATGCTTTGTGTTGTATTTTCAACCAGTGTCTGTTTGCTTTGTTAACAAAAGATTTCTTGATTGGTATCTGAAAATGGACCATGAACATTTAATTATGATGTTTTGTTTGTAACTAGCTAAATTTATGGATACAGATAGGAAATGGTGCCATTAAAGAGTTAATGCACCTATTAATAAGAAGTCTGTATGACTTCGTTTTATATAGTGATTTATTAATTGACACAATTTTAATTTTTAAATTAATATTTCAAAACTTAAATACAAAAATTCTAAAATGCGAAATATTGTATCACATTACTTTGCTGAATTCTAATTTTTAATGTGATATTATTATTATTCATATAATTAATGTTTTTTATAATGATCAGTTGTTGCTGACACCATAAGAATTTATTTTGGCATGACAGAATTTCTGTGAATATTTTATACACTTGCTAACATTGAATCTCACCACACGTCACATTGTGGCCATAGTTCATAAATCTTCTTTATGTCCTTCTGGGGTTTAAACAGAATCCTTCCTCAACCCAAATCTTAACTTTTGTTATTAAATGAATTTTATTTTTCACTGATCAGCCTAATAGAGTAACATTTATTAAGCATCGCTGGATAAAAATGACTTGAGAGGAAAATTCTGGTCCCTGGAGGGTTTGCTGGGTGGTTTCTTCTCTTCTTTTGAATCGTGCAGTTTTGTTACTCAAGGACCTGTTTAGATTGCTTAAGCACAAGAGGAATGTCACATTTGGGCTGAGGAAATAAAAAGTTAAATTACGTTCTAAAAAGTGTCAGAACATAATGAATAGCGTAACATGAGAATGCAGTTCTCGCTGTTGCCTCGAGGGGCGCTAGCAAGAATTAGCGCAAATTGTCTTCCAGAAAGCGTTCTTCTACTGAAGCAACATTTAAATAAAACTTTGCTGAACAAGTTAGGTCTAGTCAAAATTGGTGACATTTTAGCCTGTTAATATGACACATGTGGTTTTATTGTTAAATACAAAGGTAACTCTATCTCCCCCTTGAGGACTGAATTTTGTCACCACCACATTAAAGCAAGAATGCATGTTTTTCTGTAAGCAATTCTGTAAACCCAACAAGATACTTAATAGGATACTAAGATACTTAAATGTCTTTTAAAGATGCCTATCACTAAACTTATGTTTAGATTAACTTGTGCTCTTCAATTTTTTCAGACACATCACTTTTTAAATTTAGCTTTAATGTGTTTATTGTATCCTCATGGTATTTGAGAGATTAATGTTGTTGTTCTCTAATAAAAGAATATCTCAGATGCTCAGCATATTTTATACTTAACTTTTTTTCTCTGTTATTTATTTGCTTTCTATCTATCTCTGCTGAAGTGCTGAGGTTTGTCTGTTGGCTTTGACAGTTATTTATTATTGTTTTTGCTAGCTTGCTGTTTACCTGATGTTGTCAGTGAAGCTCTTTCTGCTGATCTGAGACCAGTCGTTTTCTTCATCGTTAGGTTTGAAAGTAGAGGATGTGAGAGATATTTCTCTCAGATCAGCATGACACTTTTGACATTCACATCGGACACATATTAAGCAGTCAGAACTTCCTAACCTTGTGTGGGGAAAATTTTACGGACAAAAAACATTTTTATAGCCTATATGTTTAAGAGGTGACGATCAGATTGTCCTTTACCAAATTTCTGTGACTTTCAATACAACCATTTTTTTGGGCTACTAAAAATGTTGTTCCCAGTTTATCATTTTCTCTGTAAATTAGCTGTGCTGTATGATGAAATCAAAATCGACTGCACTTGCTAAATTGTTATCATTACTCTTGGAAACATCTTACATATTTGGGGCAGTTGTTGTTGTTGTAAAGGCCAGATGTTCCCTTTATAAAAATAATCCTTATCAAAAAGTCTGATAGATTTGATGAAGCTCACACAAGATCACACATGAGATCAATTCTTCATTGGCTCACAAGATGAATGGGGTTTTTTTTGGCCCACATTGGTTTCGTGCTGCTTTCTTTTTTGTTTGTTTGCCCTTTAGTTGTTGTCAAAGCTAAGACCTCGACTGAAGTTTGATGAGGTCAGAGTCACGTGACACCTGTAAGCTGTGAATAAAGTTGATTTACTGGATGTTCGTGCATGAGAGCAGTCGTGGTGTAACTTTGTGCTTGTTGATTCCTTTTTCTAAAAGTGATTTCCTTAGAGACCGACCTGATGCTTCTCACCTTCTGTTGCCACATTTTAGTTCACATTTCAGTGGAATGATAAAGCCACGGTGTATTTGTTAATAAACATAATTAGAAAAATGAGACTTAGTTTTGGCTAAATTTAGAGTGAAAGGAGGAAAACAAGTATGTTTCGTGAATAACACAATCCCATAAAGCAGTAAAACGTTTATGTAACAATATTCATGAAAAGTCTAGTTTTTTAGTTATTAATAGAAAAATCTGTCATATTAAAAATGAATTTTGTTTTGTATATTGTTTATATTTTATTCAAATGAATTGCTTTGCATATTTGTATGTATCGTTTATTAGAGTATCATTATATGTATGTCAGCGCTGTCCTTCTGAAACATTGGATGTCCAAATTCACTGCTTCTCCAGAAAAACACTAAATGAAATAATATTGTGTTGTCAAAAAAAGTGACAAGCACTTTTTATTGGTTAGATATTTGGAGTGACAAACATAAAAGTTGACTAATAATAATGATTTTTTGCAAAAAATATCACCAAATATGGAGATACGAGGTTTCAGAAGGAGAGCAGCAATTTGCTGCATTCATTACATGAATTCGCTGTAGACAGCAAACAACAGGCAGCATAGGTGTTCAGAAAACAGCCTTGGAGATTTCTGTCCCTTTCATTCTTTCTTCAGAAAAAGTGAGAGAAGCAAAGTTTTCCTAAGAGGCCAATATGGCCCATTTCTCCAGCATGCGATCGATCGCTTTCATGGTGTAATCTATCCTCCGCCCGTTGCAGCTGTTCAATCTCGCTCCTGCATCTCATGTAGAGCTGATATACTGATGTCTTTATAAACCCTTCCTCTCCAGCACACACATTACCTGCCTGCACTGCATCCATCAACTGTACAGTGTACATGTGTGGGGTTAACAAAAGTGCAAGCACTATGTGTTATGCTGTGCGGTTCTGAATATTTACACACTGTATGTGTTCTGGTAAATAGCAGTTGTGTTTTATACATGTAGAGAAGATAATCAAAGCTGTTAATTAGCAAACTAAAATATTTTGGTGGAGTTGTATGGCAGCAGTACAAGAGTGAACCACCTGAGCACAGTTTGAGATCAGATTCAAATGTATGACAACCATAAATGTTTTAATACTCCCTGTTTGGTTTGAGAGACCTGGTCATACTTTTCACAAGTCCATTAGTACCTTTCCTTAGATTCAATTTAATATTAAAGTCTTATCTTTTTCAGCACTTCCTTTGCAGGACTTTTATAAACGGTTTTATTAATTTAATTCATTTATGTTATTGGAGTGTGCCGATCTAAATTAATTACAAATCCATTAACCCAGACACAAAATCAATATACTGATTTACTTATTGTATAGTATATGTGATTTGAGATTTGATTCAAAGACTTTTTTTTAAGCAAGTTATAATATTAGAAGATTTGACTAATTTAATTTCTAATAGTAATTTTGTTCATAGTAATTTAGTCTGGGGATAGTTGTCACACTTTTGATTTCTCAGTGCAGGTTTTATTATTTGTCAGATTCTATATACTGTACACTGTAAAAAAAATCCCATAATAAACGGTAATTTTCCAGCAGCTACTGAAAATGTACACTGGTAATTTTTATCCGTTTATCTTATGGACATTTCCGTTAATGTTAAAACAATGCAATGCAGTGCGAAATTTAAAATACAAGTGTTAATACAGAATATTCTTATATATCCGTATAGTTCAAATAATATAATACTGTAAAATAAACGTTTTTCACACAAAATTTCATTTCTGTAATTTGATGTTTTTTTTACCGTATTTAAAAAAATATGTAAGCAAAAAACAGTAAATTTCTGTAAAATTACAGTTTACTACATTATACGTGAAAAATCTGTTAAAAAAGCTGTATAATTCTGTATTTTTTACAGTGTATACATAAGTGTTGGCCACAAAAACTGTTTTGAAGATTTCCAAATTTATTTTCCAGCGAAATTGTTTATTAAATTTTAAACTAGGCGTCAGTAGTATTTTAATTGCAATTAATCACACCCTTTTTGTGCAATTAATCGCACACTTATCATTAAGTTAAGCATACACATTTAACACATTTATTTTGTAATCGTTTACTGTATTTACTATACATTTTAGTCATTTCTTTTGCCAAACATATGTTATAGAAATATAGATATTTCAGTTGCCGCCGGTGGTCCAGTGGACTGCGTGCCGACATATTGTGCAGCAGTTCGAGTCCCGGCTCGTGGTCCTTACCCAGCTCCAATACCCTCTTTCATCCCATAACTTCCTGTCTCTCTCCCCAAGCTATAAAGGTAAATGAATCTGTTGCATTTGGAGAGCAAAAATAAGTGAAGGATTTTGTGGTCATGTAATCAATTTTGTTTCACCTCTTGTTCATGATACGTGGTTCGTTTGTGTGAAGTGCAGAATTGTGACAGAAATATGAGGTGCTGAATGGCACAAAACAAAACGTTAAAGAGCTTTGTTATTTTAAGTGTACGTGCATTATTTGCTTTTATTTATTTTAATTAAAAAATAATTAATAATTTGGTTAGTAATTTTTATAATTCACATTTGTTAACGTTTTAAAGTATACAGCCCAATTTAAACGCTTAAACCTTTTGTGACGTCTAGGGCCATCACTAAAATTCACACAGCCCAGGACGGCCAGAATATTTTTACATTTTATGATGCAAAACCAGGATTAGGTAATGTGTGGAAAAGACATCACGTGCTGACAGGTCATTCGCTTTCACCTCTAATATGACTGGCACCTCTGTGGTCTGAGCCAGCAAGGACGCTATCCAGCTCTCGAATGCCCATGTGGCACCAGGATCGGGCTCCGCTGTGACCTTGACAGGAGATGATTGAGAAAGAGATCCATCAGGAACCAGAGACAACACATGTCCTTTTCTCTCTCTGCCCTCCAAAACCCAACACAACACAATTGTTTTTATATCCTTGAAACTGAGGTTTTGTTTTAACTTTACCACCTAAAACTCATTCATCCATTGCTCTCATCAAGGTCATAGGTTTGGCTTTGAATCCGACCAGCTGCTGCTATTTCAGCATAAAATACTAACCTATTGCCATCATTTCGGTTCTGGGCTGTTGTTGTCACCCTTTAAGTCCTTACAGAATGCTTCTAGCATCCACAGCTGCTGCCCGACCAAACATACTGTACCAAACCTTATTTCACTGTACAATTATAAATGTTTCTTGACTTTACTTATTAAATGAGCTGTAGAGATTGAATTTAGAAAGTTGAAGGATGGGCTAAGAAGAGAGTTGTTTCTGAAGTTTGGTTTCCTGTAGGCATGAAAAATTCAGTCACAGACTTCTAAACTGTATTAAAAAAGTATTTTTTCGTCATCACGAAACAATTGCAATAATTTCATTAGTTTATTTCATTTTTGTATACACTGCCGTTCAAAAGTTAAGGGTCACTTATTCAATTGAATTTTATTTATTCTAAAAAATAATAATAATAGTAAACTTATCAAAACTATGGAATAACACAAATAGAACTATGGTAGATAGATACATTTCGTGCGTTGTCCCAGAATTAACACAGATTGTGTTGTTTTCAACACAACTGTTTTTAAAGTGTATCTGTATATTAAAAAATATTTATATCTTTATAAAATATAGTTCTTTTTTTAATGTCTTCGAGTACACTTACATTTACCAAAAAATGCTCATTGTTAGTTTATGTTAGTTAAAGCATTGACTGATGTAAACAAATACAGTCTTATTGTAAAGTGTTATTCTACACTGTAACAAATTTCGTATGATAATTGTGCATAAAATAAACGTTTTGCTCATATAATGATATATTTTCCTATCTGGCAAGATTTTATTGATAATATCTTCAGTTTGGCAAAGGATTCAAGCTGCTGGATAAAAATACACCGGAATTGTGTAACTTACAGTAAATATATTTATGCTGTGAATCATTATATCTGTGAGTCATTTTTAACAGATTTTTTATCAGTACAAATCTGAAGAGACTCCACATATATTATTTGTTTCCATTATTGTTCATTTAGCGTAGTTTCCTCTTGTCAAGTTGTCTGTGCGTTGTATCTTTTCGAGTGCTCTGGCTGCTGGGAGAGATAGCGACAGAACAACAGGCCAGGGAGTTTAGCTGGTAAGCTAGCGTGTGCATATTACTACAAAAATAAACGCTTCGCGCATATAGTTATATATTTTCTCATCTGGCAAGATTTGATTGATAACAGTTTGCGAAGGAGTAATGCTGTTGGATAAAAAATTATCTGGAATTGTGTCCGTGTGTATGTTATGTGTGTGTTTGTGCGTAGCCATGTGAAGGAAACCAATAAGTTACTAAAGTGTGCTGAGCTGAAAGAAAACGCAATAACAGGTAAGACTTTTAAAGAGTTTTAATGGTTAGACATTTGATGAGAATGAGAAATGTTGTAAGTCAATAAATGTCATTTTTGTGGTAAAAGTGGTGTCTTTATTTCACAGTACACAAAAATGAATGCAGTAATGCATGTTACACTAGTCTAATATTTGCTGTGATAAAGAACACAGCATTCTAATACTCTAATTGCAATTACAGAACTGTGATTATTACTGTTATAAAGAATTACAGTATTTAATAGTTACTGTGATTAAACTTACAGTCAGCATACTGTGGAATGTTTTACAGCAACTTACTTGCCAATTGCTGCCAGCAAGTTGCTGTAAATTTCACTGTATTCTTTTTACAGTGTACGAACACAGAAATTTCACTGTATTCCTAACCATAGTAGTATGGAAGTATGCCAGTATGCCATTGTGACACAGCCCTGGTTTAAAGGGTCCTCCCTGACTATACGACGGCACAGAGCTGAAGCCCTTCAGTCGTGTAGATTCATTCTCCTCTAAAGTGCCTTTGTTCCGCTAGGATACACCTCATGAGTCCATTGCTCCTTATTTATGACCTTTAAATCCTAAATAATCACTATGCCTCTGTCACTACGCCTGTTCGACAGAGAGAGCAGCATTGTTGAATTAGATTTACGTGAGACGTCCATGCTGGCTGTAGACAAAAACAGCTTCAACCAGTCTCCCAGTCTGGCCATGCTGGTCTCACAGCCTCAAAACAGTGCTCAAAACCATCTTAAACTGGTTTACCAGATGAGAAAACTAGCTTATTAACTCCCATTACCAGCAGCGATGATCATGCAAGAGAAGTCATGCAATGTTAAGGGTCAACCCTGTTGACCGAAGTCGTCACGGGATTAAATATAATAAAGCGACAGCGCAATATGTGCCGATTAGAGCTTGGGGTTGTTAGGGCATCAGGAGCCTTGCCGTTCTCACTTCAGGGAGGGCGTAAAGTTACAAAATGCTTAGGCGGTATTATTAGACACCAGCGTTCAGCCAACCACACAGATTCCGTGTCTCATCTGCCCTTCCTGCTCGTGCCGCACAAGGGCGAAGCCCAAAGCGAGCAAATATAGTTCATCTGATCAAATGAAGGCACGGCCATGCTGTTAAGCAATCATCTTTTTGGCTGTGTCTGATAAGTGGAGTCTGTAGCCTCCAGATGGTGTGCGTGCGTGTTTCTGTACGTGCGTGTGCGTGCGTCTGTGGATGCGAAACAGAGAGTCACAGGATGAGGTTAGTCTGGCCACGCTGATCTGTCTTTACCATGCTGCCAAAATCAGTATCCGCTCCCAAGAGCAGGTACCCGGGACGCACGGCAAGAGCTTGGAGCGCAGTCTGGAAAATTTTGCTCAAATGCTTGAAATTCCATCATTTCAGCAAAAAATCAAATGGATAAAAGAGTGCATGTTTGGTGCAGATGGGTGCCAAACAGTATGGGATAGATTTTCATGGTTTCTGGGGTTTGGCTCAGTCCTGTGAAAACCTGGGCTATGTTTGGAATTGTTTTCCAGCATACTATTACAGAGTAGTGTGTACTGTTATATATTTTTAAAGGGTGTATCCAGTTTGCAATGAAAAGTGCGTCATACAGGAGTGTGCACCATTTTTGACATTCACACTCAGCATGTGGCATTTATTTGTCTCAAAATAAATTGATACAATTTTGCAAAAACAGTTCTTTAAGCACTATATGGTGGTAAGGTATATGGGACCCATTTTCAGTATTAACTAAAAAAATATATGATTTATTGCATTTTGAACTTTGGATTTTTATAGACCGTTTCATGGACGCACGGGCCTGGCTCGAAGTTAACTTCCGGTCTGTGTTTTTTGATCGGTCTGACTAGTGCATAATAATATAACTATTTATATTTTATTTAAATTATACTAATATTAATTTATATTCATATTTTATTGTATAATATTTGTACTAAATAAACAATTTGTTGAATTTTATTGTATGTAATTAAAAAAAAACAATTTGTTGAATGGGTCATGTAACTTGTCGCTTTTAAGTTTAGCCAAGTAACAGTTTCTCTATTGGTTACCAAAAATAATACTGGCTAGACATACTTTTAACTTGCTAGCTAATGTAATTTACTTGTTATTTCTTTTGCGTGTTATCAGAAATTATCTACAGGGACTTTATTCTCTGTGGATCTGTACCGGAAGTTAATTTCAGGCCATGCGCAGTAACTTTTGTTTATGTTGTTGCTTTAAAACTGTCTACCTATATTTATTCAAGATAAACTTGTTTTTCAGCTATAGCATACTTTTTGTTTACAAAACATGAATATCACCTTCTCCCATATTTTTTTAATTTTGCCGATATATTTGGTATTCCAAAAAAGACATGCACAATATGTACTGTGTAGTATACATACAACATTCCTAGTAGGAGTGGTACAGCAAGGTACTGTTTATAGTTAACTACTGTAAATGTAAAGCTATTAAAATAATTCTGTTAATTCAAATTAGTAAAAAATTTCAAAACCTGACTAATGAAATAAAAACTGAAAAAATGTTTCCTTGGCAATAAAAAGTTCAAGTTGTTAAGTAAACTTATTATAAAATAAGTTTAAATTGATGCACTAAAATATGAACTGAAGAAAAAGAAAAATTAAAACTGAAATAAAAATAAATTAAACATAATTTAGCAATATAAATAATAAACAAATAAATAATAAAATGACAGAAACACAGCAAAATTGCTCAAGCTTACCCACAATTAACATGAAAATTAAAAATATAAAAATAAAAAGGTAATTTAAAATATTTCATAAACTATAATAAAACGAAAGACTATAATAACTAGAACAGTATAATGTGTGAGAGAGAGAGAGAGAGAGAGCGAGAGAGAGAGAGAGAGAGAGAGAGAGAGAGAGAGACCTAGTGAAAATGGGTGAGTGATAGGGATACAGGAGAAGCATCAGGGATTACAAGCCCTCAACAAGGCAATTCAATTAGTCAGCTTTTAGAAGACAGAGGAAAGGCGAGATAGTGAGAAAATGTGATTAATCATAGTGAGACTAACTCACAAGAGTCCACTGAAAGGTTTACTGCCTAACAAAAGAAAACAACACACTGCAAATGAAGGCTATAAGCAGTTGCTACTAATCTAGTGTAGTCTACACATTGGATCACTCAAAAGTGTGAAACGCTGTCAAATGTGATGTTTACATTTTGTCCATATTGCTGGCTTCCACACCAGGGGAACGTTTTCATGATTCCAGAAATTTTGGGCGGATGTTCCCTCTTTTTGTCCTGTTTGAAACGCAGGAACCGGAAATGATTTTAGTTCAGGGGGACAAAATTAGCTAGGAAACTACGAGTGATGCAAGTGTATGTTGGTTGGCTGAACAGTTATAAGACATGCATATAAAAAGCTAATTTTAGCAAATGTTAGTCATTCTCTCTCTCTCTCTCTCTCTCTCTCTCTCTGCAGATCTAATTGGCTGAAGCCATGCTGTGGGCGGAGAGCGGCGTTGTGGCAGGTCTGTTTGTTGAGCGTGGGCTTTAACTGTTTCCTGGTGGCCTGTGTCATCCTAGTGGTGCTTTTATTGACTCTGGAACTGCTCATCGATACCAAGGTCCTACAATGTGAGTATTTCTTCTCTTCAGGAGCTGATCTGAGGTCAGACAACTCAGAAAAGAGTAGTAGTAGTAGTATTAATTTAAATGTCCATTGTTTAATTTTTAGCGGCATCTAGAGGTGAGGTTGCGAATTGCAACCAATGGCTCACTCCACCCCTCCCTTTCGAAGCACTAAGGTGGCTGACGCAGAACTAAGATGTTGTTATGTTTTTGCTTCTTTGCCGAAGGAGATAACGTATTTACGAAACACACTCTGTAGAGCAGTTTGTCCGTTTAGGGTTATACATTTAAAAAGGTAAGCTTATAATAGTGATTGATAAATTGAGCTGTACTATTTTGTGGGAAATTTAACATTGGTTGACTTCACCCATATGAAGATGAATACATAAAGTAACCTGCAATTTAATTTCTCAAACAGAGATGGCGACAGAGATGCAAAAGTAAAAAATTGCAATTTCAAAGTTGTATTTTGCATTATGTGCAAAAATATTACAAAAATGTACACTTTTTTTGGCTTGGTTTTACACGCTTCTAATTGAGTTTTATCAGTTAATTTAAATAATGAAGCTGCTGAATCCCATCCTTCTATATTGCATACAGCTGTATATAAAGGAAAGACCAAATATTTTTTAATGTTATTATATTACTTTATTAACTCCCTGTCATTATGCCATTCCAACACGTTGTTTCTTTGTTGTAAAGTCCATGGTATCTGCCTCTGTACTGCCATCTTGTTACTCTCAACTAGGTTAGGAGACCTCTTCAGCTCTCTTAAATAATTAAGGAGCTGTCTTAACACTTTTTAACCTTTATTAATCACTCTAATGCTTAACTGTAAGAATAAGAGTAAAATTACGTCATTCTTAGAATTTTGACACACACTTTAGTGTGTCTACTTTTAGTACTAAGTACAATTTTACTCTGAGTGGCTTTATACATACGGGCCCTGACCTCCCCCGAGTTTCCTCTTTATAAACATATAAATATGAAGAGTTTATTTCCATAAAGAGATAACTCCGTTTTTTATTTTGTTATCATGGTTTTATTGTGTTAGTCAACTGTATTTTTTGAGTTATTATGGCTTACATCAAAATAAACCAACTGCAGTTTGATTGATATTAATTGGAATGCACAATAAAAAAACGTGAATTTTGAAAACGTTATCTCTTCTTGAAAATAAACTCTTCATATATTGTGAGTGATATTTGCCTGGACATTTTTTTATTTCTCACAAGAGCCCTTTGTAAATCCAAATAGAAATGGCCATTCATTCTGTGCAGGAGAATAACAGACGCAGTTCATCGCCACTGAACTGTGATCGATGACTGAAGCATATATCAGCCCGTGTCTCCGGCTCCTCTGGATATGAGCGTAGAGAGCAGGACAGCCACCGGTCAGTGAGATGAATGTATTATGGGCTTGAGGGAGATGAATGGAGTGATGGGCAGATCAGTGATCAGCGCAAACCAAGACATATGGGCAGAGAGACGGGCAGCACTGAATGCAGTTGATGTCTTGCCCCATAACAGAGTGGATAAATAGACAGAGTTCTGGATGTGGATGGGTTGAATATCATATCATGAATGCTTCAAAAGCTTTCTTATTGAATGTGACACGTGCACATGTGGGGATTTGGAGAAAAGTCACTGGGGGGTCAAAAAGGAGTGAGAAATTCTATAACTAGTAAACTTTCATTTTAAAGGTTCAGTTTGTGAAATTTAGCGGCATCTAAAGGTGAGTTTACGAATTGCAACCAACGGCTCACTTGACCCCTTCCTTTCGAATCACTACGGTGGCTGACACAGAGCTAAGAGGTCATCAGGTTTTTGTTTCTTTGCCGAAGGAGATAACTTATTTACAAAACGCAGTTTGTCTGTTTAGGGCTACTGTAGAAACAACATGGCGAATTCCATGTAGGGGACCCATGGGGCATGTAGATAGAAATAGCTCATTCTAAGATAATAAAAAGATAACGCTTCATTATTTAAGGTCTTTATATACCTCTGAAAACATAGTTGTGTATATTATATTGCATTTCTGTTAATACATCCTCCTAAATATCAAACATTGCACCTTTAAAGGTAAAGTGTGTTTTTGTTTGGAGCCAAATAAAATTGTCCTATGAAAGAGGTAGTCCCATCCTCAACTCACCGCTTCGGTTGAACATCTTGTAATGTACAATTTAAACAGAGCATTGTTTTAAAATAGAATGTTGCAAGCTAGATTTAAACCTGCATCACCCACGTGAGCACCATGGCTCAATGTGGAGCACATAACTGTTGAGCCACAGCTCCTAACTTTATTTTTTAGTTTCGTTTGCACACATTTTAGCTTGAATCAGTACAGAGGCTACAAACTGATCTCCGATCAGTAGAAAAACTAACTAACATCATCTCTGTATTTTGGGTCTGCAGTCAATAATGCATTCCAGTTCGCCTGTATCATTCACTGGATCAGCCTGGTCATCCTGTCCGTATTCTTCACTGAGGTAAAACATTTTCTTACGTGCGTCTCTTTGCATTTTTTAATGTGAATACACTTCTCGCTGTATTTTTACTTGAATGACATAGTATAGCGCATACAGATGCGAATTGTTACTCTCGATCGGTGGCTCTCAAACTGGGGGCCCAAGATGGATCCAGGGGGGTCACAGATTTTGTGGCATTTTATGAAATATAGAGCTTTATCATAGATTTTATGCAATCAAACATCAGAAAAGTAAGACCACCAAAACAAGTTCCAGCATTGTATAACTGAATATGTTTTTGGTTTAATAAAAATTCTAAGTTTAAGATTTTAAGTCTTTATTTGGGGGGGCCGCAAAGGATGCACTCTACCCAAAGGGGGCTTTACAACAAAAAAGTTTGCGAACCACTGCTCTAGAAGTTCTTCGCCATGTCCTTATATGATATTTGAAAGGCTCTTAAAGGGATAGTTCACCCAAAAATTCATTCTTTATTCCCCCTCATGTAAAACCTGTATGATTCTTTCTTCTGCAGAACAATAAAAAAATGGAAGTTAATGGGGGTCAATGTTGTTTGGTTACCAACATTCTTCAAAATATCTTCTTTTGTGTTCTGCAGAAGAAAGTCATACAGGATTGAAATTACATGACAATCATTTTTGGGTGAACTGTCCCTTTAAGGCATACTATACATAAAATTGCACCCTATGACTCACCGAAAAAAAAACTTTGCTACCAAATCTTGTCTGACTGTTTATGCTGTAGGGGTGTTTTAAATGAACAAAAATAAAAGTTCACGTAGTGCTGTTACTGTACTTTAACAAAGTGCGTGTCCGGACACGTGCTGACTTGTATTGATTCCCATTTCCTCAGATCCAGTTGCATTTGTCTCTGGCTCTTTTAAAGCACACTTGCATTTATTTCCTTCAACTTGTGTTTTACCCGTCAATAAAAGCCGAGAGGCAAGATGGGAAAGTTTCAGGGCTGGTCACATGAATAAGCCAGAGAAAGAGAAGAAGAGTAAACTATAGGAGATATAAAGGGAGACTAGCGTGTGCTACCTGAGTCAGCATTCACTAAAGCACTACATCTCTTCTGAGTTTCCATGAGATCTCGCCTGCGTGTGAGTTTATGAATACATATTGCAGGTCACTGATAAATTATGAGCCGCAGTCTGAGAAGAGATGAAAGTAAAAAAAGGATTCGGGGTTGGAAATGGGGTTTTGCGGAGGCTCTGGGGTTATTTCACTGCCAAATGGAGGCGAATTCTGTTGCCACAGCATCTCGATATCATTTAGGATTTGAATTACCCTGCGCGCCCGTTTTCTCTGCAAACTCATTATTTATGTTTTCGCTTCGCGAGTCTCTTGAAAAGTAATGTTTGCCTGTGTTTTTCAAGATTTCCTGCCTTTCAAAAATACTGCTGTAGATGATTTCCCAGAATGCAATGCACCTGAGTTCAAAATCTGATGCTTATGATTTTCACTTTTTTCTTTCGCTGTCTGTTTGTCCTTTCCACTTATATCCTGTCTCTCTGCCTCTTTCGTCCTGTCTCTCTCTCTCCGCCAGACTGTCTTTAGGATTGTGGTGCTCGGGATATGGGATTATATAGAGAACAAAGTTGAGGTAAGCTCCCTGGGGTCCCATTAGTACGGGGGAAATAGAGAGAGGAGGCAAGCCCTTGAAACTTAATGAAGGATGAGCCTGTCTCTCTGGCACAGTGTCAAACTCGCAATGTCACATTGTTGCCTAGGCATGCGAGGGTCCATCAAAACTGTGTGGTGATTGGCTATTCGGCGCACTCATTTGCATAAAGAATTTATTTCCACAAACTCAGACTGACAAGAGAGAAAGTGTGCAAATATATTGCCATTGTATTTATATCATAATAGTATTCAGGTGTATTTGTTATTTTTAATATGACCAGCAGCTAAAAACGAAATACTGAATAACAGGCAAAAACTAAAATTTGCATAAACGTTTTTTATCAAACTGATGAAATAGAGTCTGCAATATTATGTCACAGCCCTCTATATTGAATGCATTCTTACAAGCTAGAACATGATGTACGTGTTGTTGTTTTTTGTGTCGTGTATTATTCAGGTGTTTGATGGTGCTGTGATTGTACTCTCTTTGGCCCCAATGGTGGCCTCAACCGTGGCCAACGGCCCCAGCAGCCCGTGGGACGCCATCAGCCTCATTATCACTCTCCGCATCTGGAGAGTCAAGAGAATCATTGACGGTAAGAACGGATGGGTGACATCATCACTTTATTTACAGGACGATGCTGAAATCTGAAAATATTGCACACCGCTATACATTTGAAAAAATATTATTTATTATAAAAAATCAATAATAAAGTAATGCTTTATTATTATTTATAATAAATTAAATATATTATATTATATTACACTACACTATATTATATGCAAAGGTAAAATAAAAATATTATTTAATTCATAAAAATAAACATTAAATTAAAATCACATTAATATCTGTTTTCTTGCCCAGCCGAGTGCAAGTTGTGATATATGCCTCACAGTTCCATGCTATTGCTGCCAGCGTTGCTCCTATTAAGATTCAGATTGATTCAGATTGATTCAGATAGATTCAGACTCCCTTTGTCGGTGCTGAGAGGGGCATAATGTCCATAATGACTTGGCACCGGTTCTGTTTATGCAAGTGTACTTGTGGTCGATGGCTGAGGCAGGTCACCCTCATTTTCACTGAACATCATCGAACAGCACTGCCAGCTGGGTTTACAGGAGGACTGCTGATGACCATAAACATGAGGACAGTCCTTATACCAGATATTGAATCTGTACTCACATTAAGCTCTGTCAGGACAGCCTGCCTGCAAAGATTGTTTTACTTGCATTATCAACTTGGTTTTCAAGTTTTGATTTAGATTCTTTGTTTCATTTGGCAACTATGTTCCAGTGTCCCTTGGGAACTTGGGAAGGACGTTAACTGTGTTCATCCTTTTTCCTCACTCAATGATCTTTGACACTATTGTATGACTTCTGAAGGGTTTGAATGTACATTAAAGTCATACAGAGTTTTATTGTAGGCTAGTTTAATTCTATGTCCTTTTGGGGCATGAGGGTGAGTAGCCTAATTTATTTTTTTATTACATTTTTTGGTGGACTGTCCCTTTAACAACCCTGTAAATGGTGCGTTCAAGACACATCGGATTTAAGATATTTCCCACCTCAACCCGGAAATCATTTCTGGAACGGCGCTGTTTTAATATTCATAAAATTTTTACGTAATGTTTTAAGGCTACTACATCATTAGGAAAATTAATGTTTTCATGTTATAATTTAAATACTGTGACTTCTAATACTAATGACAATGCAAATACTTTAAATGTTACTTAATCCAGACGTTACTTCCAGGTTTGTGGTGTAACTCCGAGGTGTCTTGACTAATGCATGCCTTCAAGAACTCGGATTAAGGATGCAAACCTTGAAATAACGTCTGGACTATTGTCCTTTGTAGACGTTAATGACGAGTTTGAGGTGGGAAATAGACTATGCCAATGCGAGTTGTGTCAGACGTAGCGTCATATACACATTCTTTGATATTCTTTCTTGTGAGTTTTTCCCATATCAATGTACATTTATATTGTTTCGCCCATGTATTCTGTGTATTCTACATATCTGTGTGCACAGATACTGTATCTCGTTTTCCATCTCATTCGTGCTATTTTACGTGCAGACGATTCCGAAGTGTGGATGATTGTGTTTATGCTGCCAAGTTACTGCGTTTGTGAGAGCGCGCAGCCAGCAATAAAAACAGCCAAAGCAATATCGTCAATACGCTTTTAACACAACAACAGTTGAACACACTTTATTATGCAATCTGAAATGAGAAATGAAGGGAAAATAAACGCTGATGTTTGACCTCCTGACCAACAATTAAACCTCATGAGTTCGGTTGTTGTGGTTGAGCGTCTCAGTCAGTGTGTCGCCCCCCTGTGGTCGTTCAGTGAAGTACAAAGCAGTGCGCATTGCAAACGGAGCCACAGATCATTATTATTTAACTTTGGGAGTAATCAGAGACAAAAGTGAGTCTTCATATTTCAGATTTTTCTTAAATTAATCTCACGTGTGTCTCTTCTAGAGATTGAGAGGAGATCTCCAGTGCTGTCCGCATAAATAAATGGTTGTCTCATTTGAAGTTATTCTTACAGTTAAACATAACTGTGAACTCGACCTGTGAACACAAATTTGGTGTGCAGATGGATTGGCACACCAAATTTAATAATAGCACAATTAAATACAAAGTAAATAATCGCTAAAATACAATAAAGGCACAGATAATATTGCCTGGATTTAATTTATGCAGAGTAACTCAGTGCAAGAGTGGGAGGTCAGTGGGAGGTGTTTTACAATAGTTTTTAATATTTACTTTTAGTTTTTGGGCTTGCTATTTTAGTAACTACAATAAAAGTATTACCAAACAACTACACGATATAGTACCACATACTGTGATGGTATGAGAAACCCTTGTGCGTTTATTTTGTAGTGGTATACAGGAAGGGAGAACAAAGTCAAAAATGTATTTGAATGTACTGCAAATTTTAATAATTTAAGATTATTAATTACCAGTAATCCTTACAGTCATTATAATATGAAAGCTTTAGTTGTGTGTACAGTTTCTTCAAGTATTCTTAAAAAGATTTATGTAATACAAAATTATGTACAAAAAAGACTGTGGGACCATGATATATTCTGTGGTACTAAATGGTGTTTACATGCTACTCCAAGCAACTTTAAAGGATACCGTGTTATGGTAAAACCATGGTACATAACATACATGATAAAATCCTGTTATCCTACATTTTAGGGAAAGAAGTCACATTCAGGGTAGAAAAAAGGTTGACTTTCGTTTGCTGATGCTCTTCTGTACCCTGTTTTATCCAGCGTACGTTCTGCAGGTGAAGGTGGAGATGGAGTTGGAGATCCAGCAGTACGAGAAGACCAAAGCTGTGAGGGAGGAACAGCTGGAGAGACTCACACAGATCTGTCAGGAACAGGCCGTGAGTGATCTGTTATGCCTTCTCCGCTCCTCACTTACAAAAATAACACAAGTCTGGCCCGTAATCATTCTAGACATTGAGGGGAACCAACAGACCTTAAATTGTCATCATTCTTAAAGACCATTATCTGTTTGTTATTGAAGTGCATTCCGATCAAGTTTATCAAGTATCAAGTGTACTAAATCACAAGGACTGATACAGACACTTTTCGAATATTTTGCCCTCTATCGTTTTCCTAGTTTTACACATCCTTTTTACTTTGCCTTTGTGCTTTTGTACATAATCTCCAATTCTTATTGCTGTATTTGGTATGGTGTAGTGTACATTTCACCAGCAGGGGGCAGCACTTGGACACAGAATCAATTATGACTCGAATTTTGACTGCTCAGTAAAACGGCACCTATTGACATGACGTGACTTTTAAATCATAGTTTTTTAGACTCTATCTGGTATTAACATTTTATTGAGATGAGACTGTGTCTGGTATTAACTTTTTAGTTCAGACGGCTATTGACATTTTAGATCAGACTGTATCTGGTATTGACATTTTTGAGATCAGACTGTATTGGGTTTTTTATTTTAGATCAGACTGTATCTAGTATTGACATTTTAGATCAGACTGTATCTGGTATTGACATTTTAGATCAGACTGTATCTAGTATTGACATTTTTGAGATCAGACTGTATCTGGTATTGACCATTTTTAAGATCCGACTGTATCGACATTGTTGTTAGATAAGACTATGTTGGGTTTTTACATTTTTTTTTAGATCAGACTGTATCTGGTATTGATGTTTTTGAGATCAGACTGTATTGGTTTTTTTTTAGATCAGACTGTATCTAGTATTGACATTTTTGAGATCAGACTGTAGGAGGTATTGACATTGTTGTAAGATAAGACTATATTGGGTTTGTACATTTTTTTTTAGATCAGACTGTATCTGGTATTGACATTTTTGAGATCAGACTGTATTGGGTTTTTTATTTTTATGTTAGATCAGACTGTATCTAGTATTGACATTTTGAGATCAGACTGTATCTAGGATTGACATTTTTTAGATCAGACTGTATCTGGTATTGACCATTTTTAAGATCAGACTGTATGTGGTATTGACATTGTTGTAAGATAAGACTATATTGGGTTTTTTTAATTTTGAGATCAGACTTTATCAGGCATGGACCTTTTTCACAAGCCTGTGATGACATGTTCAACGGTCATCGTAAATCCTCCAAAGTTTTTTATATTTTCATTTTTTTATGTATGTACGTTTATAACACTATACTTTGTATTATATTATCTTAAAGTCAAATTACAAAAAAATGGTTAATGCTATTGTGAGGGTGTTTTTTTATACTTTGTCTATGGAAGTCACGGTAAATTTGACATCATTCTCTCTTTTGACTGCCGTTATCAGCAATAATGAGCAAATAAGAATGCAAAAAATATTTTTATGGTAGTCTCCCATTTATGAAGACTTCCACTGCTGAGAAACGCGTAAACGTGAAATGGGTCCATTAATATTTTTTCGAGATCAGACTGTATCTTGGTATAGGGATGTCACAAAATACCAGCATTGACAAGAACCGTGATATTAAAAACCATGATTATTGATGCCGTGTTAATTGCACACATACAGTATGTTAATATCGTAAATAATTCATCGCTCACTTAAAGTTTTTCCACAATGGTTACAAACTCTCCCAATCCCAACACTCAAAATTTAAGTGTGATAGAAAACACTAAATAAACAAAATGGAAGATAAATTTGACTGATAACATCATCAAGAAAAACATTTAAATAGATATTGTGATAATATTATTACTGTGAATTCTTTTGGCCACGATAACTGCGAAGTAAAAATCTGATATCGTGACAGCCCTAGTTGGGTATTGACATTTTTTTAAAGATCAGATTGTATGGGGTATTTTATTAAGAACACCACCTGCATTTTTCTACCCCAGAAATCAGCATCACTGATGTCCACAAAAAATGGTATCCTGAATATCTCATATTTTTAACCGTACCAAGCTTACGCATCATTTCTGATTGGGTCTCGCTGGATGATGCAAGTATCCGTTTCAAGATGAAATACAACCCAAAGTATTACATAAGACCCCCACCGTCTGTTATGGGACCAGCAGTCAGATAAAACACATACGCCCATCTATTCTTACTGGCTGTGATCCAGCAATCAATGTCCATTAATACACACCATCTACATGGGGTTGAGATAAAAAATTCATGTCCAAACATAGATTGTCTGTTGTGAACTGATCTGAGACCTGTCATTATCAGCATAGGACATAAGCAGGCGCGATTGATTGTGTTATGTTCAGTGTGTGGCAAATATAGTCAATGTACTTTGTGTGCTAAAACATATACTGTGACATTATAAACATTACAAAATCATTTTTGACCGTTTTCATCTCTTACAGTTTGAGATCAGGCAGTTGAGAGCTCACCTGGCGCAGCAGGATTTGGATCTGGCCGCCGAGAGAGAGGCCGCCATGCAGATCCACCATGTGTGGGGGAAGCAAAGCACCTTCCAGGAAATAGACGGCCTCGGGCCCGCTGGATCTGACACAGAGTGCAGGGCCAATACCAGAGAACCCAGACCACCTCCAGGTACCCTGTCCTACATTCAGTCTCAGCCTGTCCTATCCCAGTCCTTTTCACTACAGGGCAAAACTAGGGAACGTCATTGTCGAAACACACCGTACAGAGAAAAACCTTAAAAAGGTCCTATTATGTATTGATTTGGTACCAATATGTGCCTTTGTTGTACTAATATGCACTCTTTTGGCTCAAAAGTGTACTTTATGAAAGGGTAGCGCCCCAGTGACAGCTTTTGTACCTTTTTTCTGAGAGTGTACTTTTTAAGGAAAAATGCGACCAATTCGTGTAAAAAGCCACAGTTGCCTTTACGAAATTCTGCAAATTGAGGTATAAAATTTGCATATAGTCATAAAAACCAGAAAAGGCCTAATAAAATCAGTCTAACAAAGCCTCCCTTACAAAAAAGTTGATTTAAGTGTACTATTCTTTTAATGTACTTTCAGTCTACTTTTAATGCACATCAAAAATATACTAAAAATGACTCTTTGGTATACTTGACATATACTGACAGAAAAATGTGAGTATAAAGCAGCGGAAAAAAATGTATGTGATAACCTTGATTTTTTTCATTTTTTTCCGCGGCTGTATATATTGCATATTATACAGTTATACACACAAAAGATTAAGTATTCTAAGTGTACTTAGCTTGTAGTTGTGTTGAACCAAAAGTGTGCTATAAACTCACTTGTAGTTTAGTTGCAGTATAAATAAAAAACTCATTGTGTACCAAAGTTATTTTAGTTTACTAAAATTAAAACTTTGAAAACGTCTCTGTTCATTGAAATCAAATCAAATCAAATATTGACCTAAAAATTATGGGGGAAAACTTAACTAAAGGAAAAATTGAAATGTTGCCTCAAAAATAAATTGAAATAAGTTAAAGCACTAAAATGATAATAATAAACAAAAACTGAAATAAAACTAAAATATAAATTAATTAATATTATATAGCAACATAAAAAATAAACAAATAAATTATAAAATGACAAAAGCATATACCAAAATTGATAAAACTTTAACTAAAATTAACATAAAAACTAAAGATCTAAAAATAAAAGCTCATTTAAAAAGCAAAAAAACGAAAATGAAAACTATAATAACTCTGTTGTGTACTCCCGGATTATTACTGTTACACTTAAGTACACTGATAGTTTAGTTAATACAATAATAATATAATACTTTACCCAAGTATATAAAATGAACTTGAAGCATACTTAGCTTTTGTAAGGGCTGGCATAATAAGACATTGTTTTATATTATTGTATTATTGAGTATTATATAGTGTTTTTAAGGTATGCATCCTCAAAGGTTTTAATGAAGAGTTGTCGTATTATCTAATACAGTCATGCCAAAAGTATTGGCAGTGACATAAATACTGTGTTTTGCAAAGATATCCAGTATACTATAGAAACATGTGGAAAAATAACCTACGAATACAGAAGCAGCAAACTTTGCAAAACACGTAAATTTAATTTACGGCCAATACTTTTGGGCATATGTAACTTAAATGACACTCTTGTATTTATTGGCTTAACATTTACTGGAAGGTGGTTCAAAAACTGCTCCATATCTGAACACAAAGTCAGCCAAGCTGCTTTACACAGACAACAACATCCCTTCAGTATTTATACCGTGACAGTCCGAGCAGGACAGATTGTATGATATCCCATTCTAACAGAGCGCTATAATGTTGCGTGCATCATGTCAGGTCACATCTGTTTGGCAGGAGTACAGCTGTTATACACACAAACACACAGGCAGCTCTGTGCATTGGGCCTTGTTCCTCCACAAAGAGTATTCAACTATGGCACAAACATCTGTTACTTTAACCTAAAAAAAACCATAATGGTCTGTCTGCAAGCCACACTTCACCCCCCAGAGAATTGTGGGAAATATGGGCACCGGGAGCCAGCCCGTGGCTTTTTCTTTTAAGCGGCACACGAACAGAAAGAGCTGTCAAAGGAAAGCCAGACCCCTGGAGAAGAAAGAGAGAAAACGCAAAGTGACGGTTGCCCGAAGGCACGTACTGTATGTAGCAACCGTATTTTATATTTGGCGCCGCTAAGACACTCATAGGAAGGGAGTTAGATGCGTTTAAGGGCCGAAGACAAATATAAGGCCTGCCGAGTGACCTTATTTTGCCGTTTGAAGTCTGAAGGCCTGAACCTCTCGGAGTTCACGGAGAGCGAGACGTCTTTCATCTTCGCTGCGGTTCAGATGAGAATTTATAGCGCTCAGCGACCGCAGAGAGATACTGTGTGACATAATCATTTTGAATCATCGTTCTGAAAGTCTGCTCAGTTTCAGGAACTGGATTCCTGAAGGGCTGGATGGAGACACTAAAAATAAATAAAGTTTATTAAGCGATTAGGTTTTGACAGAACGTAACATTCTCAGCACGCAGGACAAGGAAGTCCGTCAGGACCTCAACGCTCACACAAGTGATTCTGTCTGGCAGTCTGTGTGATACACACCCTTACAAATGCCATACTGCCAAAATACACTGTTAAAATATCATTTTTATCTGGACGGTCTATTTTTGTCCACTTGATATAGTAATATTCATATTCTTTAGATTTGATTGTTTTGTGTTTATCATGGATACTACAAAAAAGTATACTTTTTATACTGTAAAAAGGGGTTGCCAGATCGGCGTAACAAACCAACCCAATAGCCAATCAAAACTCACCCAAAACTAACTGTCATTCTCATACCTAAAAGACATACAGTATTTTATAGTCTCTGTTATGCACTACATAGATTTCTTTTTGAAAATCACTGTATATTAGTGATGACAAACAAAGTCCGTTTTAAAAACTTTGTTACTTTAACAATAGACACTGGTTTATAAAATTCATACAACTTTTAACCTGCAGCATAAAATACAACCCGCAGCTATGGTTTAAAAATCCAGTTCTGTGGAATAAGGTGCTCCTGCTGTAAAATAAGATTTTAAGATTTTTATTTTTCAGAATCTTCATAATTTAGTTACTTGTTTTGTTTATAGCAGACAAGAAACAGGACTTGAAATGACATCAAACTGGATTAAAAATATCGCAATTCTTACTTTATGAAAAATGTATTGTTTTATTGTACAATGTGCTGTGCGATTCTGGAGTGTTGTGGTTGGTTGCTAGGGCGTTGCTAGAAGGTTGCTAGGGTTTTGGGTTGGTTGTTAGTAAATTACCTGCCCAAATCATAAACAACCCCATTTTATGTGCTGTTCTGTTTCTGGAGTATTGTGAGTGGTTGCTGGGGTGTTGCTAGGGTTTTTGGTTTGGTTGCTAGTTGCATGTAGTTCATTTCCTGCCCAAATCATAAACAACCACAAATGTATGTATTTTATGTATCCATGTAGTCAAAATAGATTGTTTTACGACATGTTATATTATAACAAGCCACAGCATTTTAGTCATTTATGTCTGTAGCACAAACATTGCAAAGTTACACACTAAAGTGTAGTATTTAGGGTCAGGTTAGGGTTGTATGAAATCCACAAATCAAAGTATGAGTCTAAGCAAACACCACTAACTTGTATTTTGGCCAACACTATGATTACCATAGTACATTTTTGAAAAGGTACAACCTCTTTCTGAAACGCACTGACTCATATTCACTTTAATCACACACACTGGCAGGAAGCAGTAAAAGCATGTGTGTGTGAAATGTGCATGAGGGTGTGGGGTTGTCTTCATCCTCATGTGTTATTTATTCGGCTACAACAGTCTTAGTGGTTTTTTAAGTCGCCTGCCCATCTCCTCCAGAGCCTCAATGTGATGAATATTTCAGACAGTAAAAATGGTCTCGTCTCCTGAGGATCCAGTCGACTCTCTGCGCACTGCCAGGCAGATCATCAGACCTTCTGCCCAGCCAATGACCTACAACATCTACACACCAGACAGATGCTTTCTGGGTCATGCGATCAAAAAATCAAACAAAAAGCAGATATGAGGGGTGATAAGAAATAACGATGGATTAAATAGGTGAACGGTAATGCACCGATGTGGGGTAAAGTGGCTTAAGCCTTAAAAAGGAATGATTCCAGTGGTTTTGAACTGTGCGATTTTATCACATGAGTACTGCTGGTGTTGTGATGGAAATACATTTGTTTTCTTTCAGCGAGTGTCGTTCAGGATGATATGAACAACTACATCAGTCAGTATTACAGCGAGCCAAGTAGTGGTAAGTGAATTATTGTTTATAATATAATATGAGTTAAAATATGCCACTTAGATTCTTTCCATACATCAGATACATGCATTTTAAATGAGTGGTGGATGGATATTAGTTAATTTTGTGTCTAAAACAAGGGGTCACTAACAAAGTGATTAATCGATCCGACTACTTTTTTGGTCAACCACTCATCAAAACATAATTGATACTAAAACAGCTTATATGATCTTTTCTATATTGTACATTCAGACATCGGAGTACCCAATCCTGGTGCACGCGTCATTACCATGGCAGCCATCGACGTCCACCTTCCCACCAACCCCAACCAGTTGCCGCCTTCTCTCGTCAGCGCAGATGGCCCAGGCAGCGGCCAGGACCGCACATTGAGCGAAGCATCCAGCACGACCATGTCCCGGTCCAGCTGTAGCTTCACGGCCCGGCAGCACAGCATCAGCAGCCACACCTTGGGGTCCACCACTGACTGCAGCTCTACCGTACGGGAGGCCTCCACCTCCGACTACAGCGGCCAGCACTGCAGCCCTCCTCCCTACTGCAGCCCTCTGGCCCTGGGGATGCAGCCCGGGGTCCACGACCCCAGCGCGGTGGTCAAAGAGCTGCTGTCCTCCTTGTCTGAGGATTCCTGCCTGGCACAGAAAGGCAGGGTAGACCCCGTCAACCTTAAGTTGCCCAGTCCTGCGGGCTCGGTGAAAGCCAGCCCAGAACTGGAGCACAGGGTGAAAATATACAACAAGAGGAACCAGGAACGTCTGGGTGTATTCCAGACAAAGCCACTTATTCACCTACAGGGGACCGAGCCATCGCTGGAGGAGAAGTACAGGCTAATGGAGCCCGCCGATACACCACTGAGCCATATACCGGACATATAGAGCGTGAGTGTGGGACAGTGACCACCAACACCAGCTGAAGCAGCAAATCTCTCTCTCTCACTCTCTTTATCAATTGCTTTGTCATTGGCTGTGTCCGAAACCTTTAGAATTAGTGCCACCTGTTTCCAAACAGGCATCAATGCAAGTCTTAAATGAAAAGTTCACCTCAAAATCAAAATGGTGTTATTTTTTACTCGCCCACATGACGTTCAACATGTTTTAAGACCTCCCGGCGTCTTCGGAACACAAATAAAGATATTTTAGGGACATCCGAGAGATTTCAAGGCCTCCTCAGAAACATCATGGTTATAGTTGTTGTCAAGGTGCAGAAAAGTACTAAAGACATGGTTAAATTGGTCCATCCGCTCATAGTGGCTGAATTAGTTTGAAGCGACGAGAATACTCTATGTGCGAAAAACAAACCAAAATAACGAGTTTAATTGATATATTCTCTTAGTTCACCCAAAAATGAAATTAACAACAATTTACTCACCCCCAAGCCATGCTAGTGTATATGACTTCATTTTCAGCCAAACACAATCAGAGTAATATTAAATAAACAAACAATTTGTTAATTAAAACAATATTTTGTGCTTTTTTACATCACATTTGAATGTCAACATTACGCTCAATAACAGTACACTCAATATGCCATCACATTGATAAGTTTGAGTAACATTTGGTTAGAAGCAACCATATAATGACTAGTCACGAGACCAACCAATGAGATTCAAAGTTATCAATGTGGAGCCGGCGATTCGCCATATTCTTTAGTCATTTTGACATTCATGACATATCAATCGTATCAACGTGCTCGGAGCTGTCATTAAATAATTGCTATATTATCAACACAAAACGTTATTTGGTTTAATTAAAAGAATTGATGTTCAAAACCGTCCCCTTATCCTACTTTTAAATCGAGCTGTACGATTTTAGGAATATTGTCAGTTTGACGTCATGTACGCAAAGTAACCTGCAATTTTCTGTTTTAAACATAGATGGCGATATAGAGACAAATATAACGGATTGCAGCTTTAATTTTGTCATAGTTTAGGGGATTTCAATCTTACAGACCCAAGATCCCCCAACATGAAAAGATCGTTTTTCTCGTTACAACAAATGCACGCTAGAAAGTTTCGCAATAAACAGATTCAAGAGTCGACTTTGCTATTACAACCTGAACTGGTGCTGCGCAGTTAATCAAACAAATGTGAAGATGTATATAACAGGGTATATATTCATACCCAGCAACTATTTCCCCAAAACTAGTCTAGCTGAAAAAGCATTTCCACGTCAATGTTTCAGATTGCAATCTCTGTAAAATGTACCTAAATACAAAAAAAAAACGGTTTGTCAAGTGACTAAATGAGCAACAAGACGACTGCCTTTGGTTTCAGACATAGCCAATCCGTCTCTCTTATGTCTCAGAAGGCACTACTTACACTCTCCAGGTTTCATGCTGTCAGAACAGGGCACAGGAAGTGACACGGGAGGCAACGCCCCAGCTACCCACCTCATCCGTCGCTCCTCCTTACAGGTGCACATTTCTCTCTCCAAATCTGCAAGAGCACTTGAACTGTCACTCCTGCCAAAATTGCACAACCTTCCTTGGAGTCAAGGAGAGGTACTTCGGGAGTCATCATCGGAAGATTCTTCAGGAATTTCAGTGTGTCCGTTGGGCGTGTACGAAACCAGCGCAGACGCACTCGATTTTTTGGACCGCAGACCAATATAGGAGTGCGGGCTGGAGGACGTCGTTTTGTTTTCGTTGCGATTTTTATCCGTCAATTTGTTTCAAATTGTTTGTACGAAATGCAACAGACACCAATGTACAGTACTTCTCCCCCAATGCTGCAGGGTTTTACATTTGATCCACGTTCAAATGTGTGAAGCTGTGTGACTCAGCCAAATTTCTTACCTTTGCCTTTCTTACATTACTGATGCTGATGTTTGTATTCAAATTCTATGCGAGGAAAAAAGTGCTAAACTCAAGTATTTTTAAAACGCGGAAAGCGACGGGCGAACATTTCAGGTATACAGTATTAGAAGATTTTTATGAGACATTATGGTTAGAATGTTGGCATACCCCCAACCCCCATCCCAACAGCATGAACAGATCTATATGCTTTCTGACTGAGGCAAACTAATCCTGTTATTGATGAGTGATTTTATAAACTGATGATGGAAGCGATTGTCAAGCAATTAAAAATTGGTTATGTCCAATATTCAGCTTCGTTTTTAAAATGGGTGTCCCGAAATGTTTAAATTATTGCATACTACATACACAAAGAACGAGTATACAGTCGATTCTTCATTTCATTCCAAATTAGTATGGGTGAGAAATGTGTGAACTTTTTCTAAATGTGAAAACACAGTTTTCAAGTAATGGGAAAAACTAAAGATGTGTTTATTGGGTCACTTCAATTAACATCTAGCGACAGATGGTTACATTACCAAAAAACTAAAACGTATGCAGAATACGAAGCAGCGATACTGTTAATATATATATATATATAATATATATAAATAAGAATTATACTTATTTGAAATGAAATACAAACTGTTGTCTACTGAGACACCAGAAATCAAAGCAAAATAGAGTGTAATCTTCATTATTACCAGTATATTTATATTCAATGAGCAAACAAATCTTGTTTCAAAATTTGTTTCTATGCAATTGCATTCTGAAAACCATGTGCCACTGAATTATTGAATTTAAGTGGTTGTGTGGTTCATATTATTTGATGGTAATGCATGAAAATATTCTGTAATTATCTTTGGAGGAACAAAGTGATCTAATACGTAGCATCCACTCCAGACGACTTAAGGCTCCCAGCAAAAAGGTCCTGATGAAATTCTCCAGGTAAGTTCGATTTTTGGGGATCTATGACTTGTTTAGAGCTTCGGTTAATTCAGGTACAACCTAGAAACAAACAAAGAAATAACCAATGATCAGGAATAACATACATTGATAAGAGTCAGCGTGCACACAAGATAAATACTATCATCCACTTCTAGGTTGTTAAAGGAATAGTGCACTCAAAAACAAATAAAAAATCAAATTACTGACCCTCAAATTGTTTCAAGCCTATATACATTTTTCTTGTTGTTGAACACAATACATTTTTAAAAATGTGGGACACCAAAATGTTCTGGGGCACTACTGACCACCATAGTTTTTTAGTAGTTTGTTACTATGGTGGTCAATAGTGCCCCAGAACGTTAGTAAATAACAGAAGTCGATTTAAATCTCAATCATTAATAAAGTTTGGTTATAAACAGATCAAATATGGTGGCATGTTGATATGTTTAAAACAACAAAAAAATGCTCAATCTAAAATCTGTCACACGCTGAATCTTCTCTACTATGCAGGTGACCTAAAGTGTATGGCTACATAACCCGTCGGTCGTCATTTGAGAACGCCCTGAACTCTTCCTATACATTAAAAGTCCTCGCCTGTAGACCCGAGGAGCTCAGATATTCCCAAACTGGGCCTGAAAACCGATACCATCACCCTGATATGTCCCCGGATGGGTTTTCAATCTAAGGAAGTGAGAGAAAGCCCATGCATTTTAATCAGTTATCCGAGGAGTGATCAACGCGTAAACTGATCTGAGACCTGCCCCGATCGCCGGCGCTGCCCGTCACCGGCAATCACTTTTACACAGTTTACCTGCACACCTGCGTCTAGCACGCGCCTCCTGAATAAAAGATGAGCGACAGGGCAAACACGGGGAAATAAATGATGCTTGCGTTACACCGGGTAAACACCAACAACAGATGGACACGGGCTTTGTGTGTGCGCGTGCCAGCTCTCTGGCATCGAGAGTGCGTGTGCCACCTTGAAACTACAGCACGCAGCGGGGCGTGTAAAGCTCTGGTGAGAGGACACTGAAAATAAATAGAGGAAAACTACACCTGCGCACTTGTGCTGACTATCAATTACATTTCTGCGTTGCTGGCAGTAGGGAAGTTGCGTAAGTGGCTTGGACGAGAGGCCTCTGGTTCGATCCTCGACCCATCGCTGATTAATTCGGAAACTCAATAATTTACAAGATGCATTAGGGTAGAATAATTCATACGGAAACATTTAACAGGGATGTATGGAAGTGCTTTTTTGAACAGCAACTTTTGAGTTATGGATTGCCTGTAGGTTTTCGCTGTAAACTTGAAGAATAAGTCGCACTGGGTCATTGGAGGGAATTCGTAGCCTTATTAATTATAAACAAACGATACACGTGATTGGCTGATTGAAATGTTTCTGATGATCTGATGTAGATCTGTCATGTTAATGAGATCCATGTTGTACAGGAAACGCATCGTATCGGATGTTGTGTATACGTTCAACTTGGAGCTTCAAATGGCAAGACGCAAACAACGTTTTGGCCGACGAGAGAAGAGATGAAAATGCTTCACCGACGTGAGATCAATGTATCCGAGTGCAAATCCACGGCACCGTTGTGGATTCTTACCTTAAAAAGATCAGCGACCAGGCCGTAGTCAGCCACCTGGAAAATCGGGGCTTCTGGGTCCTTGTTAATGGCAACTATGATCTGTAAAACAAACAAGTCAATTATATAACACAAGGGGGCTATATTGCACAGAAAGACTCAATTTTTGGCCAGCGCTGATGGTCCAGAGTCGGAATGATTTGTTTCTTTTACTGTTTTATGTGTTGTTCAATGTAACCTGTCAGAAAATACTGAAAGTGAAGAAACAAAATATCTTAAAATTAAAAATAAGGATCACTTCAAAATCTATAGTGATAAGACAAACGAGCCGATAATTTTGGGTTAGACGTCTTTGTGTGAAATATTTCTATTTTTATCAACTTTGAGGTTTATAGTAACACTCATATTGTTAAGAATTAAGACAGATTTCAATGAGTTGATTCAAGTCAAGTATTTCTCTATATGAAAGTTTAAGGAAAACAACACTTTTAACAAAAAATGCTTTTTAAAAGTAAAAAATACAACAACTAAATATCTACAAATCAAAACAATTCTTCATGCAATAACTTCAAAACAAAACCATGCAAACAGATTCCTGTGGCCGTAAGATGAATGTTTTTGTGTGGGACATTGGAAAAGCCTGTGGTTCATGATGTTGAGCACTCCGACTGATTATGAAGCAGCATCACAAGGAGCTGTATTCCGAGGACGCAGAAGAGCGTATGAATTATGAATGCGAGTAAAAAGCTACTCCAGATCGCTCTTAAAATGCTCCGTTCCAATAGACCGTCACACTTAAGAGTGAGTTAACTTGGCACATTCGGAAACTCTCCGAGATACTGTTGGGCATGGGTGGATTTCCTTCTAATTGAAGCGATTATCAGAGAAGATGATATCTTCCAAGTGTACTACATTGTGTGTGTATTACATCATGTGACTAACCGTACCTTGCTATCTTTCATTCCGGCGAGATGTTGAATAGCTCCAGAGATGCCGACCGCAATGTACAGCTCCTGTAGAATGAACAGAGATTGCATAGATTTAAATGAAAGCACAATTTTTGCCAGCACAGGGCAAGGATGTTGTTTTTAGAATTGGCAGGATGTTGCCATGATGATGCGGGTGGTTTCTAGGGTGTTGCTAAGAGGTCGCTAAGATGTTTTGGATGGTTTACTGGCGCATATCAGAATTACAAAATTAAAACGACAAATAATTCATTCTTAGGGTTACATATTTCAACAAATTTCTCTAACTACCTTTATAATAATAATAATAGTAATAATGATGATAACAACAATATAAAAAAATAAAAATCTGTGTCGTTTTGTTTTTGTAATTTACAAAAGCCTTTCAAACGTCATATTAAAACAGAACAAATCTTTCTAATATGCCTAAATTCAACTCAAACATTTTAATATAACATTTTATTGTTTTTATAATAACGTTCACTCAAAAACGAAAATGCTGTCATCATTAACTCACTCTCAGGTAGGAAGATATTTGGAAGAATGTCAGTAACCAAACAGTTCTCACCCCCCATTCACTCCCATAGTATTTATTTTCCCTACTATGACAGTAAACGGGGGATGAGAACTGTTTGGTTACTGACATTCTTCTAAATATCTTCCTTTGTGCTTAGCAGAACAAAGAAATGTATACAGGTTTGGAACAGCTCGAGGGTGAGTAAATGATGAGAGAATTTACATTTTTGGGTGAACTATCACTTTAAATGAACAATAAATTACTCTAATAACAGTCGAGCCCCATCATAGGTGTCCTAAATCAAAGCAAATGAGCTTAAACCGGTGGGCGTGTCAGAACCTTTCTCCCGTCCCAGAGTGCAGAGCGCCACATCCTCACAATGACTCGAAAGAGGAACGCACGGGGGAAGCGGGCGGGGAGCAGACCCTTCACCCCCTCCCTCCTGCTTCACCCGTCTCCCGTGGGACAGGTACATCAGTGGCTCTCAGCTTAATGCACTGCTCCATGAATATTTCAGTGCAGTTTAATGTGGCTGCTGGCCCTCCTGGGGGCCTCCGCTTCAATTTGTGAACACGCGGGGTGGGCGGCCGGGGCTCTAAAAGCAAGCGACGGGAGACCCACAAATATATCCATCACTTGGGTACTTCCCTTTTGCAATCTTCTATAGTCCAAAAATGCTTTTAGATAGATAAAGGAAGCTCCCAAAAAGTAAACAAGGAGGTGCTATCAAAAAAGACGTCATCAAAACGTCCCGATTAACCACAATATCATACGTAATCGACCCAAAACAATGCCTATTCATCTTCACTCGAGTTCATTGTATTGGAGTCTTCGCCGGTACAATCCATTCGGGACTTGTTGAGGGCGAATACTAATGCACAGTGGTCGGCCAGCGCTTGACAAGCTTGTCAAAACATTTGGAGAATTGGGTTCAGGACTGAATTGCCCAGGTCTGAGCTCAGGGCGGACCTGCGTGGCTCCACTAATGGCTCTGGTAAATCATTTAGGAGCCAGAATGTGCCATTAACTACATTACAACGCCTCAAAGCTCCGCTAATGTGTAGATAATGACAGTTGGGAGGCTTCACTCAAACCGGATAATGGAAAATTAAAACCTTTTTAAAGGGCAACGAGCATCCATTTTTCTGAATTCAAACAGAACAAAACATTCGGACGTAGTCTCCAAAATTAAAAAAACATTACATTACATTACATACATCGCAAAATCTGGTTGATTTGTGTTTTTATCCTGTAATTTACAACGGAGAAAAAACATATTACAATTTTCCAAAAGCAACACTTACAGGAGCCACAATTTTTCCCGTCTGTCCGACCTGCATGTCATTGGGGACGTAGCCAGCGTCGACTGCAGCTCTGGAAGCCCCAACTGCAAGAACAGTTGTGTTAGTTAGCTTTAAGTCAACCATCAAACTGACTGGAGCACCAAGCGTCGGAATCAACGGTGTGATGTCACATCGTACCGGCTGCGTTCAGCTTGTCGGCGAGGTCGTACAGAAGCTTGAAGTTGTCTCCGCTCTTCAGGCCCCGTCCTATTGTGATGGAGAGACGGCAGATGGGCAGAAAATATGAAATTACTGACAAGGTTATGACTCCAGTGAGATCGATACCGTCTCGGTTTACTATTGTTTTTCCGAGCAAAAAATACTGGCTGGAAATTTCAAGGGAATACCCGACAACATGTCCCACAGTTCAAACAAACTACAAACATAAGAGGGTTGATGTAGTCCCTGAGGAAAGAGTTTTATATTTATAGTCATTTATTGATTAGCGATTTTTGCAAATAAGCACACACGAATATGCAAAATGTATGTACATACTATATTGTATGCATTTTATTATTATTGAGTTTAGACTGCATCAGAGAACACAAAAACATTTTAACTGGGAAGGTGAATAGCAAGAAACAATTGATCAAACGTTGAAAGAATTTCAACCTTTGCTGCAACATACTTTACTATAGGCATCTGTATACTAATAAAAATGTAATAAACGCAGGACAAATTTACCTTATAGCAACTAATATTAAGATAAATACAGTGGCTAAGTGAACAGGTGTGCTTCATATCCGTTATTATATTGCATCCTTTTATATGACTGCAAATCTGACCAATCTGAATCCAGGACCAAAATCCCTTTAAAACATTTATTAGTTCACTTCTAAGATTCTTACCTCCAGACACGACCACTTTAGCACTTGTGAGTTCTGGTCGGTCACTCTTGCTTAGAGTTTGTTCCAGCCACTCCGAGAGCCCAGCAGGTGTGGACGGGGCGACTGCAAAGCCAACATCTCATGAGAAGACACCCAAATAAACAGGCCAAGCTATTCTGAAATACACCTAAACCCAATGTTTAAACAAACTAGCCCATCAAAACCTCACAGGAGAGCGGAGGATTTGTTGCGGTTATATACAACAATAACGACTATAAACCTTTGTGTGTGGTATCAAAATCTGTGTGAGCGTAAAAGAAAACATGAACGACAAACATCGGGTTTGATTTTACAGTACAGTACCTTCTTCTGAAGAGGCGCTGCCCCCCTCTATGGTTGCAGCCTCGAAGGAAGTTCCTCTTACAGTGAAGACCTTGACGCTTTCATTGCATTTGATCGTGCTGAGGGCGTTACCTGTAGCCGAAAAACTTAAGTATTGAGATGAGATGCACCGATACTAATTTTCTCCATCGATAGCTAATTATTCAGCGTGATATCTGCCGATTCTGAAGATTAAATTAATATTTCTTAACTTTTCAATTGTTATTATTTCATATAATGACTATTAATATTGAACATCAAACTGGTGATGTTTCTGAACATTTTCTATATACAGAGCACAAATTCATTGCATTTTTCTGTCCTCTTTTGATTGACAGGATATATCGGCCCTGATCATCGGCTGTTTTTAAACTATCGGCCGATAACGTGAAAAATAGCTTTTATCCACCGATATCGATTATTTGCCGATATATCGGTGCATCTCTAAACTAAACGTTAAAAAACCGTTCTGGTGTAACTAAATAATGGAGTTTTGCATGGATCATTACTAAAAAAAGCCACTTGTTTTTTTTAGTTACTGTTAATTTTTTTAATTGGAAATCTATTCAACACATTCTGACCGCTTAACATTTTTATAGTCACATAAGTGATCGCAAGTGGCAAACCACCACTTTTCATTTCATGTTTCGCATAAAAAGCGCCCAAATCTGATTTACAACGAAAGATCCATAAATATGATTTTTTTAAATAAGTGCTCTATGCTTGCCAAAGATTAAGTGGCCGGAGTAATTATGAAGTATTTACGGGAGCGGATTTTATGGACGACAAATGGCGAATTTTTAAATGGAGGCATTTGAAAAATAAGACACGCAAAGCGGGACAAAAGGACTCCGGGGTTTCCTTCTGATGTTCAAATGAAAATATACGACATGCTCCCAGTCGCTGAGAGACGCTGTCTGTGTGTCCAGCAGCCAGACTCTTAAATCAGAAACTCAATCAGCCGAGACGTTAAACAATGACGATATGAAACGCATCTGGACGCTTATTCAAAAGCAGACAAAACAGTTACATTGATTCATGATGTGTAAAGCACTACAAAAGTGCAATATTGTTATAATCACCGGCGTAAATGGTTCTCACGAAGGTGTCTGGAGATTTGATCTCTATGATATCTGAAATGGGAGCGACGTCCAGCTTGGCTGCCACTCTTGGAAGAAGATTCTGCAAATACAAAAAATATTTTGTAGCATTTGGATAAATCTGGACCTTGCATCCTTATCTGTAAATGTGATTTGTTAGGAAAAAGTATGGCTTTGGCAGACAATGACCGAAAAACGTTGTCCATCCAGACAGAATAAATATCCGTGAGTCTGAAAAAGTGCTCTAAGTTATGTCTAGAGGTGAAAAATATTGCATAGTGGTAATTCAAGTGTTTTATATAGTGACATAATGAAACCAAATCCACCACTTAAGAATCCATCAAATAAAATAGGTTTAGCCAGTGAGGAAATTGAGACTAATACATCTCTTTGGTCTGGGGTTAGGCTACATAAGATACTGTTTAATGTATTACAATTCAATTTAAATACCATTAGATCTGCAGCCTGACAGTTTGGCTGCGCAATGACAAATAACCGTGCGTATAATAGAGCCGCACTTATTGCCGACGGACTTCTCCCACAATTCCAAAAGTACTAAGCCTGATAGGGGTCCGGCGGTGCGAGAGTTTCTAATCCATTTCCCATTTGTGCTTTTGTCTTTGTGAAATAATCAAATAACTTCGGAATGAGAGTAACTATGAAATCTTGCATTAAGGACGGATTAGATACACTTATCAGTGATGCAAGAAGATGAAAAATAAAAACAAATGACATTTTAAGAAAGGGTCAAAGAAAAGATGCTTTTCGATTTTGTGCAAACTGAAAAACGTTTGTCAGCTAAAAAAGAAAAGAGATAAAGGCAAACAATCTGTGTCGACTGATAAAGGTTTGTCAGCAAAAAAGTTTGCAAACAAACAACAAAAATAAGATCAAAGTAAACATTTTCTGTTTATTTCGTGTCCTAACTAGGCTGCCAGCACAAAAACAAATGTAAACAAATAACAAAAACAATACCAAAGCAAAAATGTAAGTCAATTTTGAGTCATGTATAAACAGGCTGCCAATAAAATAATAAAGAATTAAAGGGACACTCCACCCAAAAATGAAATTTCTGTCACAATTTACTCACCATCAAGTTGTTTTAAACCTGCACAAATTTTGTTCTTCTGCTGAACACAAAAAAAGATATTTGGAAGAATGTTTGTAATCAAACAGTTCTGGGGCACCATTGACTACTATAGTAGGTAAAAAATCTACTATGGTAGTCAATGGGGCCGCAGAACTGTGTAGTTTTCCACGTTCTTTAAAATATCTTCTTTTGTCTTCAACAGAACAAAGACATTTATACAGGTTTGAAACAACTTGATGGTGAGTAAATGATGACAGAATTTTCACTTTTGGGTGAACTGTCTCCTTAAAATGTCCATTTAAATGTACCTTTCCAAACGCAGAGGCTCCTGCACAGATGTGTGTGAAATTGAACTGTTTCTGGGTCGCCAAGATGAGAGGTGTGAGCTCCTCTGTGAAAGAAAATAAGGCATTTTTTGTTCAATCTCTTGATACATCTTTTCCCTCATAGTTCCCTAATAATTAAACGAGTGAAATAAAGTCAGGTTTACCTGGCAATAAGCCTTTGTACACTTCATGCTGAGCCACCAAAACTTTCTTCACTCCTTGAACTTTAGACAGCTGTTCTACAACCTGTCCGAAAACCCATAATCAGACCTCTGAAATCGGCCTTTTAACCAGGCATCTACAAATAAATCAATGGACATTCAAAGATAATACCTTCGCGCAGTTGGTTCCAGCCACCAGACAGGACACATCTCTGCCCAGTTTTTTGGCGGCGCTGATGGCGTTCAGGGTGATGGGGGTCAGTGTGTCATTGTTGTGTTCGGCAACAACCAACGTGCTCTGAAACCTCCGAATCAGACCAGACTGGAAAAGAAAAACGGTGTTAGGTAAAACACGATATGATATAAACATGATATAAATAGCAAGCGGACCCTTTCACCCAAATAACTGATGTGATCATTGTGATGTAACTTTTAGAGGTCATTTGAAATCTGATGCAAAACAGATAGACACGTCTGAGTGTATAAGATCTGATCACATAACACATCTGAATGAAATTGTTTAAAATAAAAGTGCAGCTAAATCTGGTTTCATAATGCGCCGTTTACATATTGCATAACCTTGGGAGATACATAACCAGCTTTATTATGATGACTTTTATTATGATATTGCTTAAAAAAGGCTAACATTAACACAAAAACCTTTTATTATAACCTTTTATGCCAAGACCTAAAATACAGAAATAATGAGAAAACTGAATGTGAGCAAAGTAACCTGAAACTTCACGTAACGTTAGCTGCTAAGCTAACATGCTGTATGATCATAAGTCAACAGCGTCACAAACGACATGACAACACGTTTTAACGACTAACTATGGAAAATACTACAACTCTACAAAAGTAGGTAACAAATAACAGAAAAAGCAGTTGATATACTGCACAACATGTGAGTCGGTTAGCCAGCATGCTAAGTTACTTAACCAAGTACACTTGTGTCCACAAAGGACACTGAGAATGAATAACAGCATTTATAGAAGGTGTGCACGGGTCAATACACTGTTACGACGGTATATTTTCTTACCAATTGCCTGAGATTCGTCTTGTTTATTGCTTTGAGCATGATTACAGCAACACACCGCCACTCTACTCCTTTAGCACAAGGAGATATGTAACTGCGTAACTGAGTTCTCGCGAGACCGCGTTACTGAGAGACACGCCCCTCTCTTGTATAATGTAAATAAAACCTCATTTTATAGGTAGCGTGATGTTTCTTTGGATATGTGAGTGGAGATATAATACAGTAGCAATAAAATTAGTAATTAGATGGCGGAATAACTCATTTAAGCATCTTTTAGGAGGTGGAGCTTAACCGACGTCGATCATGTGTGATCTGTTCAAGACTGGAGTTGGCCATTGGACTTCGAGACCACCGGACCGGGCGATAGATTTTACAAGATTTTGTGATTTAAAATTCGAGCCTGTGTTGTAGTTCAGAAAAAATACTGTTATCAAAACGTATTTATTTGCACTGAATAATGCAACAGTTTGAGGATGAATACGATCTTTTACTGAAGTGCTCAAATGGTGTTTGATAATGTTTCTTGTGGTTGGTTCTTTTTATTTCCCATTCTCCATGTTCCATTTCATTGATTAGCTTTGTTGAAGTTTAATTTTCTTAAATTTGTGTTCTCGTGCTTATAGGAACAAAATTACAGTTTAAACAAACAGTAGCCAATATAGCACAAGTTTTTTTTTAAGAAGACAAAAATAAAACATTTATTAAGTGATACATTTTTACTAGGCTACATATTTGAGTTTTTGAATCTCTAGCAATAATTCTGACTATATGATAAACATTATTCAATATTTAATGCAAAGTCCAAAAATTAAAACAATTCTAAGTGTGTTCATACACGAAATGTAGGCTATTTAGAAAGTAGCCATTTGCGTCTTCGTAAACAACATTCAAACAGTTTGTAGCCTATATAATACAATAATATAATGCGCCTGAAACATAACTTGTTCTTGCAATCTCCTAGATGGTCTCCTCACTACATCATGAAGTCAACACTGTTTCCATTGTAAATTAAATATATTTCTTTGTGGGTTAGGGGTCAATGTCAAAGGTGAGGTTCGACAGGCGGTCAGTTCTTTGGGAGTAAGTGGATGCGTACAACACGATTTGTTTTTCTGAACGACCAATCTGAAAAAAAATGAATCGAAATATATTATGATCACGTCTTAAAATGTGTGTCCTTTAAACCACATTAGATATGATGAAAATACACGCACTATTAATAATAAAGTACAACCATGGTGAATAACATTTAGAGATTAAAAAGACGAAAATTTACGAGTGTTTAACACGAGGAGCAGATTTTATTCAAAGACATTAAAATAAGAAAAAATACAAGATGTACTCTACTTATTCGTGTTGATAACTTGACTAAAACTAGTTTTACTAAAAATACTATTTTTTTACAATTCTCAACAGCACCCAGAAAGGTAAAATAAAATACCATTGATTGGTTTAATATGTTGAGATGAATGTAATTTACACCGCAATAAACAAACACAAACAAACAAATCGGTGTAAATAAAGGAAATATTTATTTCCGTCGACTTAAACTAGCAAAGTCCTTCCTAAATTCTTTTGAGATATTCGTTTATTTTACGGTCTAATAAATTGCGATTTACTCATTTGTTAAATTCATTTCATACATAAAGATGATAATTTATTAGTTATACGTTAAAATTTTCTAGCGGTAAAGAATGTAAAAAATGTGAAACCGTGTTGTAGCCTATATAAATCACCATAAATAAAATATGTAAACGTGTTATGTGTAATGTTATTTTCATGGCCAGTAGGGGGCTCTACAGAACATATGGACTGGAGTTCTTGTGACTATGTGCCCGTGGTAAGTAAAAAAAATAATAAGTAGAACATATATAGGCTATGTATTTTCTTCCTTTTTGCAGAGGAGCAAGCTTTGAGATTCGGGAGATTTGAATACTATAAGAATTGTATTTTTTTTAAAGTCTTTGAACACCTGAAAGACATTAAAAACTTGAAAGACATTGCAGTGTGGGTTATGTTTTCTCTGTTATAAATGAATGTCAATAAACATATTTATTTTCATATTTGTTCCATTTGATAGCCTATAGCCTACATACCTAACTGTTGCGTCATTCTGTTACAGGCACTTATATGTTTCACAGTTACGTTTGAAGAAACAAAAGTGCTTGTTTGCCCATCAATTACTCGGTAAACTGTATTCAAAATATTGCCCTGCGCGTCGGACTGCTGAAATTCTGGGGCGCGTGGTCCAGGTTTGCATGTGACGTCAGGCCCCCGTGACGTCAGGGCCCGTGTCTGTGTTGCTCTTCCCACAGTCTCCAGAAGTTATTAGTCAGCTCGGGACGAAGCAGTTTCCCCATTCCATTTCCTCCTCTATAGCCTTCTGCCTTAACCCTCCTGTATGGTGGATATTCTACCCCATCCTTCTTTCTTGGGTGATATGGGGGATCATTCAAAAAGTAAGTGCTGGGTGCTTTTTATTTATTTATTTTGTATTTTTTTATTTTTTTGTAAATAACTTTGAATATTGGTTGTGCTCCATTAGCTTTCATTTTAAACCGCTTTGGAGACAGTAAGGGTAATCTTTATTTATTTTCCCAAAGAGCTCTCACGGCAGTACTTTGCTAAATTACAACTCAACAAATGTCTCATTCCTAAAACTTTTTCTCAAACGGAAAAATGTTTTTGGTGCAGGCTTACACACAACCGATGTCATGAAGCATTATTGCAAATACAATAGGTCTAGAGGCATGTCAAACGAGGGTGCGTGAAACACGAGCTCGTATGTATATAAGCTTGTATTTATTTACACGATGGCGGTGTTTTGGGGGATTCAATGGGGGTGCCGTCGGTGGTCGCTAATCCCTGCTTTCCATATCCAGAGAAGTCTGGAATCGCCATGTGTGTCGGCTGTGGGAGTCAGATCCACGATCAGTACATACTGCGGGTGTCCCCGGACCTGGAGTGGCACGCAGCCTGCCTGAAGTGCGCAGAATGCAGTCAGTACCTGGATGAGACGTGCACTTGTTTCGTCAGGGATGGCAAGACTTATTGCAAGAGAGATTACGTACGGTAGGAGCCTCTCTGGATTTTGTGATTTCAGAGCTTTGGAATTTCGCTGGGGCCCTCTTTTTGCAGATATTTTTGACCCAAACTGATCTACAGATATGGGGAAAACCCTGGTATGAAAAAATAAATTTTTACTATAAACTAAAAAGGTACAGGCCTCTTTGGTAAACAATCTTGGTTGCAAGAGGGAATACTGTACTCATGCTCCTGCTAAATTCCAAAAGCATTGTAGGGTTTGCGTTTTTATTTTTTGTTTTTAATATTTTCTCATCGGTTTATATAATTTTAGTTTTCTGTGTGTCAGTCTTTATTTAGTTTTATTTTAAAGACTGCTTTGCAAAGCAATGTAATTATATAAAAAATAAAGTACGTATCTTGGTAACACGTGCATTGTAATCCTTTATGCATTGTAATGCATTCATGGTGGAATATAATATACACTTTATAATCAATTGTATGCTCTTGCAAATAAGAAAAATCTAAAGTTACAATACAATTGAATGCCTATTTCAAGTTAAAACTGTAATGCGTAAAGACGCATGACAAACATTTAATTTATCCTCTATTTGAGGTGTAACCATGAATATTTCCGTATTAGTGTGCTTACAATTTATACACGTTGATAAGACAATGCATGATAATGTGTGATATGTGTATAATGTGTTAAATAGAGGCATCAATATAGTGTTTGTATGCCATCGCGTTTTTAACGCGTGTTTTGTTAGTAAAATCGAGTTGAGGTTCTGAAAATTGCTGGAAGCACTGAAAAGCGACAGTAAAACAATAAGCAAATCTTTCTTCTCAAAACTTGCAGGCTATTCGGGATCAAATGCGCCAAATGTAACATTGGTTTCTGCAGCAGTGACCTGGTGATGAGGGCTCGGGATAATGTCTATCACATGGAGTGCTTCAGATGCTCGGTGTGCAGTCGACATCTGCTGCCGGGAGATGAGTTCTCACTGCGGGATGAGGAGCTGCTCTGCCGGGCGGATCACGGGCTGCTGATGGAGCGCGCTTCAGCCGGGAGTCCCATCAGTCCTGGAAACATTCACGCCAACGGCAGGCCCCTGCACATTCCAGGTAAATAAAGAATAGCCTAAAAAATTATCAAATATAATAATGAATAACAAAAATGCATACATAATAATAATGTAACAGTATTTTCTGTTGTTATTCTAATTCGACTCAATCGTAAATAAAACAGCTGCTTAATTCTAACTAATAACGGAATTGAGTCAGTGTACGAATTCTGACATTTTATTTCACATGATGTATTCAAAATAGGATTATGTTATTAATAAGTCTCTGAAAGTCTGTTAGCTGCGTTTTAGGCCTGCAGAGCAATCGGAAGATATTTGTTTTCGTGTAAATTTACTGATGGTGGACTGGCTGAGATTAAGGATATTTATGATTGAATTAACATGGACTGAAATTAATTTGAAACCGTTTATGGCTATAGGCATTATGGCTGGAAATTATGGGTGCGTTGGCGCAGCGTATAACTGATTGTTAATAAATAAATAACTGAAATGATTCTCAGTTTATTATTTTTTCACAGTGAGGATATTTAAACGTGTATCTTGATGCATGTTATCATATGCATAATTATGAACGTTGGCTATACAAGCAGCTATTGTTACTTGTTGAATAATTGCAAGGAAAGATTTAAATACTTTAATATATAAAAGGCGTGAAAATGTAAATTTATGTTATTGATAAAAACATCAAGTTCAGATGTTGGCCTTTCCCCCCCAAATGCTTTAAAACATTGCCGTTTGTTTAAACAGCACTGTGTAATCTCCAAATGTGCTGTTCGATTATTTGTCACCGGTTTACCATCTTATTACTCTGCTTTACAGGCACTTATTGTCTGTTATATTTTTATATTCTCGGTCGAACTTTCAACATTTTGCACATACAGCAAAGTTGAGAACACAGACTATTAAGTCAATGCCCTAAGAGGTGTTTTGACTGACGTGCACTTGGCAACAACCCGACGTGTGTATGCGCAATTGAACCTTCAACAAAGCGTGCTCTTCTGCAACGTGTCGAAATAATGAACAGGCCAAAAAGTGATTCACGTCCATTTTATTCACAGAACCCGTGCCAGTTCGACAGCCGCCTCATCGGAACCACGTCCACAAGCAGTCTGAGAAGACCACGCGTGTTCGGACAGTATTAAACGAAAAGCAACTGCACACTCTGCGGACTTGTTATAACGCGAACCCGCGGCCGGACGCGTTAATGAAAGAGCAGCTCGTGGAAATGACCGGCCTGAGTCCACGCGTCATACGAGTGTGGTTTCAAAACAAGCGCTGCAAGGACAAGAAGAGGTCCATACTTATGAAACAACTACAGCAACAACAACACAGCGATAAAACGGTATGGGACCTATATATATATATTTTTGCCATCGTCATGTTTTATGATTGAGAGCACATTATGATCATATAGACATGCATTAGAGTGTTGGCTGCTTAATTGAAATGTGATATGTGTCGCTAAGGGGTTTCCTCTACCTCTTGCAGAATCTTCAAGGTCTCACGGGAACGCCTCTGGTGGCAGGCAGCCCGATTAGACATGACACCACAGTCCAGGGAAATCCTGTAGAGGTTCAAACCTATCAGCCTCCCTGGAAAGCCTTAAGCGAGTTTGCCTTACAGAGTGACCTGGACCAGCCCGCTTTCCAACAGCTGGTGAGGACTACCATCCCCAAAGTGTCTTTAACAGTTATATGTGCAGCAAATATTTTTGCAATTCAATTAATTTAATAGGTTAAGAAAAATATATATACAATTTTAAGTTTGATCATTATAGGACTTGCTTCTGACAATTGGAGGCTTTTGCGCATTTGGCAAGCTTCAGATGCACCAAAATCATAATACCTTTACGCGTACCTAAAACTCGCAAGCGTTAATATTTATGAATTAGTTGTTTTGATGTGCATGTGATTTGAGGGATTATTTAAAAAAATACATTTGGGGCATATGTTTTGGTGTAACAGGCTTTAGAGGGCTTGTTTTTAAAAAAGCGCATGCACGTGGTGTATTTCAAAGTACGTTATATGTACATTATCATGTACGTAAACAATGATTTACATGAGTCGTATAGGATAATGTAAATGTCACTTGCAAATCGTGTGTAAAACTCTTCAGTTTAATCAAATTCGGAGCATTTTTAGTACACACTAAAAATGGGTTATTTTTAACCCGCATGGTTGGGTCAAAAAGGGACAAACCCAACCGATGGTTTAAAAATTATCACACGCTGGGTTGTTTGAGTCATAATGCCGAAGTGTTTCAATCCATGGTTGGGTCAAACTTTTTTTGGGGGGGGGGTAATTTGGCCCAACCGTTGGGCTTGTCCCTTTTTGACCCAGCAACGGGTTGAAAATAACCCCGCATTATTTTTGTATATTAATCCAGCGTGCTGACAGCCTACTGATTCCCAATTCTTCCCCTTCCATAGGTTTCATTTTCCGAATCGGGTTCCTTGGGTAACTCGTCAGGTAGTGATGTGACCTCTTTGTCATCACAGTTACCCGACACCCCCAACAGCATGGTGCCCAGTCCCGTGGAGACGTGAGAGCCTACCGGAGAGTCCTGCCCCAGCATGCCCTCACCCGCCCTGCATGAGAACCCTTCACCTCACCGCCTCGAACGGAAAAAAGGGATTAACCAAGTTGGATTTAAACAGTTTGCCAAACGGAGGAACCTGTCCAAGCGACTTTGGGGTTTCCAGACGTGTTACAAAACTGTTCTTCAAGCATTCGGACCGTACACCTAGGATGTCAAACGGAATACGAACACATTATTTTTGTTTTGATGATGGACCACTGTCAACCAAACGAGTCTTAACAGTGTTTATTCAAGACCATCAATGTGTAGCTTTATCAACAAGTGGTGTTTTCCTTATAAGACGAGGCCACTTTTTTGTCTTAATGCGCATGATCTTCGAAGATGTATAGAAACTGAGTTGTAAAATATTTTATCTTAACGAATGGAGGACAGATTGTATAAACTTCTCGATTAAAAAAGTAAGTTATTGTTATTTATTGTCAGGACAACCGTCCGTACAAAAACTGAGAAATTATCTTAATAAACGAACTTAAATGCTGTTTATGTCTGAGAAAACCTGCATGCAAAGATAACTATATCGTGTTACCTTTACATATCTTTTTCTATATTATAACAAGATGAGATACATTTCAGTTTCAATACATATAGGCCTGAGAATAATTGTCCAAGGAGCTGGCAAAGACATCACGAGCAACGTGAACAGAATTAAATAGTGAATGACATTTCAGTGTCGTGATATCAGAATTTCTTCTGCAGAGAAACTGAAAATTTAGGTTGCCTTTTTTATCAAATTACACAGAAATGAATCTGTTTATTGTAACTTCCCAGCTAACAAATTTTGCTTCCCATAACGTTATTTTCTTAGGTTCGTTTTTGGTTCTCCAGGATTGTTTTCTTTACGGAAATAGAACGTTAGTTTCTGGTTCCCACAACGTTCTGGGAACCAAAAAGTAACGTTAGGGAAACGTTCCCTTAACGTTATAACCCATGAAACTAACGTTTTATTTACGTAAAGATAACCAAAAACAATCCTTAAAAAAACTGTCTGGGACCCAGAAACTATATCGTTAGGGGAACGTTCTGTGTTTGCTGTCTGAAATTATACTTTTTGCTTTCACACACACCTAGTAACTACACAAACTAGTTTGAGTATTGGTTTTAATGATTGCTTTAAGATTTTAACCATTAGACTATAGAATAACCTTTTTCAGTTTTACGCTCAATTTATTTCTGTGTGTTGAGGTCAAAGGTTCTTGACTTACGTACTTTAAAATAACCAAATCTTTCAAAATAATCGAATCGATTAATCACTATTTTTTAATACCGTAAATCTAAACGCCTTTACTTATTATTAAAACAGGTCACGTAGACCAATCCCTATACGACAAATACAAATTTATTTGATGGATTTGGTTTGTTTAAACACCATTTCCACCGTCCTCTTATCTCTGTTATGTCCAGCCTTTGATACTCACAGTCTTGGCCTTGAGCCATGAGGCGATTCACAGATCTCTGATGCGTCACATTCATCCCTTTACAAAGGATACACATTCCACTTCCGTATCAATGAACGCTGAACAATATATGTATCTCGCCGACCGGATACTGAATGAGTCATTGAAGCCCCAGCAGGCTCGTGCAGTGATCAATCTCGTGTTGCTCGTAAAGCTGCGAGTCTAGACGGAGGACAGGCATCGGCGGCCTCTTATCGGCGCTCGGCATCACCTGCAAATGAAGCACAACAAACCCGAAGCCACCTCTCTGTTAACGGGACCCCCTTTCGGCAAACTCACCCCTGCGTGTCCAGGGGTTTATTTACATTCCGGGTCAGAAATTAGCCGCTGGACACAGAAGATCAGACCAAACTCACTGCGGGCCATTTTGTTAGGATAATCCCTGAAATTTGCAGATAAAGAATCTATAGGAAGGATAATCGCTGCGATTTAGCACTGTATTAAAATTCCTCTTACTTTCTTTTCTCATCTATTTTAAGCGCAATTCAAACGTTGTTTGGTTGATTATGAAATTGTCTTGTTTTTTAATACAAGATCAAATATTAAAATCTTCTGAGAATTAGAACTAAAAAGTTCAAATGTTACACTTGTGAAACATAACTGAGTTGAGTTCATCCTGTTTGATTTTTCATTGCAACTTCCAGTTTATAACATTGAAAAAACTGCAAAAAGCTTCATTTTGCGCAGATTACAAAACTAGATGTGTGAAAGAATTATGATGTCAAAATCACCCTGATGCGTCATATTATATATCTAAAAAATGTCTTTTGAGCTGCAAGAGCTGCCATTATCCCTTCAATAATAAAAAATTATATAAATTTTTTGCCGGACAAAAAAATTAAAAGTAAAAAAAATACTTTCACGCTATATATTTTCAAGAACATACTAAAATGTCTTTTAAAAAGCAACAAATCCTACAAATATCCGGCTCTTATAAAAATAAATCTGGGCTCATTTACCATTTTTAAATGATGAACTTGATGCCAAAATCCATTAATCTATCACCTATAATAGCAAACCTAAAATGATGAAACTATTTTTTTACCGTGTCTGAATGACAAATCTTTGCCTGCATAAATGCTTATGGATAGTTGCTTTAGGGACAAATAAAGATTCAGATGTCATGGCCAGAGGTCAAGAGTTACATCTTGGTTCAAATTCCGTCTCTAATTTAATAATTTAGGACTAATTAAATAAGCGCACACTTAAGCCAAGTTCATGTTTGTACAAAACAAATCTTTAAATTCTTTACAAATTACAGCTCTCTCGTTGTCTGTCAATGTCATTGTAAAAGTCAAAGCCCACAGTGAAGCTTTTATAAATAAAAAACGACTGATTTAGAGTTAAACTAATACTTATAATATGACAGTATATTACATACATCTAATTTTATTTGACCAGTTTAATTTGACAACAGCTCAAACGATGCAATTCATATCTAAATATTCAGCAGTATTTTTGACAATGACAAGAGGAATTGATGTCTCGTTGTTAGTCATAATAATGACAATAAAGAATCTGAATCCGAGGAAGAAAAAAAAGGCAAACGCATCAATTTCGATATTTTTCGTTCGGTTGCTTTAATTAACTGAACTGTATGCATGTTTAATAACCTGAAATATATCAAATGTTTATTGTGCGTTTATTAAAAACATTGCCAAAGGCTATTGTATTAGTTATTAATACATATTTATTTAAATTGACAAACAGTCGAATATTTAATTATTTATTTTATACCGATATGTTTATTATTATGAACACAAATCTGATACAATTTAACTCAATTAACTATTAAAACAAAAATGTTACAGGCCTTTATATTACATCTTTTTAAACAGCAATAAATCTTTGATTAAAACGTAACGTAAACAGTTTCTAACATTTACTTTCAAACGACAAACATCAACGTTAACTATTTTTATCAAATCAAAATATTAATACATGGCCTGTTGAACATTCTATCAAATATTTTGTATGCAACACTTTCGTTGGTATTTCAATATGTTGTCTTTAAACCGTTCAAAATGCACATCTGTTTCTTTAAACGTTCATCTATATTTTGACAGGAGAAACACTCATCCAAGTCATCTTTTTCAAAAGCGATTTTCCTTTGAAACATCAGTCAAATGTAACCCAAATTAAATGTAGAAAATGAGAACCATTTCAAGTAAACTCAAAACAAATTCAGCAAACAAATTCCGTTTTTAAAAATGTGAACATTCATAATTCATAAAACAACTGTTTTTTCTGTCATGCCAGCTCTGACAAAAACATGAGAATGTCAAGCTCTCATATGGTTGTGAAATAGCAAATAATGGTGTTGGTCTATAAAAACAGTCTGCAAATCACTGCGGAGCCTGTTTCAGTTATACACACCCACTTTATTCACTTCACATTCCACTAGATCTTACATCAAATGCATATTACAGGACTGAATGTAAAAGCAACAGTTAAAAAATTCTCAGAAGCAAACCCAAATGACCTTGATACCCCCCCACATCTTAACACATCCACATTCAAATGTGATGCAGAAGTGATGGCCGTTTGAAACTAGAGGTGGATCCGACCTGAGAGGCTCCGGTTTGTGTTGACACATTGCTGTATGGAGTGCCTCAGATGCAGTGGTGTGTAGCTGAGTCACACAGGTACAGATCCAGTGAGAGAGCAAGAGAGAGAGAGAGAGAGAGAGAGGAGGTGAGGGCAGAAAAACAGCCAGCTAATTGTGGTATCCTCGGGCCAGCGAGGACCTGCGTCTGGATAAAAGGCCACAAGCATTTTACAATGCAGCTTAACCCACATTTCCAGTTGTCACTGTTTCTATTAGCAAGCTGCCCATTTAAATCTGTTGCTTTTAAAAAAACGTTTTAATGTTAATATATGATCAAATTCAATTAAAATATGGATATGTTGATGTATTCCTTGCAGGGAAATGTGCAACTTTCAGTTTTATTTGTTGTCTGTACTTAACAGAATAATGAGAACATGTTTTGGATGAGCAATCGACAGGGCGTCTATTGTAAACTTCATTTTTGAGTTTTCTGGAAAAATGATTTTCACTGGAAAACAAACAACTCCGAAACAACGTCAGAATGCACATTATTAAATATTTTATTTAAGCTGTCAAAATCATACACAGTTGTCTTAAATGAAACTCTTCACTGCTCAGAGGAAAACGAGTGTGTTAAGGAAAAACGTGTCGAATATATTTTTGACGTGTATAAATTACAGTATAAAAAACAAAATGACATGTCAGCTACAGGAAGAAATCTTCATCTATGCATATCGAACAACTGATGGATGACGTACCTCGTCATCCTCTTGAAATTAAATGAGAGCTTATGCTTATTCGACTTTTCTTATATTTACAAAACGATACAACAGTGACCATTGAAAAACCCAACAATCGACACACCCACAAAAGTCAAACTGAAAGTTTAGAAAGATTTCGGTTCTTCTGGGAAACGCACGATCACTAAGAATGTCGCTTTTTACTTTAATTCTACTATTTGTAAACGTGGTTTATTGCTATAAATAATTGTGTGGACGGTAAGTGTGTGTCAAAACAGTCATTTTTACTTTAATGTACAGTTACTAGGTATCAACCTCTCGCAAATCAGACTACCGGTTTACTTTAGTCCAGTTAAAAGTTACTGGTTAAGTTGATGACTGTCATTCTTGTACCATAAACCCCTTCCAGGACACTTTGTTTTGAAGTACACTGGGTTTATGACCAATGTGGGCTATGTGGTCTTGTAAGTGACTACACCGTAAGTGTGCGCTTTCTTCTCTCACTCCTCCTGCTTGTTGAGGAAGAACTGGAGCGCGGCGTCCCATTGGTCTCTGGGGAATCGGTTGGAGAGGTCGCAGAAGTCCAGAGGAGCCCAGCCCTTCTCTGATGGAGAAACACAGAGGTTTGCAGCTAACATGAGTATTGAGGAATAAAGAGGCGTTGACTGAATCAAGGTTTAAAACCTTGTTCATTTGAGGCGAACGAATGTAAGTTTGAACAAAACGTTGCCGAATCAATACGACCGCCAGAACAACAAATGCATTTTCTAACGCTCTATGAAATCTGTATATTTAAGCGCACATGTTTGTTCAGCTCTCAACCTTCATCGGCGCGAGGAATCATACACAGCGGATTGTTTCACCTTGTTTCTGCACAGGGTCAAACGTGGCAAATAGTGTGGTTGAGATCTCACCTGCTTGTGAAGCCCTGCTATCCGATTGGCTGTCGCTGTTGGCACAGTCCTGAAATAGACAAAAAAAAAAATCAAACAGCAGATATTTTATACGTTATCCACGCCCCAGACGGGGTGAAACGGAGAGGAGAACACGTGTTGTTTTAAGAAAATATGCACATCTCAGCCGTAACCCTCTGGTAGAAAAAGAGTGATTCAAAATATTTACATTTACAAATGACCTGCACTTAATTTGAATATATCAGCGATATAAAGTACGAGTATTCAACGTAAAGCAAAAGTAAAATCGATTTTTATTATTAATGCAATTCTTAAATTCAGTACAATTCATCTTAAATCGGGCAAGTCAAATAAATAAATAAATTAATCATAGCTATGTCATGACTTGTAATCGCTTATTAGCAATCCTAATAGCAATCCTAATTAGCAATCCGCCCCTTTTCCATAATCCCATCTACTGGATAACATCATCCGGTGATATTATCAGCCCAATCCCTTTCTCTGTCCCCCTTCCTTCTCTTTTTACAACGGACGACTAGTTTGCACAGTAGAGAAGGCATGTTGTTTTAAGAAAATTTCTTAGCCACAACCTCTATAGAATGTCAAGTCAAATCAAAAGAGGATCATTTGCATATATATGGCGAATTAAAGTAGATTGACACTTCAGCCATTTTTCAAATTGTGAAACAATAGCAATTTTCCTCCACTCTTGAAGGTGCGTAACCCCGAATAGATGAAGCTTGTGTCAGTGTCGCGATGCCGAGGTTCAGGGTGCTGTTTGTCTTTCTATTGTTTGAACAAGATGACAATTCCCTGTCCTTGCTGGAGTAAGAGCTAATCTTTCCTTAAGTAGCAGCAGCGGCGGTGTAGCGCGGGGAGCCCTGTCAGGACAAAGATGAAGAGAGAGGGTGTTTACACGAGGCTCAAGCAGTGGCAGGTAAATCCACTCGTACAGACAGAGGAAACCATCCATCTGGGAGATGGAAGCGCTTCGTTTGGGGTGCGGGGGGCAGTTTAGGAGAAAAACAAGAAAGGGGAGGGAAAGAAATGGAGGGTTTGGCCTGACAGATCCACAGGGTGATTCAATCCAGAAGATAGTGAAACAAATAAAGCTGAAGTGTGTAAATCTTATGCCACTAATGGAAGCAACAGGAAGTGCAACCAGTATTGACCAGAATCGTGATATAACCGTGATCATTCATATTGTGTCAATATGACACACATGATAATATGGTAAATAATTCAGCGACAGTGTCTTGTTGTAGCTGGTGGCGGTTTTGCGTATAATATAAATTTAGCAATAATTACAAAATGTACACCCAATTCATACATTAATCAATCAAATTAAAGACGTATTTGACAAAAAAATACTAAAGATATTGCAACATTATGTTTATCATAATTCTTTTGGCCACCAATAATCGTGAAACGTGAAGTTGTGCATGTCCTATTTCATAAAAAATGTAAACGCTCTCCCTGCCACCATTGTTTGGACAAACAAGTAGTCCTGTATGAAATATGTGCCATTTGTTCAATTTATTTGGCACAAGGAATACTTTTTTAATGCACTGTATTATTACAACAATTAAATTACATTTTATTGTAGGGCTGCATGATTAAGGTAAAATCATAATCACGGTTATTTTGCTGAAAATTTTGATCACGGTTATTTATTTCACTTTACTGTATTAATTACACTTTCCAGCCAATTAATGTTTAATCTGCCGCTGTTGAACTTCCCACACCGTATCTTCAAAGTGCGCCATGTACACTCTGCCCCCCAAATTTTTTTTTACCTTATCGTGATGATGTTTTGTGCTTGATTTTTAAGCATCCCAACAATTATGCTAAATTAATCGTAAGATTCAAAAATCAAATTCAAAAAGAAGTGATTCATCGTGAAGTGCTAACTGATTATAAAATGTCATAATTCATTTGGTTTATTGAATTATGGGATTGTAAACGCAAACACAAGTCTGGACTTTTCAAAAGGATGTGTTAAATAATAACACATGTTTTTTGTTTTGGAATTTTGACACACTGTTTTTTTGTTATACATTTTGAGTCATTTTGTGTTGATTTTGTGTTACATAAATAAAAGGGACAACACAAGAACGAGTTAAAAGTAACACACATGTGAAGCAGGTGATGTCATGAAGCTCATGTGATATACCTGTATGAAGGTGGCCAACAGCACGCAGCTCATTTCTTGTTGTAGGATGACCTTGTTCTGCGGGTTATTGTAGCAGGCGCAGATGAGCGACGGGAAGAGCACTTTGATGAGTCGTGGGTGGCTGAAATACTGGAACGGCAGCTGACACAGTTTCTGCAGAACGCTGGGCTGCCGGCCAGACTGCACGATCACCTGGAACACACACATGCAACCGGTGAGGCCAAAGCCACGGGCAGCTGTAAATCAACCCGCCCCTCGCTTGCCCGTCCCACACGTAAATCTGCCACTAAAACAACACACAAACAGCCATTAAGAGGAGAAATAGAGGGCACTGCCTCCCAGCGTACAATTACACTCCATAAAACACAGACAGGGATGCCTCATCCACTTCTGAACGTACGCCGGTTCAGATCCGCCCCATGGGAGGACACGCTCGGTCGTTCTTAAAAATGACAGGAAGCGAATGTCAATCGCTGATAGATGTTCTTGTGCAATCGCAACCTCAGGGGGTCCTAATAAGCGCTTGTTGGTCAGATTTTGGAGCTGAACCCTGCGTGAAACTCACAAACTGGACCTGTCCCACTTTAATAAATGAAGTAATACCCGTAATGGAGATCATCCCGCGTTTCCATTAATCACCGCTGTCAATCACACCATCAAAACCAAAAGAGCGCGCCCATGGAATTAAAACCAAATCATGTCTGATCAAACGCAATGCATGGGATGATAACAGGTCTCTCATTGCTACAAGCTTCCGATTAGGAGAAATTTGGGACCCTGGGAAGGGAACTAAAGAGTCAGAAGGTCACCACAGTAAATCCTGACAAGAGGGATTTGGGGCAAATAAAGAAAGGGAGCATTAAACAGTGCCTATTACAGGTACACACATCCATCGCCGCTCGACCCCAAACGCAAACCATAAGGGGGGGGACCGGGGGGACATAAATTACCAGGATTTACAAGATTTTAAAAATACTCTTAACAATACTTTCCAGAGCATGCTCTGCTTTAATAATACCCTTCAGGGGTTTAAGAGCACGATAAACAAAGTGATAACTCACCTCTTTTATCATTTAACAGGAGAAGCATCTTAAAACGCCGTCCTACAGCAGCGTTCAAAGGCTTCAGGCCCATGTTGCTCTGCATTAAGAACTGTTTAAAGATACCTCGCAGAAATGACTCACACAAGCCACCTTGGAGCCATTTAATGGCAGAAGTATAGACTGCTCTCGGATCCTCCTGTATTGACTAAACATGGCTTAGAGGCTTTTCGCTGAGCTTGCATATTAATGTTCTTCTGCGCTTTCACAGCAGCATCATCAAATGAAGAAATGAGTCAAAAATCAGATCTGGTTGTTTTCAGCTAGGAGCTGCGTAGTGTCAGAGAGGGCGAGATGAAGGAGGGTCTTTTTGGAAGCCAAGCTGCGAGTACAGAATCAATCTCCTCTGTCGGTTCTGGACAACGTGGGAGCGAGAGATACAGTTGTATTGTATAATTCACAAGATGGTGATAAATGACAATGCTGCAGACTTATCAGATACCAGTTTACCTTATTAGCCCTTTGCGCCTTCCCGTCAAATCCTGGACATTCGGTGCTTAAAAAATGAGCATGTTCACATGCACGATCTTAGAGCGAGTTCACATCACAAGTTGAGAGGTTGTGTAACAAAGGGAAACAAGAAAAGGTTTTTTTGTTTTTGATAACAAAATCGGAGAATAAGTAGAAATTTTAAATTTTCATGTAAACTTGTTTATTTGCATTGCATCTTTGCATAATGAGCAAAGTTTTTGTAAACTACAGTATTTTCAAATTGAGCCTGATCTCAGGAGAATTCGTAACTATTTTACGAGGTGTCTAATTTGCATGATATTTTATGACGTGAATCGTACAAAAATGTACGATTAGTTAAAATGTAATACCGAAGCCATACCCGTAAACTGTCACTGCCCTGGAAAAAGTAATTCGGAGCCCGAGTCAAAATTTTCTGGTAACTTCTTAAATTTTCAATTGGCTCAGTTAAGGTTTCACACATTTTTCACTTCAGCAATCTTTTTAACAGGCGTTTGTGAAATGTAAAAAAATGTAATTGACCCAATAAAAATTTAGATGCAATGTCAAAGTTAAAAAAATTTGTACGAAATTTTGTAAAAATTACTATGAATTAGCCACCTCGTAAAATAGTTGGCGTTAGAACTGGCGTGAGCATGTGTTGGCAAATTCCGTAAATTTTGTGTAAACTGTTTACGAATATTTACCTAGAAATGGTTAATAAAAACGTACACAAATCTGTTTCATGAATGTGTGTGTGTTTCCGTCTATGGGGGATGCGCTTTGCGCCCACAAATCACGCAGCCATCTCATAATCCTTCAGCACTCGGTGCTTCATCTTCACACGCCTAAACAACATGTCCCCCTCAAGTGTCCACTGGGGGATAAAAAACGTACAGCTCCGGGGGAGCAGAGGTTACCTCCGGCCCCAACCCAGGCAGTAAACTCACCCATCTCCCTCTGACCCGGAGTAATGGCCCTGCCCCTGACCGGCCCCAAACTTTGATAAGGAGCTCGGCCAAGTCCTCCAGTACCAGTGTCTGCAGAGGTATCCATTCAGTCACTGACATCATAAAAGCAACGGCAGGCGTTTGAACTTGCGATTCCTCCCCCGCTTAAACACAGATGGCCATAAAGTAAGGAAGAGACGGGGTCGAGCATCTAGTGTTGTCTCAAGTAGAGAGGCAGTAGTGTTTTCAAACAGGGTCATTCTTTTACGGGTGGCCCGTTACATAACTCCCAGCCTGTCAACTCAAAACAAAGGGAGCGTAAAGTTAACGCAGCGAAACGCAAACATGCACGCTCCGAGTGGCTCAAGGTGAGGAAGGAAGGAGACCTGTGAGCCAGGGTTTGTTCTTTGATGAAAAGTGGATAAGAAGGTGGAGGAGAGATGAATGCCGACAGTAAAACTGATGGACGATAGGACAAGTGGAACCTCAGCGAGTATTTATTAAAAAAAATCAGTCATAGATAAAAAAATGGACTGGTGTAAATACGGTTGTTTCAAAGTTGTAATAGACGTGAGCACTCAATGTAAATTCAACGTTTCTATTTATACTGTAAAACAACTATTGACTTAGCAGAGGTGAAACAGGACACATTACTGGATTCACGATTTGATAGTATCACAATATTTTTGAATCAAATATTTTGTGATTAAAATTGATAAAAAAGATTTAAAAAATCATAGCTTTTTGTTGAACTTTGTTATTGACCTGACAACATTCAAGTTTAAAGAACACAACCCCACAAAATTTAAAACAAAACATTAAAACGTTAAAAAATGTTGACGTGGGCCACCAGGACAACCAATAGGATTAAACAGTTGTAACATAGTAAAAAAAACTCTAAATATCGTAGAGTAAAACAAACACTGCATATTGAATGTTTGTATCACGATATATCGTTCACTACAGTATACAGCTGCGGAAAAATAAAGAAATGATTTCAGAGACCGTTTTTCGGGTAAAATGATCATTTTCATGAGCTACTAACAATACTCTTACCAAATTAAAATATATATATATATATTTTTGCATTTATTTGCAGAAAATGAAAACTGGAGAAACAGGTCAAAATAACAGAAGAGATGCTCTGTATGTTTTCAGACCTCAAATACTGAAAAGAAAACAAGTTCAGATTGACTTTTAAGCAATACAACAGTAATATTTGTACATGTATTAGAAAAGTTCAAAATGATTTTTTATGTGATAACCTGGATTTTTATCACAGTTTTCATGCTTCTTGTCATGCTGTCAGTCTTTCACATTTGCTGTTGGATGACTTTGGATGATTTTGTTGCAATTCAACAGACACTGGACTGGACTGGACACAATACATCTAGAAATGCTGATTTGAAGTGAAAATTAGCAACAGTCTCTTAATTTATTCCGTGGCTATATTGTGTAGTGTTCTTACACTGACAGAATATCTTACTGTGCTTCAGAAAACATAATCATTTTTGGGTTTTCTTTTAATGCAGGCCAGAAAAAACTAAAACAATAAACGATTAACAGCCACCGAAAACCCAGCTGTCACGAAATCTAATTTACACGAGGAGAGGGAGCAAATTTACATCCAAATGGAAATTAATCTACTGTATATGGAACGGACACTGAAGCCAAAGAAAGTGCTGAATATATAACTACTAAAATCGTCTGGTTTCAGTCAGACTTACAGACTAGAAAGTGTGTGTGGAACTGGCATCGAGCCCCCCGACATCTTTTTTTCAAACAGGAGTGTAATTTGCTTCATCATAATTTAAAGCCGCTTAAAACAAGCCTATCCAGCAAGCGATCGTATATTGATAAATATGTTTAACGTGCATTTTTAAAAGGTTTTCCAGCAATAACCTTTACTTTGCTTCCAAGTGCCGTGTGATACAGGCCTAAATGCTGTTTTTAAATAGAAACGGGAGGTGATGACCTCGATGCAAATGTGCCAAGACACCTCAGCACAAATGTGTCCGCTCTTTCAAAACAACCACAAATCTCTTGCTCCGCCTAAAGATGAAGCAAAGCAAGAGGATGAGAGAATGTTGGCTCTTCTGATAAGACCGGAGGACAGCCTACATACACAAATGCAAAGAGATCACTCAGAAGAGGAAGTTATGGCTGAACAACCTTATCTGAACAACGCCTACCGCCCCCTCTCAGCCGTCCGCCCAGACGACCTGACGGCGACTGGTACACGGGCGTAAACATAAAACCAAAAGACAAAGAGAACTGTCGTTCCCTCGAAACAGAAAGAACGTTTGTTCTCATGAAAACGCCATAAAACCGATCAGCTTGGCAAAGGATCACTTGAATTATTACCCTTTGCCGAATAAATCAAGAGTCATCTTCGATCGCGCGAAAGATAATCTTTACTTTTCGAGGAGCCGGTCTGACCTGGATCGTGCTCAAACGCGGCATTAGACGCAAATGGGGCCTTAAACTCTGAAAGATTTATGGGCAAACAAACAAAGTAAAAAGATGGAAAAATCTGACAATGCAAGAGTATCTTCAACTTTAATTCACCCTTCAGGGAGGGCGTAAATCTGCCTCGTTGCCGTCACTCAGAGCCGCCCGTCAGGCGTCGGGAATCAAAGGCGTTCGGTGAATTCCCGAAACGCCGGCTTGCGGTGGTCTGGTCCAGGCAAGCTAATCACAGAGGGTTGGGTTATCACTGCGCTGATGGACTGTTGAAGGAACATTTCAACGACAGTTAACGTGGGATTAGAGCGCTAGGAACAACACTAGGCTTTGAGGGCACGGGAGATAGCCTTGCACTTGTAAGGAAGTACAGGACACGAGATCAGGCGATAGGTGAGGGGAGATAAAATAAGTGTGGTGGATTAGCTCAATCTGGCTCTCGTGGAGGTAAAATGGTCTTTTTAAAAATCTTAAAAGCATTTGCTAAAGTAGAAAGTGTATGTAGATAATAAAAACAGATTTTCGTTAACAAAGCAGTGTTAACATTATATTAGCTAGCAAGCAAAAGTATGTCTGGTCAGTATTATTTTGGGTTGCCAGTAGAAGAACCATTACACGTCCCATTTCACAAATTATTTATTTAATGCAATTATTCTACACTAAAACATTACTACAAATGAATATTAATATAAATTAAATTCAATATAAATAGTTATATTATTAGCGACTAGCCAGACCGATCAACAAACAGGGGATAGTTCACCCGAGAATGAAAATTCTGTCATCATTTACTCACCCTCTTGCTATTTCATACCTTTATGAATTACTTTATTATGATGAGCACAGAGAAAGATATTTGGAAGAATGTTAGCAAATTTCACTTCTGGAACGTCATTGACTACCATAGTAGGAAAAATTAAATGGTAGTCAAAGGTGCCCCAAAACACCTTTCCCAAAACCATCTCTCATTTTGTGTTCAACAGAACAAAAATATAAAAATAAATTTCTACTATGGTAGTGGATGATTTCACAGAACTGAGAATTGCTAACATTCTTCCAAATATCTTTCTTTGTTTTCAACAGAACAACGACATTTATACAGATTTGAAGCAACCTGAGGCTGAGTAAATGAGGATGGAATTTTCATTTTTGAGTGAACTATCCCTTTAACTTCGGGCCAGACGCGTGGGTCTGATGAAATTGTCTATTGGCATTTTTACTTCGAATAACCCTGCTGCGAATAGAGCCCTGCCCAAAATACAATAGAAATGTAATGGTTTTAAATGGAATTGTATTGGTTTTAATGGAAACTACAACGGAATCACTGTGATAGATTCTGTAGGTGGGGTGTAATCGGGCAGATCAATCCTATTAAAATAATGCCCAAAACACACCACATACCACACTTTTGTGATGGTTTTAATGGAAAACTATATTGGTTCATAATGGTATTTTAATGGAAACCAATAGAATTTGCGTTGTTGCTTCTTATCGTTTTTCAGCAGGGAATGTTTGGCTTTGTTGACAACAACAAAATCGTCAAATTACGCAATCTGGCATCGAACTAGCTTAGGTGCCAACCATAAGATCATAATTCTAACAAAAATGTAATAAAACAACAGTACTGTACGTATTAGAATGGCATTTCTTTCACTAAACCCCTTTGTACTGTAACCCCTTCAGGACACTTGAAATATACAGCAGTTGTAATGCGCAAGCTTGAAAAAGGGTCACAATCCTATTGTAACCAGAACACCCAAAACATCACATGGTAAAGAATCAGCATTCAAATTCTGGAGATCAAAGAAAGCCATTGAGGGTTTATACAACACAAACGTATGTAAATAATGACAAAATTATAATTTTGGGGTGAACTGTTCCTTTAAAAGCTATTTGAATATTGGTTAATATTAACCAACAGCTCGTGCAGTCTAAACAAACTGAACGCCAAAAATGTAAAGTTTGTTTCAGAGGTGTAAGCTAATACATTTTGAAGAACGATTACAAAGACAAACCTTCATTGAAGAAGAATGTGAACCAAAATAACAATATGTGCAAAATAAGAGCACTTACATTAACAAAGTAAAGGGAAAATAATAGTTCATTTCAACTTTAAACAATACTCAAAATGAATTTCCATTGACGTTGGTCATCACTCAAAGACTTTATGCCCCCCTTGAGTACAAACAAATTTCATTTTAACTACGACTGCGCATATCTCACACTCTCAATGTTTTTTTGGGCGAGCGGTCTGAACAACATCCATGTGGAAAAAAGAAATCTCCACCAGTAGTTTTTCCTACCTATTTGAGCGGCGTTATTTCTCAAACACACACATGTAAACATAAGCTGGCGTGCCGGCACTGAATCAGAGTGCATTATGAGACGGCTCAGGGTCACAGTCGCCTTTGTCTTCTGCCAGTGCTTACATTAGTCTGAAAGAGTCAAATAATCCCGCTCCCTTCATTTATTCTGTATGAGCATATATATACCTGTCTACCTGTCATATATATACCAGGACCCCAGGAACTGGTGAATATCTGACTGGAGAGGGGTGGGGATACTACTAAGTTTCCCAGCCGTTTATTTCACTTCATTCAGTTTAATAATGTCACAGAACTATTTGTGAATGGTCTGTATCTGATGTTTGTACTGGCAGATAGCAGATGCAAAAATACTCAAGGTGGCCTTTAATGCTGCGGTTTTTGTTATGTTTGCCTCTATATCGCCATCTGTGCTTGAAACATAAAATTGCAGGTTACTTTACATGGGTTTGAGGTGATGGTTCACACAAAAATGAAAATTCTGTCATCATTTACTCACCCTTTTGTTATTTCAAACCTGCATGACTTTCTTTCTTCTGCAGAACAGAAGATATTTTGAAGAATGTTGTTAAACTATCAGCGACAGAACACATTCACTTGCATTGGTTTTGTGTACAATAGAAGTCAATGGGTGCCGGTGCTTTTCGGTTACCAACCCTGCTGAAAAAACAATAGAAACCCCCCTAAAAAACATTACAGAAATTCTAATGGTTTCCATTCAAAAAAACATTATGAACCATTAGCTTTTTCCATTAAAACCATCACAAAATTCACCTTAGTAGTGTGTTTTGGGCATTATTCCAACAGGATTTAACATCCTACCAATAGAATCCATCACATACCAGTAGAACCATTACAGTTTCCATAAAAACATTACCTTCTTTAATTGGTTTCTATTGTTTTTTCAGCAGGGAACATAGTTTTTTGGAAATATCTTGTGTTCTGCCGAAGAAATAAAGTGATACAGGTTTGAAATGACAAGGGGTGAGTAAATGATGACAGAATTTTCATTTCTGGGTGAACTATCCCTTGAAGTCAAATGATGTCAAACTGACAAAAAATAGTACCTGACAGCTCAATTTATAAATCAAAAGCGCATAATTACTAAAGTTGTAAATTATGATTTTTATGATGTACCTGCTTAAAGCTGCAATCTGTAACTTTTGCCTCTATATCGCCATCTCTGTTAGAAAATTGTAGGTGACTTTATGAACTTGTCTTTACATGGGTTGAAAAGCAACTGATATTTTTCACTAAATTTGAACTGACAGCTCGAGACTATTTGTAATTAGTATTAGCAACTATTTTAACATTACAGTTGTAAATCAGATAAGGAGACACAAAATAAAATAAAAGTATAAAAAGAATGATAAAAATATGAATTAAACAAAGTTATCAATATCAATAATCAATAATATCAATATTTTAAAACAGATAAAGGACAAAAACTATTTAAAAAGAAATACATTGGACACTTATGTTGTTAGTATAATATTAAGCTACACATGATCAGATACAGCGACAGCTCTGGAGGTACACTTACATCCAATGTTGTTGCTCTCTTTGAAACTGTACATTTATGAAAGTGGCCAAAGATATGAGCTCAACCTTCGATGAGCAACAAACGCCAACAGAGAGGCAACAAATGTAAGATGATGCCATGGAGGAGCCACATCACAACTCGCAATTAATCACGTCAACTTGCGATGACTGCACACATGCGGTAGGTGCGTCCAATAAACTGATCGACTCTCACTTTATAATTTACATGACTTCCCAGCGAGCATTTGGGCCAAATCGTGTCTAAGCCGAGTATCTTCACCCCATTTTCAAATCCACCTTTCCAAAGGCACCTGGCAGTACCCGTGTGTTTTTAATACTAAACCCTGACGTGCACTCAAACATAAAAAAATCTGCATCCTGGAGGGAAGTCGCAGGTTTAAAGACTCCCGACCCGGCATTTTTCAAATTAGCAAAGTGGGCTGGGACGATATGAATATTCACGAGGCGTTATTCCCAGTTTGCCCGTCGTTTAAGTTGCCCCGCTCGTGCACAAAGCCCAATCATCTGTCACGCCTCCTCTAATTCAATCATCAACCCTCATTCAATTATCCAATATAATATGCAAATCAGCCCAACAATGGCCAACAAATGCTAATTACCTACATCAAAATAATTAAATTGGATGGCTGTGGCACAGAAGGACCGCACTGTCGTAAAAACGCAAGCCGTTTCTTTAATTAAGAGCAAAAATGTTTTAAATTAGAAGCCCATAAATTGCCAGGACACTGACCTCTCCCTTCCCATCCCCCGGGGGGGACATTAAGCAGTCACGGGGCGATGTTTCACGTGATGCGAGAATAACTAAAACCCGACCAAGTGTGGCCTAGTCACACCTGCCATACTGTCGGCGGGTTCCAGGTAAACAAAGCATGCAACGAGTATCAGAGAATTCCACTTCTTCATGCCAGGCTGATCTGTGATCTGTGCCGTCAGGTTTGCCCGGCCCCCTTCGACACCCCTCCACAAAGAGAAGGCCCAACTGCCAGGCGGAGGATAACAATGCCTGTGTTTCAGACCGCACAGAAGAGAGCCAACAGAAGTGGCAAACTCGCTGCATTATTCAACAGCTTCCTTTTGTTGCTATTGTGTCGGTTGTTTGTAAGGAGAAAAGTACACCTGCTCTTGATCAAATGATGACCAAACCGTATACTTACCTCTGGGATGGAGAGAACAGTATCCTTTTTAAACTCAAAAGGCGACTGAAATACTGTATGAGCGCCTATTTGCAAATACTGAGATGAATTCTTGATTTCATATGAACATTTTTTCGTCGCTGTCGGGCGGAAACCTCCTATGTCCAAATTTGGTCAATTTCATATTTTTTCACAAATCGATGCTATTGGTCAGTCCCCATGTGGGTCTGTTATTTTTACAAATTATTAACCAATCTAAAGTGTTGAAAATAGCTTGAGAGCAAATCTCTCAATTCCATTGGACACTTCAACTGTCTGAGAAGTCTCGTAACTCTACCTCTTCTTCACTCCGCGGGAGCTTCTCGGCATTACGTCTCCTGATTGAAAGTTTTTTAGACAATAACGAGTGAAAATAGTTAGGTTAGATACATTTGAGTAGGTCTGTTTTGTTAAAAATCGATAACTGTAATGCTTCGGTGCAGAAGGAAGTCCGTGAGCCACGAAGGTAAGTTTGCGAGCAGATTCGGCTAATTTCCGCCTATTAGACAGCCTAGTCAGCTCATCGTTTTTTGTATTACATCACTTATAGTTCTTAAACCTTTAAAGTAGAGTTTAGTAAGATGTATGTAACCACAGTCATTAGCTTTGGTTAACGATTGAAGCCTTTTCTCTTGTCAAGAGGCTCAACGCGACCGCCGACTTTATTTGCGTGCAGATTCATTTCCGCCTATATTGGACAGCCTGTTTAACGTTTTATTTTGGTATTGCATCACTCATAGCTCTAACTTTTAAAATAGAGTTTAGGAAGATGTATGTAACCACAATCATTAGCTTTCATTACTCTTAAAGCCTCGTCTCTTGTCAAAAGGCTCAACGCGACCGCAGACTTTGATGAACACTGCTGGCAGCAGCGATGTCTGTGTCCGTACCATTCTTATCAATGACAGCGTAATCTCGTATCTCCCTGCTCCCAAGTTATAAACCTTGTATCTCCGATTAAACATGGTTTTGGGGAAATGTTGTGTTAATGTTGGTACATAACAGTATATGATAGCAATATAAGGTATAATACCAACTTTAACGATACAATGTTTAATAACTCAAAATATATGCAGTTTTTTTAACTTCCTGAAAAATAATGGTTTTGGAGATACGAGGATTCCGCCCGACAGCGACGATATGCAAAAATCGTTTTTTTAATATATTTCCAGCCCCTTTAATGATGATGATGATGTCTTAAAGGAGTCATATGACACGGCTAAAACGAATATTATGGTTTGTTTTAGATGCAATGCAATGTGTGTACACGATTTAAGGTTAAAAAACGCAGTATTTTCCACATACCGTGCATGTTCGTATCTCCTCTTTGCCCCGCCTCTCTGAAACGCGTGGATTTTTAACAAAGCTCATGGCTCTGAAAAGCGAGGTGTGCTATGATTGGCCAGTTAACCAGTGCGTAGTGATTGGTCGAATGCTGCAAGCGTGTGACGGAAATGTAACGCCTCTTACCATATTTGGAACATCAGGTTCCAAAGCAATTGTACTGACAGGTAGAGCTGAAGATCTTTGCCCGAACCCGACGGACCCAACGTGACCCGACGGGTTCGGGCTTAATTTCTATCATTTTACACGGGCTCGGGCTTGCGCGGTAAATTAGCGGTCATGTGATGCGTTCCGATTAACGCGAGAAAGTTGTGAAAATGGATGCTGAGGAGGTGAAACGGAGGCTTGCCTCTGGTGATTACGTTTTGGTTGCACCAGCAACTAAAGCAAAGTCTGAGGTGTGGAAAAGTTTTGACCATGTGCATAATGAGAATAATGAGTCAGTGGGATATGTGAGATGTTACGATGTTACAGAGGACTTATTTTATTTCTTTGTTCCAACTTCCAAGTGGCCTATAGCCTATGTTAGTCATTAATAAATTATGTTAAAACATGTATAAATGACTCATTCTTGACAAAAGCTGTGTGCGTGCGCACATTTGAATAGCCTAATGTCGGGCTGTAAACGGGTTCGGGCTCTTAAAAAGCTGTCAATCAAAATGTACTTGTCGGGCTCTGGCCGAATTCTGTCGGGCTCGGGCACTGTCGGGCCTAACTTTTAAAGCCCGATTACAGCTCTACTGACAGGTATTCCCACCTTACTTGCGAATACATTTGGGCGGTCTTAGTCAAATCATACCACGAACTGACGTAGATTTGTGGGGGTGTGGTTACATGAGGCGTTTCAGGCAGGTCTGGGTGAGCATTCGCTTTCAGATAGAATGCATCTTCTGTTCCGACACTTTAATTTTTGCAATTTTACGTGTCTAATACATGCATGGGCAACTTGTGTTCTCGCCATATGACCCCTTTAAAGCTTGCAAAGAAAACATTTAGGATGAAACGGGTTCAATTCACTGCAACAACGTGTGTGTGCATTCGATTCAAATTCTGTGACCCATCAAAATGCATTAAATATTCACGATGCCCGATTACATATTCATGAGACATGCGTATATATTATGTAACGGTAACAAAGAAGGTAACCTCACCTGATTGTCTGGGTGATTGACAGTGAAATATCCCACGCAGATGATGAGCTCATGAAGAAGCTCTTCCGAGCTCTGCTGAGAGCAGAACCACAGTAGCGAGCTCACGATGTGCCTGAAGGCCAGAGAGAGACACTCGGCTCCTAAAACACACTGAATACAACATACACAGCTTTAGAAAGGGATAAGAAAAACATAATACGTAAGTGAAGTCCATTTAAAATATCTGTTCAAACTGACGTTTAACATTAATAAAATAATCTAACTGATTTGAGGTAACACCCAACTAACAAAATATGAACGTTCTAAGAACGTTTTGCTAAAGTTCCCTTAAAGTTATCAGTGTTATTTTCTCTTATTTTAAATGTTCCACTAAAAATGTAATGATCTTTTTTATACCACTGTTTTTATAACATTTAGCAATGACATACTGTATAACGTTGTTATTACGTTACAGCAAGAGCTTTTTGAGAATGTTAGCCGAAGTTCTGAAAACGCTCCCTGTTAGCTGCATTTATTGCTTATCGCATAAAATTTTATAGCTAAATCGATACATTTTAATTATGTCGTAAAGACGTTTATGTTGGCTCGAAACAGTAAAAACATTTTTGAAAACACTTTACAATTAGGTTGTATTTGTTAACATTTGTTAATGCATTAGCTAACATGAACTAACAATGAGCAATATAGTTTTTCAGCATTTATTTATCTTTGTTAATGTTACTAAATGTAAATACAATTATTCATGTTAGTTCAGTTTGCAACTAATGTTACAACATTTTATTTGAATAATGTTCTAGTAAACGTTGAAATTAACTTGAAATAGGAAAAATAAATGCTGCAAAAGTATTGTTCACTGTTAGTTCATGTTAGCTAATGCATTAACTAATGATAACAAATACAACCTTTATGTAGAGTTAAAGTAGTAGATTAGTAGTACAAACTACGTTGAAGTCAAGCAACATTCTGCGCCATTCAAGACAAACACGTCATACACGGCCGGACTCGTATATTTTTCCTGCAGTAGGCCATACGGCACGAGAGAAGAAGGTGAAACCTGTGGAGCGCTCTGGAATCAGTAAGTTTTAAAGCAGAACCCCCCCAATTCCCTTAACGAAAGAGATGCTATCTGCTGGTCTACAGACAGTATTTATTAAACATGTCAACATGACTGAGCGACTCGGGGTCACCACTGAAACTACTGACATTTTCTGCTGGGTGGGAGAGTATTCGGGATCGAGAGTCTAAACAACCACAAACAACAATACCTGAACATCTGCGCACATGTGATGGGAGCAAGACGTTGGGTTTGTACCACCAGGGACACAATACATCGGACTCGTTACCAAAGTTACCAGTGTAACACAACCAACAAGACTATACAGACACACAATATATCCAAATGAAATGTAATCATCTGTATCAGACGGTAAATAATAATGTGAAGGATAAAATACCGCTATCTCACATATTTTGGAGCTGCAATAAGTTGGAAATTCATAAGGTGATGGACATTTTTGTAAAAAAAGGGAATTCATATATATCTGGGATGGCACGAGGCGGAGTAAATTATAAGAGAATTCTCATTATTGAGTGAACTGTCCCTTTAAATCCGTGGCTGTGTTTTAAAAGTAGATGTTGTACTAAGCAACCAGAATCACTTAGTTTATGTTTATACTCGCACATTGAGTTTGGAAACGGCTTAACCAGCATGACACCAGCTCAGTGTGAAAGCGCATCTACATCAATTCATCAATAACTGTTGATGCATTTTCCAGAAGCACTGTTGATACCCTTCATGTTGTGTTGATCTGAACTACGTGAAGCATTACTGAAAACCAATTTATTTAAAGGAACAGTACACCGGAAGAATTTCACTGAATGATTTAACCTTTAAAGCACACAAAGATATACGCAAGCGGTGTAGCACACAATCCACATGCACAATTTTATGGCACTTTTTCTTCTTTTTTTAAAGCTCGAAAGGGCTTAGATTTGTAGCATTAAAGGGGTCATATGACAAGGCTAAAACGAATATTATGGTTTGTTTTAGATGTAATTCAATGTGTATACACAATGTAAGGTTCAAAAACGCTGTATTTTCCACATACCGTGCATGTTTGTATCTCCTCGCCTCTCTGAAGCATGCAGATTTTTTACAAAGCTCATCTCTCTGAAAAGCGAGGTGTGCTATGATTGGCCAGTTAACCAGTGCGTAGTGATTGGTCGAATACTGCAAGCTTCTTACCATATTTGGAACATCAGGTTCCAAAGCAATTGTACTGACAGGTACGCCCACCTTACTTGCGTATACATTTGGGCGGTCTTAGTCAAATCATACCACGAACTGATGTAGATTTGTGGGGGTGTGGTTACACGAGGCATTTCAGGCAGGTCTGGGTGAGCATTCGCTTTCAGAAAGAATGCATCTTTTGTTCCCACACTTTAATTGTTGCAATTTTACGTGTCTAATAAATGCATGGGCAAATTATAACACACCAAAGACACGCCATATGACCCCTTTAAAACAGATTTTCGACAAAAAGCTCCCTATCCACTGTAATTGAATAAAAAGCTCAACCAGAACATTATTACAAATTGTTTTGTGTTAGGTCTTAGATCAACATGAGGGTGAGTAAACAATGACACAATTTTCGGTTTTGGCTAACCTATCCCTTTAAAATGCTGTTTTGAAAAGGAGAAACCAAGTGAGAGAGAGTATCTACATGGACACATTGAAGTAATCCTAACCTCCCCGTTCACACCTACGTGCTTGATGATTTAGCTTTCTGATACGTTCTTCACTCTTTATCATGTTGGCTGTACTACAACCGGGGCCTGTGCACATTACGCCATTCTCCTTTCGCATTATTCACCCGGAGCTTTCAACGCAACTGGCCTGAGGTCAGAGGTCGGGTGTGTTTACATCCACCTGGTCAACTTTGTTCATTGCAGATATCCTACTAGTGGCTCTGAGGGCATCTGGAGGAAACCATAGTTGGCCCATTAGCTTTGAAGGTTACGGCTTTACGTCCGCACACTCGAACAAGAGCCTAGACCAGGGGTCTTTAACTACTTTTCTTTGAGGGCCAGATTCCAAAAGTATAAATAGGATGCAGGCCAGTTTTTTACCATATTCTCATTTCTTCTGTTATTTTGTTTTTTCTGTTATTTATTGCATTTTGTTCCTTTTATACTGTTTTTGTTGCTGTTACTTATAGGCCATGATTAAAACATGCACACAAATATTGCATCCAGTATTTGTGCCTTTTCATGATATTAAATTAAAAGGGATATTGTCTTTTTAATTGTATTTTATATTCCTTAATGCGTTACTTTACCCAAAAATTGCTACTAATTTACTCACCCACAGTCCTCCAGTACATCGAGATGTGGGTGGCATTGTTTTTTCAAGAAGATATTTATGAAGATACTTGGTCGAATTACTTAAAGTTAAATCAATAAAAATAAAAACGCAAATACATTCAACACAAAAGTAATCCCTGCCCCTTGTGACGTTAAATTCGCGTCTTATATAGCGAGTCAATTGATCTGTGCAAGAAACTGAACGCTATTATCACATCTTCGGGTGAATTCCCATCGCATTCATGTGCCCCACGCACTTATACGGCAGAGCCTTTGTATAGTGCGAGTTCTGGGCGAGATGAACAGCTGTTTTTCGTAAAATATAGCCGTTATACATAATGAATGCAGTAATAAAAACAACACCGTTTCCCCTTATCTGAGACAACCGTTCACGTGGTGTACCCTTCCTACAGTTAGCCTACTTTCAAGGGCACTAAACGCGTTTTAGAACGCGACCTATCGCGTGCGCAAACCGATTGCCTGTGGCTGTGCAATGCATTGCTGATTATAACGTTGTAAATAACATTAAGTTTCTTGGACTGACTGATCAAATCGCTTTATAAGACGTAAATCATTATGAGCCGCGGGAATTACTTTCGTATTGACTGTAGCAGCGTTTTGGACTTTTAAAGATGTGGCGTCTCAGGAGGACGTGCATTTAAAGCACACCGTTCTTAAAGTCTCTCCACTTATTTGAAATGTTAAGGCGGGCCAGGTAAAGATGATTGACGGGCCGCATTTGGCCCGCGGGCCGCCAGTTGACTAGCCCTGACCTAGATGCTCGAACGCAGCTATTAATGATGAAAAGCTATAAAAGTAAGCAAACATAGAATGGCAGTCCAAAGGATGCAGTCGAAGTATCTGCACATAGATAAAGGGCAAGTCTGGCTGCGTTGTCCGCTAGTTATAAAGAAGAAAAAAAACAAGTCGCGCAGCATTACTTTAAGCAGACAGGGTGGCTGCAAAGACTTTAACTACTTTAACAGGACAAGCAGCATGCCACAACAGAGATGGTCAGTGATGTCACGAGCAAGCATCTTTCTTCAGAGCTCGGGAATCAAAGGAGGCAGGATATCACAGATTGTAAACAGGACCAGAGCAATAAGGTCACTCATCACACGAGGCGCAACTTCCCAGACGGCTGCGGTCCTTTTTTAGAAGATAAACACTGTTTTCTGGACTTTGTAAACCACTTGAAAAGGAACGTTATTTTTAGTGCGCTCATTCAGGCCGTACAGATTAAATGGCAAGTTTATCCAGAATTAGTTCAGTTTGAAAAGGAATCAAGCTAGTTTAAATAGTTATCCCCCCAAAAAAATTCTTTCAACATTTATTCACTCTCATGTCATTCCAAATCTGTATGACTTTCTTTCTTCTGCTGAACACAAAAGAAGCTATTTTGAAGAATGTTGGTAACCAAACAACACTGGCCCCCATTGCTTTCCATTAAATGGACACAAAACCCCTGAGACATTTCTCAAAATATCTTCTTTTGTGTTCCACTGAACAAAGAGTCTTTTTTGAATGTTTTTAATAATGTGTGGTATTAAGAGCCAACATGCGAGGCTTCAGACCCTGTGAATTCATGCCATGGTCAGCGTCTGATGTGAAAGCCCCCAAACATACAATGCACGTTCCATATCAGAAATCGATACCTGAAATGCTGAGAGGTCCAGCAGGGCAAAGGTGTTGAGGAAGCGTAGGCCCTGGAGGGCCACCTGGATGACGGAGGGGCTGTAAGGTCCCTGGGGACCCTCAGGGCCGGTGGAGAGAGGTTCAGGAGGGGCACTGTGCAGCAGGATGCAGTAGAGCATGTTGATGACGCCCACCTGGTCAGTGCTCTGCAGGAGGGCCGTCAACCCGGTGGGGTCCTGACGCTTTTTGTCGAAGATGCTAAGAGAACTGGGAAGGAGAATGACGTTGTGTTAATTATGAAAAATGACAGAAAACTATACTACTGTTACATAATTGAACACTGATTCTTTATTTATGTTTTCCAAATTTTATTATAATCGTACAATCATCAATACTATGGAACACAATTGCAACTATAGACGTTTCATCGGACGAGCGCGCGCCTGACCCCCAGTTAATGTCCGGTTTGTGTTTGGCTAGAGTTTAATAATATAACTATATTTTATTTTATTTATGGTAATATCGATTAATACTATTATATTAATGTATAATAATTAAATAAACGATTTGTTGAATTTTGTTGTATGTTCATTTTATTAAATAAACAATTTGTTGAATGGGTCCTGTAGTTCTGTCGCATTTAAAAAAAACGTATGGTACATTGACATCTAGTGGTTGAACTTGGTATCGCAGTCTAAATTCAAAATATTGGAGGGACAAGTTTAGCCAAGTAACAGTTCTTCTCGGTTTCTTTTGCTTGTTATGAGAAATAATCTAAAGGCACTCTATTGTTTGTGAATGTGTACTGGAAGTTAAGTTGACATCACAAAAGTGCGCATGCGCTGTAACATTTGTTTATGTTGTAGCAACTGTGTTATGACTAAAAGCATCCAAAATGAATTAAAGCTATGTTATATTCTAGTGTCTTTAAAGTAGTCACTCTTTGCGCATTTGCTAAATCATACTTTTGCTTTGAGGTCTCAAACTGTAGATGCTCTTTAAACAATATTTAAGAATTTTCCTTTATTATGGGTTCTTATTCGCTGCTTGTTCGTCATTATTTGGTCCAAGTTATCCATTTCGAAAATATTTTATTGAAAATTGATATGTATATATATATATATATACAGGTGCTGGTCATATAATTAGAATATCATCAAAAAGTGGATTTATTTCACTAATTCCATTCAAAAAGTGAAACTTGTATATTATATTCATTCATTACACACAGACTGGTATATTTCAAATGTTTATTTCTTTTAATTTGATGATTATAACTGACAACTAATGAAAATCCCAAATTCAGTATCTCAGAAAATTAGAATATTACTTAAGACCAATACAAAGAAAGGATTTTTAGAAATCTTGTCCAACTGAAAAGTATGACCATGAAAAGTATGAGCATGTACAGCACTCAATACTTAGTTGGGGCTCCTTTTGCCTGAATTACTGCAGCAATGCGGCGTGGCATGGAGTCGATCAGTCTGTGGCACTGCTCAGGTGTTATGAGAGCCCAGGTTGCTCTGATAGTGGCCTTCAGCTCTTCTGCATTGTTGGGTCTGGCATATCGCATCTTCCTCTTCACAATACCCCACACGTAGATATATATATATATATATGAAGAGTTTGTTTCCCAAATTAGGAAACTCTTTTTATTTTTCAAAAATCATGTTTTTGATTAAGTTATGTTTTTTTGTGTTTTATTGTGTTAGTTAGCTGTATTTATTTAGTTATTATGGCTTAAATCAAAACAAACTAACTGCAGTTTGATTGATATTAATTGGAATGCACAATAAAAAAAACATGATTTTTGAAAAATGTTAAAAACAGAGTTCTCATTTTGGAAATGAACTCTTTATATATATATACACACTCTTGTATAAACAAGACCAATTAAACATGAGACATAAGACCCCTTTGTTCAACAGGTAATAACCTCTCAGCTGTGACTGACAGTCCAGGAATAAAAAAGCGAATCAGGGTCGAAAATATTATTTTATTAGCTCGGCCATAGATGTTCCTCATTGTATCAGATGTAACAGGCCAGTCAAATAAGGTTTATTATGTTTATACACCTTTCAGTCTGAATCACCGACCTTTCAAACAAATTCAGAAGTGCACAGACCTGTTCTGTACTGCACGGGATGAGGGTGGCGAAAGGAGCCCGGGGTCTAGGCGGGGATCAGAAACATCAGAACCTAAGGTGGTTTCTTTAGCCACACAGGCCAAAGAACCAAGATGTAGTGAGTGTGGAACGTCAAGTCCCGGCGGCTTCTAGATTTACTGGCTAGACCAGAGCCGGTCCGTTCTGATATAAATAATGAAGGCAGGCCCCATCTGTGAAGCATGCCTATGGGGCAGACAGGCTTAACTGGTAACATACAGCACTGCATGAGCCAGGAATGAACGCTCGGATACAGTGAGGGTGGCTGTGCTCAGATATACGAGGAGAGATAGGAGAGACTTTACACTTCTGAGCCCGGGATCAGAGACAGGAGTTCACAGAAAAAGAGAGGGGGGGGGTAAAAACAATGGCAAAAATGACAGATATACAGTATAATGAATGTAGTGTGCTGAACTGGGCATAAGACAGATAGATACTCTATAGAAGGAATTAACATTACTGTGCAAAGTCACTTACTCAAAACACAAGTGAACTGTGGGAATTATTGTTGTGACTAAAAAATGCAAAACTATGCTATATTTTGGCATCTTCACTGTAGTCACCCTTTACCTAAAATTTGCAGAAATGTTCTGTGCTCAATATTTAACAAAATTTCTGATGGTGTTCTGGGCTCTTATTGGCTGCTTTTCTCTTCATTATTCAGTAAAAGCACTTAATGTGAAAACATGTTCATAAAATACAATTTTAGATTTAGAAGGTCAAAAGAAAAATTTCACCCTGACTTCAACTTTTGAACGGTTGTGTATACTGTAATGTAAAGTAAACAGAAGTATAAACTAAATGTGTGTCTTATGTATGCAAAAATAAAAATACAGATTGTATAAAATAATTGTACAGATTGGAAAGAGAAATGGATATTATTTTAAAGGACAATAAATTACAGAATGCATTACATACAGTACATACAGTATGTATTATGTATGTATGTACATTAATTATGTAAACATCAATTCTATACATACATAGGTCACACTTCTTTATTAACAAAAGCTATGTATTAAGTGTATAGGCTGTTTCATCGGACGCACGTGCCTGGACTAAGGTTACTTTCAGGTCTGCGTTTCATTATCGGTCTGACTAGTGGCTAGCAATTCAACAATTTATTTTATATTTAATTTATACTCATATTTATTTATATTCATATTTTATAGTATATTAATTGTAGTTAATTAAATTAAAACTACTCAACAGTTATTGATTTTTTGCAGAGGTTTCATCGGACATGTGGGCCGGGACTGCAGCCCGGTCTGTGTTTGGCTAGTGTCTAATAATATAACTATTTATATTTTATTTAATTTATGTTAATATTAATTTATATATTTTTTGTATAATTACTGTTTATATAAACAATTTGTTGAATTTTGTTGTAAGCTCATTTTATCAAATAAACAATTTGTAGCGTTTAAACAAACCATATGGTACATTGACATCTAGCAGTTGAGCTTGGCATTGCAGTCTAAATTCAAAATATTGGAGAGGCAAGTTTAGCCAAGTAATTTTTCTTCTCCGTTTCTTTTGCTTGCTATCAGAAATAATCTACAGGCACTCATATTGTTTGCGAACGAGTACCGGAAGTTAAGGGCAGTCCACGAACACGCATGCCTGTCACTTTTAAACCGTCTTTAACCCTTTATGCATGCATTTATGACAACCTCAGTCAGTTTTTTTGTTGTAAGGGAATGTAAAACAAGACTTGAATTTAAATCAAAGAGATTTTCTGATAGTATCCATTGAAGTATTCCAGTATTCCACTGAAGTGATTTCTATGTGTGAAATGGCTAAAGAAATGTATAGAATGCATGTCTATAAAATGAGCCCTATAAATCTATAAAAGCCAGAATGCAATGGACAGATATGTGGACTGAACAAATAAATAAATAGAGAGAATGGGGAAAATCTGATTTATAAAATGTATAGATTATGTTGAAGAAATCTATAGTATAGATCTATAACATGAATGTATTGAATCAATAAAGAGATGAATAGAAGATAGAGGCAAATTAAGGATAGCATAATATGGCAAAGGATCTAGAGGAAGTCGAGGCTCCAAGCAACAAAGCTGACCTTCCAAACATCGCACACTCCAATAACCATACTGGAACGTTCTGCACAGCAACAGCAGAGCCAGAGAAGAGGAAAGCCCTGGAACTCAGACAACCATCTGTCAGCCAACAGCTCTGGCTCCACCGCTATGCAAACTCACCTACCACTCCTGGCCGTCTTGTGTTCCAGCATATTTAATTAAGAGCCATCCTACCAGATTTACAGCAGCGTGTTTGTGTGTCTTAGTCAGGACAACACCCTGAAGATTAGCAGGATTGGTAACTTCATACCCCGGCAGTACATTCAAGGGGCCGAGCAGAGCCAGTCCCCTCAAGGCTGATCTGAGGTAAGATCTCCCCCTACAACAACTGCAAGAGTTTGGATTCGAGATTCGAGGGCTGATCTCCAAACAGCACAAAAAGGGCAAGACCGACAGGGTGTCACATTGCAGGTGAGGATACACCTGAACACTACACTGAGTGCACTGGAGGGGAAACAGACCTTTGGGGGGGACGGAGTGTCAGGCTTATTGGGGGGGACATCACAGTTTGTGAATGAGATCACCCAGAATTGGCTTCGGTGTAGGGATACAGCATTCAGCTGATCCCGGTCCTGCTCTCATCATCCACGGTGTCGTAAGAGAATCCTCAAAACTGGTCCGAGTTCATAGAAAAAGGGCAGCATCCGCCGACAGCCCTGATCGACGTCTACGTGAGGGAACAAAGAGTCGGTTCTCACAGAGTGACTGTGCATGACGTACTTCACATCTCCTGACCCTGAAACAGGAGACAGCGGAGTTTGATGAAAGTGAAAGCCCTGACACAAGCAATTCGAGTCTACCCACTGACCCCAAATCAGCATCGTCTGATTAATCCATGCTTACGGCTGAACCTGTGGAAACACTGTTAGTGTCTGCTCAGTTCACAGTGGATGAAAAGTTATGGATTTAGAACTTTGATTTGCCGTGAAACGACTTCCTTGAGGTGAATCAGTCAAGTAAAAATTGGTTTGTGCATTAGTCAAGGTCTTCAAAGTCATGTTAGAGCATGTGCACACGCTAGAGTCATGGTGCACTAGTGGTGACACAGGTTCAGATGTGGTCGGAGGCATTTTCCCAAAACATTTCAAGTCTCATTCTCAATACTTTCTGTCGCTCTGCATTGTCCTGTCATAAAATGCCCAAAACCCAATAAGGCATGTTCCATCAACACGGTACATTTTGGCATCTCTCCTTTTTTTAAGAATTAAAGTTCACCAGAGAAGGAACATTTTGTCATGAATCTCACCCTCAAGTCATTCAAGTTACAGTTCTTTAAATTTCTTTTCTTTTTCTTGCAGGTCATTCATTATGTTTTCTCGTGTTGAACTATTATCAATAAAAATGAACAAAGAATGAAAAGTAACTACTGAACTAGAGGTATCACTACATCCCGATATTGACAACCGTGATAATAAAAGCCATGATTAACGATATTGTGCTAATATATACATGATACATCGTAAATAATTCAACATACATTTAAAAATAAACAAGTAAACAAAATGAAACATTTTACTGACAACATTATTTGTTTTTTTCAAATTCAATAGATATTGCAATGATATTGTTATCAAAAATTCTTTTGGCAATGATCACTTCTGAAAAGTTATACTTTTGTCATAATATTTAACACTTATAAATGCATTTATTTTGTAGGCATATTGCTAGAATGTTATAAATAATAAATAAACACCTAGCAACAGTTTATGTAACTAAATATTACAATATCCTCACAAAATGAATAGAAAACATAACCAGTTATAACATCCAGTTTTACCAAAATGTATAAGATTACTGTTTTTCACTGTTCAAAAATAGAGCGCTACTGTATTTTTGGAAAGTGCCACATATTAACTATAAAAGAGGATGGTCCTCATCCATTATAAAATTAAATGTAATAGAGAGAAGACTTCAAGATCTTAGCATGAGCTCTCGACGACGAGCTCTGATTGGCTGCTTATGACTCGAATCCCCGGAATGCAACCCCACCACAAACAATAGCACTTGATGTCAAAAACACGAAGCCCCCACCGTGAGAACATAACGCAGGGTGCGGCAACTGCCAAAGAGCAGAGCCAGTCAGAAACGTCCAATATGTCCTGGGCACGGGACAACTTCCTGGTTCTCTCCATGGTGATTGGCTGAACGACTGGATTGGGGCAAACGCTGAGTCGCACCGAGCAGGACTATTAAAGCGCTGAACTATTGGCACCGGAGTTCTCACAGATATTTAGTGATACCAAGCCAAAGAGACGCTAGTGTTTAACAGCTGTGTGATGTCACAGCATGCAACAGCTGGAGGAGGACATGGCTACTGCCTGAAGAAACTCTACGAGTGGGTTTCTAAGTCCACGTAAAATCCAAATGATCCGTACATATGGGGGTGAAAAGACATTTACGACGTATTTTACATTTGGAAATGTCCCACAGTGGAGATCAAGAGAAAGTTATGAATAGTTTTACAAAGCAGAATCAACATGAATAAATAGAGTTATAATACAGTGTTATGATCATTCATGGTTACTTTTCTAAAGCACTGCACACGATGTAACGCATTACATTAACAATCAATCACTTTAACAATTTCTACAGTGCAAAGTGGAAAACATGAGCCATGCAGTGATCAGTCTTGTCTACGAGTCAGGGTCAGATGTCACGGGCGGGATATCACAAGCTGTGACTGTGTGGTTAGCCTCTGTCAGCAGTTGTGCATGCACAAACGCACTTCGCAGTACACATGTGGGTGGGCCGCAGGCAGTAGTTTACAGTGAAAGAGACAGGGCTCCAGGGCCGCAAGATGACTATCAGCACAGCCTGTGCAGGACCGCAGCGTCAGACGCTGGAAAATGAGCTGATGATTGATGCCTCTGCACCTCCAGACATCTCAACAACTACGGTGGCCTTCACCTTTGCATTCAAATAGAAATGCTTGCTGCGAGATGTTTGTATTAGATATTTTGAAGAATGGTGGTAACCAAACAACATTGGCCTCCATTGACTTCCAAAGTGTGAAAACCACTGAAACATTTCTCTAAATATCTTATTTTGTGTTCCACAGAAGAAACAGTCATATACAGGTTTTGAACAACACAAGGGTGAATAAATGATGACAGAATCTGTATTTTGTCGAGTACTTTTTGAAAACTCAGTAAGTGCATGTACTGTAAAATAAAGTGCAGCCCAAAGTACTAAATATTAGTATGGGGCGTTTTGACTGTGTGGGAAAGGGGAAGCAAAAATGGAGAGGATTTAGGAGTTAAAGGTCATCAGATATCACTCACCGACTAGTCACAGCAAAACACAGTTTACACATCCCATGGAGGAACGCTGTGGCTTGTTCCAGGAAGGCGGCCATCTTGGGACTCTCGTCGATTGGCCCTTGCACTTACAAGAAACAGCCGTACAGCTTGTCGATCAAGCCCATGTTCACCACGTAACTGAGGAAAACACATATAAAAAATATCATTTAAAACGGGTGAAAAAGTCTGATCTTTCGGGAACAAAAGCATTAGTCAAGATTTTTTTTGTGAAATTGAGGGAATTTAGTTATTCGTTGGGATAGTGACAGACACTTACTCTGTTCCAAAACTGTTCCCTAAGTAAGTTGGGATGCCATACGTGACACATAAACAGCGTTACACCCTGTCTACACCAGATGCGCGCCTATTAAGAACAAGGCATGTGTCGCGTCGCATCGCGCCACATCCAGTGTGGACAAAAATAAAATAAAATAAAATAATGGGTTCTAATGTCTTTTGTCACATCACATTGCATTAGGTGTAGACAGGGTGCTATTCATGAAATATGTATCAGAGATTCAATAAAGTACTATTTCAATAGTTCATGTTAACATGTTGCCAAGCTAACAACCAGAACTATTATCAATAACTAAAACCAACACTGTTGAAACATTTCAGTTAGCTGAAATCAAATAAATGATAGCCCTAAATATTATTTGAAAAACTGTCACAAGACAAAAAAATTAAAATTGAAATCATTTTAAACGGAGGCACTAAAATTATTGTAAATAAATAAAAATTAAACAAACTCAAATAAATTATATTCAAATATTATTATTAATAAAATATAATAAATATTAATTTAAATATAAAACCCAAACAAATCTTTAAAAATTAAAATAAAACAAAAATATATTAAAATATAAAATACAATATAAAATTGCAGCTGGAGCGCTAGTAAAAAATGTAAAATACTAGTTTTTCACGAAAAATTAGATGTTTCCTTGTAAATTTGCAGTCTTTTGCTGTAATTTGCCGGTTTTAGCGCATTTCAAAAATAAAAAAACTGTAATTTTACAGAACTTTACTGTGTACCTGAACATCTCGCATTAGTTTTTACCACTTCAGTATTCAATTAAAGTATCTATTTGTAACTGCCATCTATTGCTTCATTCGCTTTAAACTTGCACTGAGGTTGCTGCGATGCATTCTAGGATTCATGCAACACTACCTTAAAATTGCCCAAACTGAATGATCTTGAAAGGCAGCGTAAGGTTTGTCACAAAGGCTTCTGCAATCTAAGCCGCTCTTGGCTTGAAACCTGAGCTCACATCAGAAGCCTGTACTTCAGCCTATTACATCCATATCTCTAATTTGTCTGGACAAATGAAAGGTCTCATGAGCGTGTCGGTCCCCACCCTCCTGACTACAAATCAGGCCTAATTACAGTATTAGCGGACGGCTGTGTCTCCATGTGCCAGCACAGGTCTAGAAAGAAGGAATTCCCCCTTCTCCCGTCTTCCTAGCTCAGGTATCACCGTCTTTCTACCTCCCACCCACCTCCGACACTGCCACAGAACACTTAACAGTCGATCATAAGACTTCCCGGTGAATGTTGGGTGACTACGATGAGCCTTGGTGCTCATGTGGGAGATTGATGTTTGAATCTGGCCTCATTTGTCTACTTTGGCTGGCTCTTCCAACTGACAAATGATTTTTGGCAAGCGTTTTCTCCTCCCTTTCTAAATAATTTTGCTATCTAAAATGGCATGATTTTATGGTTAGTTGTATTTTATCATCTGCATTAGCTTTGTTTTTCCCTACTGTCCGTGATCCGTCTGTTCTCATATTTCTGCTTCCTTTTTCCGTTTTATTTTTTGTGATCCAGCCGTGGCCCGTTCCAGCCCTGTCTGTAGGGTCACTCCACGGTCACCGCGCTGGGCTCGAGGACTGCTCGTGTCAAACAAATCAAGGGAGGGAAGACCGAGGGATTGTGGGAAGCCTGGGATTCTTTGCAGGCTGGGCTGTCTGCCTTTCCTCAGAGAGCAGGACAAAGCCCAGCGCCGGCTCTCTCCTCCGCACTGCCCTACTCTCACTTCAAGTTCAATTTCAAGTCGTGCACGTCCAGAAGAAAATTTTGGCCGAAAACCTTACATTTGCATGGATAATGTGTGAAGGAGTGTCAAGCGGCGTGGACCTAAGAACGTGTGATGTCAGATCGGTGGTTTGTTGTCTGTCCAGGCTAACTGGATCTACTCCAAGGGTCATTCCCTGTGTAAAGGGAAATCTTTCCAGGACTTGTGTAGTTCTTGTGCATGTCAGGTTGCAGAAAACAGCCTTTGCAAGATTCGCTTTAGGCAAATCTAATGTTTTTCTGCCTGTATGTGAAAGAGCTATAGAAATGGATAAAGAAGTGTGTGGATAAGAGAAAGAAATGGAAGTTGGGAAATCTAATAAATAGACAATGTAGCACAATCAAAAAACAGATAATTTGACAGTAATGTGCCACATTGCATAACTCTGTGACACTTTACAATAAGACTCTGTTTGCATTTTAATGATAACTATATACAGTACTATTACAGTTTTTAGTTTAACATAAAAAACGTAACAAGTTTTAATAACATTAGTCATTGCATCATAAACAAATACAATTTTTATAATATATAAATAATCAAATAAATTAAAAACAACAAATTGTATATATAATTAGTTATTTGTTTCTAATATATAAACAAATGAAATAAAAACGTAAATAAAATAAAATTGAAGTATTAATAATTAAATTAAAGTCGGCATGAAACGGAAGTAGCGATCGTATTTTTTTCCGTATCGTGACGTATACCCAAGTGAAACGACTTCTGAAATGAGAAAAAAATGTAGGGCGGGACTTGATTTCATCCACCGACAACTGATTGGATCGTTGAAAGGTGAAAGATTTGAACGCCAGTTTGCAATCTGTCAGTCATTGCAGCCCCACCCTCGCACCATTCTTGTGACCAGAAGTAAAGATAGGTCGTTTCGAGAGGGGGAGGAGGTTAATGTTTTTGATGAAAGATTACAAGTGCAAATAAATTGTAAAAAAAGAATGATGTGCACGGATAAATAATTTATAATAAATACATCACCACTGTGTAAAAACAATTAGAATGATCATTTTTCATTTCATGCTGAAAATGACATTGTTAATATTTATTTAAATATTTATTAATAAAAATATTAATATTTGTTGCAATTTATTAACCTTGTTAAATACTGTATATATAAAAAGGTTAAATAAATGATCACTTTCTTACTATTAGCCAGTTAGCCAAAGCTGTCTCTCTTTCTTTCTCTCTCCCTATCTCCTTTCCAGAACTATACTGTTATGCTTACCAGATTTTGTCGACAATATTTTGCTTCATTCACAATGTTTGCATGCAGTGACTATAACCACGTACTGTATAAATAATGTGCTAGATACAGTGTTATTTGTATTTTGTAGCATTTTTTATTATATTACAGTGATTTAGCTAATCCAGATGGGGTGCTTTGCACAAGATACAGGTAAGCATGAGTTCATTACAGTACATCTAAGAGTAATAAAAATGGGGAATTCATGAGCCTACAGGGATGGGAAGAGGGAATCAGATCGAAAGCCAAACTCAGGCCCCTGAACCAGAACTGTATGTGAGAGCACATTGAGTGCAATGTGTCAGTAAATAAATAAGTACACTCTGTTACTCACAAATGATGCATACAAAAAAATAGCCTTTGAACGAGATAGATTGGACAGAAGACAGACCTGATGAGATCGTGAACACGTGTATTGAAGTTGTCATTGGAGGCTGTTTTGCTTTTGATGTCCGGACTGCAGACACGTGATGACTCTCCATCTGATTTCGGCAGCTGTAGCTGTCCCAGGACTGTAGCGACCGTCTGCAGAAGAGCTGTCATCAAACCCTCAAAGATCTGCTTATTCACGCTGCGGCCGAAGATGCTATTGTCCTCATCTGGCACGAAGAGCTACGAAAGACAAACATGGATGCGTTAGTCATCCAACTGCCAATGGAAAACATCATGAAAGACCACTGTTGTGCAGTCACTGGAGACTGAAGGCAATGATGTCTAGACATGTTAGAGCTTTAAGGCTTCATCAACAGCTACAGATGAATGTCTTAATCGCCAACGACTCCCAACATGTCTACAAACGTGTCAAACACGAGAACGTCTAAAACTGGATTCGTGTTCAAACAACTGGCGGCATTTTCTCCTGCACAGAGCTTTGACAGTATTGTTACAGCAAACAGTTTGTACTGCTGTAAATCCATCCATTGATGCGGTTTACACAAATTCTATGAATTACACCACCACTAAATGATATACGATGCACTAAGCAAACATCGGTTGAAATTAATTTGGATAGCTCTAAAAATACCTTTCGAAAAGAGGCATGGATTGCATCCTACACCAATCTTGGCACTGACGGACATTTTAGTTCAGGCAACAATAGGTCTCAATATCCGCCCCGGCACTGGCGCACAATAGACGGGGTCATTTAAACCTCAGCTTGCATATTAAAGCACGTCCAACTGAAGCTGAGAGAACAAATAAAAAGGATCCCTTCCTCTTTTGTTTCCATGCACACGCCATTAAACCTTGCTTGGAATCCTGATCCTCCGGCCTATAAACAACAACAAAGGAGCTGTTCTATTATTCATCAGCCCTGGGATATAAATTGGTAGTTACAACATGAAGTGACATTGTTACTGGTTGCGTGCCAATGGCGTGCATACGAGAACACTAGGAAGTATTCCCTTGTTGGCGAGCGCTTATGGATAAAAAATGTTAAGAAAATATGGGGGAAAATATTATGCAAATATGTGCACGGAAACGCTAGCGCAAGGCAAGATGGGTTTCACCCCCCATAGCACACGTACATCTGGGAGACGTCTATTTGATGTCTGCCTTTACATCCGCGAGACGTATTTTGCTCATTTGCAATACACTGACGTTTCTAGTCAGAGAAGATGTCTGTAAGATGTTTATGATTTAGAATGTATGCCAAACGGCCCTTTCTTTGACGTTTATCGGATGTTTTAACACAGCAGGTGTTTTCCAGATCAGATCTCTACCAGACATCTTACAAACTTACCTGTGCTATCTGGGACACATCCAAAATGTTATATTATTATTTTCATTGGGGCGCACAGCTTTTCTGCACTTCCTTTTTGTAATATTCATGTCATCTAGTACATCTTGTGTGTAAATTAGCTAAACGTGTAATCGCTACCTAAATTCATTTTTTGTCGATATGTAATGTAAACTACTGAATTAGCTTTGAAAATTAGCAAAACGTCTGACGTGTTTATAGCTAACTGAATAACAGGTAAGGTCTGTTTTACGGCGCAGTAACACAAGAAAGCATTATTAGCATGTTAGCATGCAACAGACCAACAAATGTGCAAAACACTGGCAAAGCACCTGTTGTGTATGTTTTACAATCGATTAAAAAAATGAATTTGATTAATCACACATTTTTTCTGTGATTAATATATAGAAATTGAATGAAGTTCTCAAACGCTTTACAGTCTTTAATGCTAAATTGTAAATTAAATACAAAAGAATTCTCATTAAAGCTACAAAACACATTGAATTCCTCTTTTATTTTGTTCTTTGGTTAACATTAATGACGGGAGTCACAGCAGCAGGTTTAAGAATGCGGCCACTTTAAGAGCTTCCGCTCTACGCAGATCTGACGCCCTTTCCCATTTTCACAACTCTTTGCATTCATTTATGATTTTTTTTATCACGTTGAAGTCTGCGCTTATGAAAATGCAACACAAAACAGGCTTGCTGGCATAATCTTGTGTGGTTTTATACATTCAACCACGAAAGAGAACTTAATACTGATGCTCTGTCTGACAGAGATTCATTGACGCAGCAGACTGGACCGATGTTGCATTGCGTATTGCCGCTTCCCACAGCTAGAAGCTGTCTATCTACACTGAACGCATCAAAGCAACTGTTTCAAATGGCGCATAAGTGGTTTAAAAGCCTTTACATGAATAAGAGCGTGATTATATAATGTAACGCAAGACAAATGATGACAAAATAAACGGATGCTGTGTTAATTGCGTTAAATATTTTTAACACGTTAATCTGAAATAAGTTTATCGCATACGTTAACGTGTTAATGCTGACAGCCCTAGTATGTTTCTAGTAAACATACGTTTCTGACATTAATGTTATTGCATACAGTATGCTCAGACCACTAACTAAAAAAACCTGTAATATCATAATTTCCAGAATGTGACAATTATGTTTACATTAAACCAAACTCCAGCGTCATATATAAAGTTAAATAAATTTGAAGACTAGTCAAGTGCTATTAGTTGAAGGCAGGAAATAAATATAGACTCAGGTAAAGCCCACGTTGAAATGACCGATTTTACTGAGGAGTAAGTTAGTATGCTCAGAAAGCAGGCAAAGCAAGCAACATTCTCCACAAATCTAATTACAGAGAAGGGAAGGGTGGACGCCAGGGCTGGCCACACTACACGCACGCACGCACACACACACACACACACGCACACGCACGCACACACACACACACACACACAGGTAAACTACTACACAGTACTGACTTTTTTACTTCACTTAGGTGACAAATCTGTCCGTTTATATCCATCACGTCAACGAATCAGTGGGCTGACTGACTGCCGGCTTGTGCTGTAAAATAAACCCCTTGTACCCCCAAGGAAATTTGACTTCTTTAGACTGGAACGTGCATTCAACGAGGTTTAATGATTTGCCGAGCCAATATTTCTCACACACACTCATCTAAACCTCGTAAAACACAGCCAATGTCTTCTTTCTCGAAATAGCGAGCTGCCTAATATCTGCATCTAGGCACACTCTAGATAGGCAGCAATGACGAGTGCCTTTTTATTGCTTGTTTCACTGGGACATTTGGGGAAGACATATCATAGTACTTTATTTAAACAGCCAAAAGACTTAAGTGAAGAAACCATGAACCATAATTTGCTATTTGCTAGACAGGGGCTTGTGGTATTACAGGTGGGATGTTTTGATTCTAGAGTGCATCCGAGTCAAATCTAAGTAACCTTTTAGGTATGTTGTAAAACTTAAATTCTCATGTGTAAAAAGTGAATTTTGTCAATGTTTATATGCACACAAGCGTATAAACAACCTCAAAGCTAAAACACAAAGTCTGCATACTTATTCTCTTGGTTCTGGCCTTCCGAACCACACTGAGATGCAATTTTTGTCAACAAAAACTTGCTGTTTTCATGTTGCACTGTTGACTGAAAGGGACGTTTCCAAAAAACGTCAACACACTTTAGTCACGTGACCAATAAGAAGTACACGAAAATGGTGTTTTACTTATGTGGAGTACAGGGATGTAAGCGTTTTTAGTGTGGTCAACTGTTGGAAAACGCTCTAGTGAGCAATTCCATGCAACCTTAAGATGAAAAAAATCACGTTTTTAGCAAAGTCTTCACCATACTGATAGGTTGGATGTCAGTATTTGCCGGTTTGAATACCAATGTGAAGTCTCTCTTAGTTTTTTTGTTTTTCTAAAGCATATCTTTCCATAGTCAGGTACTGTAAGTAAATTGTCACATCTATAACGGTTCATATTCCTCATAAACGGGCACATCAAAATGAAAAAATAATAACTATTTTGCGATCTGTGCAGAGCCATCCCTTGCCCATTTGTTGAGTGTTGCATCTGATTTGTACCATAAAACATGAATTTTTCTTTTTTTTTTAACTTGTGCATAGACTGCTATTTTTCTGATGTCTGGACTCTATAACAGGGGATTAAACCGATGACTCATTATATTGGTAATAAATACATTCTCGGAGACGTTAAATTTGAAGTTTTGACTGACAATGTCACATCCACAACGCTGGAGTGTTTTAAACAGTCTCAACAAATTTAGAGTTTGGGTTCCTTGCCACTGTTCTTCGGCCCTGCTGGCTAGCTCACCAGGAGACTGCTGATATTCGGTTAGCTTACTAGAATGGTCTTACTCTTTCTATAACATGTACTGTAGTCTATTTTATTTGACCTTTCTCAGTGTTTTTCCATTTGCTTAGTTCCTGTAAAGCGGCTTTAAAACAATGCAACATTGTAAAAAGCGCTATATAAATAAAACTGAATCGAATTGAATTAAACAAAAACGCCATTTTCAAATGTATCTGGATTAGTGTAGATGTAGCCACAAAAATGGAAACCAAATGAAATACCTTTAGAAACAACCTTTGCAATGAGGCCACACTTACAACGAATGCCTCTGTAAGCAGACACCCTTACTAGGTTCTGAAACAGCACAGTATTGTTCTTATTCCTATGTTTGGAGTGTTCTTTTCTTTCAGCTCAGAGAAAGCAATGTACACACAATCCTACTGGCAAACACTGGTCTTACTTTTACTGTCCAATTGGCAGTTTAGAAAGCCGGGAACATAGCGTGAGCATGGCTCTGAAACCCCCCATGCCAGAAAGCAAAGGGTGGGACGGTGGGAGAGAAAGAAGGAAAGACACCAAAGCGCGGTGAAAAATGAGGCACAGACGCATCAAGCGAAATGTGATTCAGCAGAGGAGCTTTCCCAGAACTTAAGATGATTCAGTGAGTCATATAAACAAGAGCAATGTTGTATGTATTAAAATCCATTTTGGCGCTCGCTTTAAACTGGTAGATGAGCCACATATGCTCTGGCAAGACGGATAAGACAGAACTGACCCTTTAAACATGACAAAACAACACTTCAGGCCTTTATAACCTCAAGTGGAAGTCTCATCCTCAAAGGATTAGTTCGCCCAAAAATGAAAATTCTGTCATTATTTACTCGCCCTCATACGTCTTTCCAAACCTGTATGGATTTCTTTGTGATGTGGAACAAAAAGGGAGAAATTTGGTAGAATTGTACTGGGCTTTCTATGCTTTAAAACCACATAAAGGGGTCATGAACATGTCACATAACCAGTCCGTACAACTTGTGATCTGTAAGCCATAGAGCAGATTTATAAAAGGAACTGACCAAAATTTAAAGTGACAGTTCACCCAAAAATGTCATCATTTGTTCACACTCATGTCATTTAAAACCTCTATATGACTCTTTCTTGGGACACGAAAGAAGATATTTTGAGAAATGTCTCAGCGGTTTTGTGTCTATACAATGAAAGTCAACGGGGGTGAATATTGTTTGGTTATCGACATTCTTCAAAATATCTTTTTTGTGTTTTTCAGAATGGCCTGAAAAGAACAAATGTTAGCAAAGCAAGCCAGCAGAACCCACCGTTAACTGATGGAGCAGCAGGTCCATGAGAAAGATAATTTTGTTGCTGTAGAGAACATAGGAACAGTTGTTGAGGCAGTGTGCACATGACAGGTAATATGTGTTCACAGCAGCGCAGAGGGACCTAAAGAGAGAGCGAGAGAGAGAGAGGGATTAGTTTTCAAAATCCGACTTCTCATGTTTTGAGTTTTCCATTTCAATGATCAGGATACCATGTAGGCCCCATATAAACATTTCAGGGTTACCCTCACTCGCAACTCAAAAGAAGGCCAGTCAGATGAGTTGGGTTGTGTGCCGTAATACGGTAAGGTTATCTGAGGAAATTGACACTTAAAGCTCAGAGTGTGAACATCACACGCAATCCAAGAAGCATGACAACACTTGGAATATTTCTCTCAAGGGAGTTTCTTTCAGGAATAGCGCCTTACGCAGCACTATAAGAAAAACTAAGATATGATGTATCTGAGAGCTCAATTGCTTAAGGACATACTATCACTTGGATTTTGTGGTCATGGTACCATGATAATATCATGGTTTTTCAAAATAAGGGGATTTATCAAGGTTTAGGATTATCTCACTAAACCTAACAGCAGGGCTCTGTTAACTACTAAGAATATTTCGCCCATTTCTAATAAAAATATTGTTTCGATTTGTATTTATTTGCAGAAAATGAAAACTGGAGAAACAGGTCAAAATAACAGAAAAGATGCTGTGTATTTTTTCAGACCTCAAATACTGCAAAGAAAACAAGTTCATGCTCACTTTTAAGCAAGGCAACAGTCTGATCATTTTTATCAGTTTTCATGCGTCTTGTCATGCTGTCAGTCTTTTACATTGCTGTTGGATGACTTTATGTCTCTCCTGACGTTTAATTTTTCTTTAATTCAACAGACACTGGACTGGAACGGACACAATACATTAAATAAATGAAAATGAGGAATTTGGCATATTTCCACAGCTGTATATATCCATTTATTGATGCTGTTATATTGTGACAGAAGTGAGCACACTCTTTTTTGCCTTCAATGCTACAACGCGATGACATTTATGTTTAGGCCTGTGATTACAATAAATAACAATAAATAAAATGGATTAATAATAATAAAACAATGCGTCTCAAATTTGATATGCAGTATATGCTCATTTGAACGTCTCATGCAAACTTTCCGCCTTATTCACAACACGTACATTCATAATGTTCAGAAGAGCGGCAAACTTTTTACATCATTATTGCATACATGATTATTGCGTACATGTTGTTTAAGTTGTTATTATTATTTTTTGTACATTTAGAATGCGTATTAGTAAGAGTTTTTGGTGAATCATGATTTGTTTATATGCAGGTTTTAGACAACATTTTGCATCCTTAGTGAATGGTTTAATGAAATTCTGTCATCATTTATTCATCGTGTAGGTCAAAACCGGTATATGACTCTTTCCTCTGAGGAACATAAAAGAAAATATTTTGAGAAATGTCACAAATGGTTTTGTGTTCATACAATGGAAGTCAATGGGTGTCAATGTTGTTTGCTTATCAACATTCTTCAAAATATCTTTTGTGCTCTGCAGAAGAAAGTCATTCAGGTTGGGACTGACATGAGGATAAGTAAATGTTGAAGGATTTTTATTTCTGGGTGAGCTATCCCTTCATGGCTACTGTAAAAGAATACAAATGGATTATTAATTACTAATGAATTAACAATACTTTCAAAATGCAGAAAACTGACTGTGTATCATGAAAGTACTTTCAGTAGTTTATTTTGTCAGGGATGTTACAAGAGATTGTACTCATGCACCGAACATCTGCCTGCCCCCCTCTTTGTTTCCACCATGTCTTTCCCCAACTCGTTTTCTCTCGGCTCAGATAAGCGTCTAGCCGTCAGCGCCTTTGGGCCAATCGGCCACGGCGAGTCAGTCAGGTCTCTGTATTTTGTCTGTTCCACACCAGTCTGAGGGGAGATTAATGTAGCTGATAACTGACCAGTCACTCCACTCCACTCCAACTCCACAACCCAACCACCCCCCCCCTGCCCCGACCCACCCCCACATTAGTTAATATTTTCTGACAACTGTATATTTTATCCCGGCGCAGAGTGGCGGGGCCCTATCTGTCATACGGACAAATCTGACTTGTCTTTTTTTTTTTAAGTAGGCCGTGTTTACTTCTTGCCGTAAACATTTTGATATCCACCGCAACCTTCGCCATCTGTTCGGAATTTTCAGCCAAACCGTATTGGCACTCATAATAAAAATAGCGCAAGGGCCTCAGGCCTGTCAATAACTTCCATCCGACTGACAAAAACGCTGATGTATATTTTACCCGCTGCCGGGCTGATCGGGGAGATAACGGTGCGAGTATTGACATAGCGGTGTAAAAGCGTCAGACATGCAAGCATGACACCGCAGGGAAAACATTGTGCCTGCTCTTTTGGGAACGGATCCAAGTATCCCCCTCACGCCTCGTAGTTTTGCAATCGCGACCGGTTACAAAAATTGGGTGTAGCTGCGCGCACCGCTATTCATTCACACATTTTCACCTCACCAGTGAACGATAAACAATGAGGCTGTCAAAAGAAGACTCGATACACGATGTTTACGAATAGGTTGGTCAGATGAAACATCGATCCACCCAAGCGTCAAAGTGAAATGCTTCTTTTGCGTTGACAGAGAGATACTAGGAAGTGTAACAGAGCTGTGAGAGAGAGGAGGAGGGAGAGATGGTGGGAAGGAAGGATGGATGGTCATGGGTGAGTGGAGTGATACACCAGACTCTGTTCAATGAAGGAAGGGAAACGTGAGATCCCCTCCAACCTGTGCACTCTGTGCAGCGGACCAGCACCGCCTCAGCCACACTGATTTTCCACCAGAGCCGAATAAAAAAAAGCTTCAATTGTGTAACTTTTCTCCAACGAATGTTAAAAATGTGCAATGCTTTCGACTGCTTCCAAATGAGAACTTTAACCGCTGTAAAATTCGTAATTTTTATAGTCATGGAAAAGTTTGTATACAGTAGTAAAATAAACAATTTGGTCATTATTGTCTCGCTTCGTTCACTGTAAACCTGCATAAACATATTTTCATTAGCACACGCTTTTATCCACACTTTTATTTAACAATTCGTTCTGATGAGATAAGAAGGGACGCTATGTTTACCACTAGGACTATAGAGTTGAAGCTTAGAAAACATGAAACGGGGTAAATAAGTTTAATATCTACAAACGGACTTCAATTGTGGAGAAAACGTACATTTATTGGGCTTTTGGTCATTGTAGGAGCTTGATAGCCCCTGGACACGATAAACTGTTGTTATAGAACAAGAACGATTTCTCCAAGTTCCTCGTTTTGGTTCCAAAAACCTGCAGCCAATGGGTTTGGAAGGACACTATTCATTTTAGGCCAGTGGTCTCCGAAATGGTGCCCATGGGTACTTGGCAGTCGACGGATCGGTGACTACACCAACCGAGCTGATGCTGCATCTTCATGAAAGTTCATAATTTGCAAGTGTTTTAAAGCTTTGCCAACCTAAAAATTTAAGGACAAAATTACGTAAAATAGAACTCGGCCCTTGTGACTTGTGCGTGCTGTGCACGGACATTTCACACAAAAGTAAATCGTAAAAAATATTTAAACGTTTTCATACAGTAACGTATGTTTAATTTTCTAATAGGCTATTCTGTGACTGGTTATGGTGGTATAACTAAGGTGTAACCAGGGCTCGATTTGAGGGGGGATGCGAGGGGATGGTATCCCCCTTGTTGAAGGAAATGACAAAAAGCATCCCCTCTGTAAAACCACCATCCCCCTTACCATCTCACTTATAATTATATTAGAATTATTATAATATACATTTTATAAAGCAAATCCTCTGTAAATCATCAAATATTTGACCACACCATGCCCCATGAATTTTTTTTACAATTCGACCACTGGGTGCAGCAAAAAACAAAACGATTATTTATAACTTATCCCTAAAAGTTAATAGACAGAAAAATAATGCATCACATGTTTTAAAGTATAAAAATATTTTCTCATTATTGTATATTCAAAAAGTAGCCCTCTTGATGATTTTATCCCTTCAGGTAGCCCACGCTTACAAAAATGTCGGAGACCCCTGCTCTGGGGTGTGAACTATTCTTTAAACACATTAATATTCTGAGAAAAGGTCATTTTAGGAGAAAGAGAGCTCATTTGTGTTTGTCATGGAATTTTAGGTATCCATATTGCTGGGCTGGTTTTTAAAGACAAGTGTCAAATGTCCAGCCGAGGATTGAATGACAGGCCGGAGTGTCAAAGTCCACTTTGGCGTCTCATATATAAACAACGGATCGAGGGCTTAAGCGCAAGATTATAACAATTTATCACATCATCGTACACATTACACATAAACTGGCACTAAAAGGCAAGGCTCCTAACTCTAAAAGTTTGTAAAACAGTTTTCTAGCTCAGGTTTCTGCTAATAAGCTCATCTAATCACTACATAAACACTTTTTTTATGAAAATACAATCTGGAGGTACAAGCATACCAAACAATCAGATTAGAATGTCAAACACCTTTAGGCCATACAAATAGAAATGCTTTTTAAAACAGATTTCCATTTGACCAAATTTAGACTACTTTTGCCCTAACAAGCTGCAAACTCCTGCACGAGCTCATAAAAGATTGACGGTAAACCTGATATACGTGCATGTTCACCGGCTTCAGAAGGTATGAGGCTATCTGATGCCTGTCTAATAATGCGTGGGGAGGAATGTGAGGAGTGGGGGGTGGGGCAGCCCCCAGGTGGCTCGCATGGTTAAACGGCAGATTATGCAGCACACGACTAATTTCTTTGTAGTAATCTTATTAAACTGTAAAACAGCTGTCGGCTAGCCAAATCTCAACCACGACCCCGGATGGTTGCTCCTAGACCCCGGTATGAAACAAATAAGAGCATCTGAGGTAAAATAGAGCATGACAGGAAAATGCTACGTTGGTTTTGATGTTACCAAGACATTTTTCAATGTATGTACACAAAACCACTAAGACATTTCTAAAAATATCATATACAGGTATATACAGAGTCATGTACAGGTTTTAAACAACATGCGATGAATACATGACGATTTTGGGTTGAACGATCTCTTAAATGACGTTAGAAATTACATTTAATATATATAATTATTAATATCAAGTAGTTAAGAGTTAATCATTTTTAAGGTTCTTTAATTGTTTTGTAGTTGACAGCTAATGCCGCAGACTAGACTTTGAGCATGCGAAATTCGTTCAGACGGTGCTGCAAAAATAGGCGGGAGTGATTCCTTCTTTTACATCACGCTGTGACGTTTTGATCTTCAATTGGTCTCCCGCATTCACGTGACGTGAATTCGCAGGTCAGAGTTCACCAAACTTTAACTTTGCTACGCAGCGAAATATCTTCGGATGGGCATGCGTTTGTGGTCTGTCGCATTCGCATGCGTTTGAATGGAAGTCAATGGAGCAATACGGCAGACAAGTGTGACCGCGGCATAACTAAGATATCAACAAGTTGCTGTGGCCTGATTTTTACGACGATTTAAAAAAACAAAATAATACACAGGTATGGTATTTATTAAGGTGTGGTATTTAGATGCTTTTCATGAAATATCAAACCATGTGTTACATTTTTCTTCATATTCTAAAAGTAATAAGTTGCTTTTGAGTAAATACGGGACACATCAAAAATGTAGCTGTTGTTCCGGTTCCTTGTTAGATGTCCATCACATTAAGTGCTCTAGTCTCCCCCTTTCATTATAAACAAGTATAAACACTACTAAGATATTCTGTTGCTTCTGGCGATTAATTGAGCGTGAAATCAAACAGTAGCTACGGTGTCGATTCATTCCATTTTTCTTTACGTGAGCTCGGGGACGCTCGCATGCAAACATCTCACTTCATCTGCCTGCTAAACCGGCTGCATTCAACACCTCGTGCTGCTACTGTCTGAGTAATAGGACTTTTTCTGAAGTAATCCATCATCCCGAAGCCCGGTAGATGTCACCGTCCTGCTCGAAATGATATCCTTACACCCCAGCCCAAACCGTAAACCAGGCTGCTTTTCCAGCTCCTCTAATTGCCGATGATTAGCATGACATCCAACACCGGCTGGTGGTGCGTGGCCTCTGCCTGTCTCTCTCCTTCATGATGACAGCCTGCGTCAAAGATTTTGAGGAGCAATTTGGTGAAGTGCTATTGTACTGTGTCTCATGTTACTCTGAGTATGTAACACTGACCCACATGTGCCAGGTCGTCCCTATGAAAGCTGCATTCCTCTACCTGAGCGGATCTGAGATTCCCTCACAAGATGCGTTTTTACATCTTCAGGCCATGCCAGACCACAGCCGGGTCTACAACAGGGATATTGTTAATCTGCCCTGAATGAAGCTTTATCTTGTAGACATAGGATTATGTTGCTAAGGTAGCTGGTGGCGATGCTCTCTATAGTGCTTTGGCAGCGAGCTAGATTGAAAAAGATAGAAAGCTGAAGATAATAATCACTGTGATCTCCTCACCTAACCAAACTGGCTTAACCTCAGCTGGTCACGCAAAGTCCTGCTCTCTAATTAGTCAATGGACACAAAAAGTAAAGAGATGCTTAAGGTGTAGCGCAAGGTTCGGTCATCCCCACCTTTCCATTTTCTAGCTTCGCTCACCCCCTGCAGCGGTTGTTCCTCAGCATGGGTGGCCTTTGGAATGGATGGTGGGGGTTGGGTCACTGGACTGACCTCTGAAACTGAATTAAGGCCATGTAACTCATTCTGAAATCCATAGGCTAACTCAGAGACAGGGAAGCAGATGGCTAAGACGAATTCGAGATGAGGGGGAGATCACCCCTAGACTGTCTGTCTGGTGTAAAGTTGACATTTCCTCGCAATATTCGTTGAGAATTTCAGGCTAATAGTATGACAAAATGTTCAATGTGCAAATTTAATGTTGTAAAGGGTGAAGTGAGCTAGATGTTTTTGGGGAGCTAGAAGAAGACATATAAACTCACATTTTGAAATCTCTTAGAGGGATAATTTACCAAAAAACAAATATTATTTTAACATTTACTAATTGACTAAATGACAATCCAAACCTGTAAAAAGTTTCGGTTGCACTTTAATTAACAGTACGTGTACCTAAAGTGTACTTCCAGTGTACTTACCTAAGAAAGTACTGGGTAGTATAAGGTAACTACATGGTAAAGTATAGGTTTAGGGGTAGGTTCAGGTTTAGTACATAGCTATTATATTTACAGTACTGTAAATACGCAGTATGTACATGGGAAACAGGACTGTAAAATAAAGTGGTACCAAAGTTTCGTTCGTCTGCAGAACACAAAAGAAGATATTTTGATGAATGTGGGTAACCAAACAACATTTAACCCCACTGACTTCCATTATATGATCAAAAAACCACTGAGACATTTTTCAAAATATCTCCTTTCATGCCCCACAGCAGAGAGAGTCATATACAGGTTTGGCACAACATGAGGGTGAATTTGGGGGTGAACAATCCCTTTTTTAAAACAGGATTTCCACAGTTTTTTTATTGAACTTCAATGTCATTTTGATTACTGAAAAAAAATGAAGACTAAAAATCTGACAGGAAGTCGACAGTCAAGCAAGAGACAAGAGACAAAAACAAAATCCTTAACGAACGTAAAAAACAGCCATTGAGAAAAGGTGATGAGCAAATCCTCTCTCCAAGCACCTGTCAAACAATCCCTCCTTTCATCACAATCCAAATGACATTTAATTTGATTCTGCCGTTGATCTTTCCAGATATCCTAAATGATTCCAAGACATCCATTCCGCCCTCCGTTCCACAAACGGCTGTGTAAGCTGTGTCAAAAGTCCCGGGTGCGCTGTTACGCACCACGCGGCGTGCGCTTACAGTTGGACATGCCCACATAATGGCATCCTGAAATGAAACCACTTGGAGAGAGCCCGCAAGAAGCTTTCACTGGGCGCATTTAGTCATCGTGTGACACGAAGGTTGAGGTGACAGGCAGTGGCGCGTCAATGCGTTCACTTCCATTTAGGAAAGTGAGACAGCCGGAGTTAAAGAGAGTCAGGGCGATCGGCTTTGCTAACCACTTGCAAGAAGTTTCACTGCGATTTCCTGCGTCAGTTTAGGAGGAGTAGTTTTACTAAAAGGCATTTGTGAAACTCATTTAGGAGTGACCTGTGGACTTGTGAATGTGTGTGAGGCACTGGGGTGAATGTGACTGGATTGCACTCTGTTCTGTATGAGAAGGGCTTGAGCTTTAACAGCAGCCTGCTGGTCCAATGCCCACCTTACAGTATTGTCTTATCTCTTCCCCTCAGCAGTGACCCCTATTGGGGGACAAGGGGAATTGTTTTTCCTGGAGACCGTCAAGATTAAAAAGATAGTTGACTAAAAATAGAAATCCTGTCATCATTTATTCAACTAACCTGTATATGACTTTTTATTCTGTGAAACACAAAAGAAGATATTTTGAGAAACGTCTCGGTGGTTTTTCATCCTTAGAAGGGAAGTCAATGGTTGCTTACCAACATTCTTCAAAATATCTTTTTGTTTTTCAGAAGAAAGAGCACTAAGTTAAGTTTGGAAAGACATCAGGGTGAGTAAATAATGAAAGAATTTTCATTTTTTTGTTGAACTGTCCCTTTAAGAGTGACTACACATTTCGCCTTTAGGCCATGTAGTTGCCAAGGTGTTGAACAGCACACCTCACCTCAATAACCTGCATAATTTGAGCTGTCATTCATTTCCGTAGAACAAACGGTACAGGGATTTATGTGCCAAAGTTTAATACTGAGGGTTGTGCTTGCTTCAGCACACACCACTGAAAACATACACGTTTTGCCAAAACCTTATCTAAACGTTAAGATTGTGAATTTCAGATTACTCCAGCACAGAGAAATATTAAGATGATTTTGTCAGTATTAGGGTGAACTGAGCAAGCAAATGGTGTGCAAATATCTATAATTTAAATATCCACGGGTTTGTAGGATTCATGGCTGTTAAAGTACATATGTAAAGTAATGAAAATATGACTGGTGTAAAAGGTGCACCAGGCAGCGTATGTGTTACACATGTTTACATAATGGAAATTCAAGTGTATTCAATTCATTTTAAATGTCAACATTTTGGCCACAATCTACTTACTGTAAGCAGTGACTGTGGAAGCCAGATGGTATAAAATCTTTTAGCTAATGAGTGACTGACTGAAGCAGTACATGTACTGCAACTGAGAGCTGTACTAACCATATTGGCTTCTAGGTTTTAAGGCATAATATTTTGTGCATAATTATATTTTAATTTAGAGGTCATAACACCTCCAACACACATTTGATTTGCATTTCAAAAGATTAAAATTATTTGGGTCAAGTCATCGGATTAAGTCAAGTGGTATACATTAGTTCGCCAAAATTGTGACTCAAATCACCACGTCAAGTCTTCTTATATGCTTTTTTAACATAAATATTTCCTCTTAAAGGGATAGTTCAACCAAAACTGAAAATTCTTTCATCATTTATTCACCCTCATGTCATTTCAAACCTGTTTGACATTCTTTCATCTGCACAACACAGAAGATATTTTGAAGAATGTTGGTGACCAAACAGCATTGACTTTCATTGTATGAACCCAAAACCACCGAGACATTTCCCAAAATATCTTCTTTCGTGTTCACAGAAAATAGACTCATATACAGGTTTTGAATGACATCAGGGTGAATAAATGATTCTTTTTTATTTTTGTGTGAACTATCCCTTTTTCAAAGAGTCTTACTTTTTTTGAAGAATTTTACATTTGAAGAAACATAGGCAAGTAAAAAACAAACAAACAATACAGAAATCGTATCAACAACAAAACACATAAATCAATAACACAAGCAATGACCAACTCGACCATTTTATTCCCTCCTTTTACAACCAAATCGCGTAATTTTTAAAGGCTAGCGATTGGGTTAACGTTCGGGTTGCCGCGTGCGTTTCCCGGGCGTCTCGCTATCCTTGGTTTACTCATGCAAACAAAATGGCCTTCCTGTTCTAGACATCCGACCCCCATTTCCTTCTTATCCGTCGATTCCCTCCAAAACACTCAGCTTGAAGCCGCAGGGTTGCACAGGGACATTAACAGAGCTCACTGTGGAATTAGCCCATTAATGTAATGCTAACAAGATGGAATCCTTCTCCCGCGGGAGTAATATTACAGCGGCATCTCCACAGTTGTTCTTTTTTGTAAATCACTCAGCTTATCTGAAAGTAGCCGATCGATACGTAGCATTACAGTAAATAGATAAACTAGCGCTGCTGTAAGAGTTAGCGTCTGAGTCAAGCATTATAGCGCGCAGATGAGGGGGAACGATTAGCACGTATTTGCTTCCGCCGTGCCCTTGACAGACACCCGGAGCCACGGCAAAACGTCACTGCTGACAAGGATTTATGAAGAAGGATCGTCTACCAGCGAACTGTCTAAGCTTGCACATTTTATTTAGGGGAAATTGAATAAAATATTTGCAAAATTGCACACTTGATATTTAAGGGCATTAGCGAGCCTTTTTGCGGTTCTTTGTTTACCAAATTTCCAAAACTTGCTGACAACAACAGCGTTTGCACTTTCATAAGCGATTTGATGGGGTACTTAGTTGTGTTTCTTACGAATATCAACTTAGTCTCAGATGTTTTGTCATAAAAAATAGAAACAAAAATTGAAAAAAAAAACATATTTAGAGTGTAGAGCGGTTCAATAAATGTAGATAAATGAATGTATGTAAAATAATCTGGATTTGGATCAATCTGATGAGAAATGTTTGAGTTCATCTTGAAATCGAGCAAGGGGCAGAAAACGAAAAGAGCTGGGGCCGGTTGCATAAACTGCTTAGACTAGTCTTACATGTCAGTCGTCCAATTTTTTCTTCGAAACTGGTCATAACTTCTTTAAATCAGTCACATAAAAATGTAGATTGGTCTAATTAAAATCTAAAAAGTAAGACTTATTAGTCCTAACTAATTGCTAACTAACTAAAAGCGGCTATGTTTATGTTGGTCAACACCCAGCTAGACTCAATTTACAGGTACCTGTAACACAACTTATGCCTATGAAAGGCTGGTGGAAACATACAAGACCAATCTGACCCCTTAAAAGGTTATCACGGCTTCAGCACCAACAGCCTTAGGGCACAGAGACAGCGATAAGAGTGATTGTAGCGATTGTGTGACAGAGAATTTAGTACAGTGAAAATTAAAGTTTTCATTGATTTCATAATATAATTTCAGTATTTAATATAACTTTAAATTTGGAACATGTGCATTGGCAGTCTATCAAATCTTCATGAGTTTGCTGCAGATATAAAAATGAGCAACAATACAAATACCGGAGTGATTTTAATGCACTTTTTTATTTGTCCATTAAGTGCCCACTAAGTCTGTGTCATTAGATTAGTTTAACAGTCCTTTCTTGTATTGACTAAAAGGATGGAAGTGTTAAGAAAAAATAATTTAATAGCATCTTTGACTTTGACGAGTTTTTATCAAATAGATATTTATTGCTATGTATTAGTATCTGTATCAGTATCAGTGCATACAAATAAAATCATTAAATGTTCTTTGCATTTATTTGATGAAAAGCATGGTAAAATATGCATTTTTACTGAATGTTAGTTACACATTAAAATAAAACAATAAATTGACTCAATACTCAAAAATATCAAGACATATATTGAATATTGTGAAAATGGTGACAAATATATTTGTAATACCATCCAGCCCTAAGCGTTTATACCTAAAGAGATTTTGTGCATAAAAAGCTTTTTACAAGTATATGCTTGCACTGTTACAGTAAGAGACATTTCAGAAATACACTTAAAGGGATAGTGCAACAAAAAAATTAAATTCTTTCATCATTTATTCACCCTCTTGTTTTTTCAAACCTGTATAAGGTTCTTTCTTCTGCAGAACACAAAAGAAGATTTTTGAGGAATGTTGGTAACTAAACAACATTGAACCCCCATTGACTTCCATTGTATGTTTTTTTTTTGTAACTCACAGAAGATAAAGGTTTTGAACAATGTAAGGATAAATAAAAGACGACAGAATTCCTTAACATTCAAATAAACAGTACATAACGATAACCACAGCTTCACGCTCAGCATAGAGATGCTCAACAAGTCAAAACAGGCCAGAACTCTGTCACGAAAGTGAAGCGACCAATAGGCTACTCTTTTATCGAGAGAAACCACTTCATCATGTGATTGGACAAAACACAGGAGAATGACAGAAATGCCTCAAAGATCCTCACTGCACGTCAAGTGGATCTTTTCAAAACAACAGAGGTGGTTTGACGTGGACTCATTTGGCCCGACACGCCACGAACACGCGCGCAAGCTCGCGGAGGATAATCGAACCCGACGGCGTTTCAACCTCTTCAAAAACTAGAGTTCATAAAAATCCATTAAGCTACCAAACGCCGCATGAAATTTTCTGGAATTAATGACCGAACAACAAGGAGATGGAGAGATGGCGAGTGCGAGTATGAAGAGAAAAATCAATAAACACTACATGGCCTGTAAAAGCATTATAAATATAAGTAGCATTTCTCCATTAAGGGAGATTTGGAAAACAGCAAATGCTAATGAGGGAAGCAAAGAGGCCATTCAAGTCCATTAGTAGCTCTCTCTAGTGAAAATGGGCCGCTCTTTGAGGTTATCTACTGGCCAGTGCCACTAGATCCAGACCCACTATTCAAACCTGACTTCCATTTCCAAGTGACATATTGGACAAATGTGCTTTCTGGATTGCGGCGAGCGGCCGAGGGAGGAGTTTGAAATGGATGATTCAAATCCAAAGCTTTTTATTTTCTAAACAAGGAGCATTCTTATTCATTATAAATTTATTGTGATGCGGAGCGCTGCGAAGAATGACTTCACGGCCGGAGTCACTTTGTGGAATTGGAAGGAGGCCACAAATCATGCTTGGAGATGACAGACGATTTTTGAGTTTGGATAGGCACGAAAAAAGTGCTCAGTATGTATTCCTAGTTGGTGCCGTAGCGTCGCGGTTGGCACATGTCCCGACATGTTGAGCTGTCATTGCAGAATCTCTAATAGCTTACGTGTTACTAGCCATCAAGAAATGATACAAAACAAACCTGAACTATGATTTGACTTGGGTTATTTTGTAAATTCATCTATTTTGTGTTGCAGACTACATCACGAAATATGGAGATACAAGGTTTCCGCCCAACACTCAAGATATGATGATGATATAATATTTGACCGTGTACTCACTTGAGAGGAATACGGGGGACCGAAGTGGGAGTAGAGACAGTGGTGATGACCTGTAGGATCTGCTCCAGAGCAGACAACCCCCCTCCAACCTGAAATGCTACCTGATCTGCATCATTCTGAAAAAAGAGAGAGAGATAAACAGTCACAAACACGAGGAGGCGAACATCCTCAAGTATCACATTGTTTTCTCATAGAAGCCGTCCTCTCGTTGCCCACCTCCTATTTTCTAGAGGGGAGCTGGAGTGAAATTTGAAACAAAGTGATCCCCAAAGAATTCCTGCTAAATCTCAAAAGTGCACAACCCCTCCCGGCCCCCCGACAGCGACCAAAACCCAACGCAGGACAACAAACGCACATAACCACACACAAAGCAGGGGTGGTCTGCTTTGACAAAAAAGAGCTTAGGGAAAACACACATAATGAAGTCGAAATTTGGAGACACATCACAAACTGAAAATCGAGTTTGGTCCACATCTAAACTTCAAAATCATATAGTTAAATATGAGAGGGAAGGTTTAAGAGTAACCAAATCGTTGGTTATCATAGATACCAGCCGTAAAACTTTTAACAGGGGGTCAACCAAACTGTGCCTGAAACTCATACGGTGCGAATGAGCGTCTTGAAGCAAGAAGGGACGTAAAACAGTCATTTAACTGACGTACTTCCCAAATCAAACTGTTTACAAAGGGGACGTTTTTACTTGCATCATAAAATTCTTTCGAGTTCAAAGTAGAACTTTAAGTGAGTCATACGCTTTCGAGCTAAACTTCTCCGAAAGCCCTCCCCTCGCTTTGAGGAAGAAAGTCTCCCAGAGGTTGCCGATGGGTTCGACCCCGCGTTTGCAGCGAATGACGTGTAAATCAACAGCTCTGAATTTGAAAGTGACATCACCCGAGTCATTTATTTGCAAGATCGGAGAGCAAAGCAAAGAAGAAGAGAGAAAGTCACACCTACTCCGTATAATGAGGTCAGGTTCTCGTATGCTATGTGACAGCACTCAATGTCAGGCACTTCAAGATGTTTTTTGTTCGAGGGATGGCGGGGGCTGCCAACAAGCCCGGACATATTGAGCAGCAAACAGAGGAAGTGCTTTGCAAAATTACATATAAGCTCCTCTCCTGTCAATCACGGGTGCCGCCAAAGAGTCATTCTTGGAGATCCGGTGGCAAGAAAGCCGGCTGAACCTCTGCCAGGGTTAAGAGATTGGAACAAGCATGGCTGTCAGGTACACCAAAGGTAGAGCGCGCTCGAACAGCGGCCGGGATTAAGAGGAGCTCACTGACAGCCCTGTCAAACACGAATGGCAGACAGGACGGCAACAGGACGGGTCTCCGTAAGGTTTAAACAACGTACCCGTCGACACAACCCTGTCCTATTCTCCAGAAGCAGAGGGCCTCTCACTGTGGCCTATTTAAGGAGATATTTGGAGGGGTGATGGTGTGTGGAACTTAGTCCAGAGGGAGGTGTCTCGCCTTGCCCGCTCTGGCTTACTGACAGATCCCTTTGGTGAGCAAAGTACCTGGAATCTGGAGGAGTTTAGGAAAGGGTTTTGGGATAGAAGTGACGATAAACATCAGATGAAGAAGATACAGGGATTTGTAAGACCCTGCGTGCTTATCCGGAGATCTAATTAAAACAAGATTTTATGAAGAAAGAAAGGCCTTGTGTGGGACACAAGTGGCAATTATTGACTAAGGAAAAAATGAGGCAAACTGTCACGGAAGTCCCATCTTAGTAGCTCCATTTTAAGGGGATTGTGTTCAGTGGAACACAAAAGATGATCTTTTGAGAAATGTCTCTGTGGTTCCATACAATGGAAGTCAACTGGGGTCAATGTTGCTTGGTTTCCAACATTCTTCAAAATATCTTCTTTTGTGTTCTGCGGAAGAAAGTCATACATGTGTTAAGTGACACGAGGGAGAGTAAATGAACGAATTTTCATTTTTGGGTGAACTATCCCTTAAAGTAAAATCTCCCATAGAACACATGCCGTTGTGTTACCAAATGTAACTTTACCATGTCGCCACGGGCTAACCTTTCTCAATCCAGCCGAAGCATCTGGAACCGATATACCTTTTCAACAGGCCACGTCAAACAAGCAAGCCAAACGTTTGTTTATTTGCGCCCAGCATGCCTCTACAACAGCAGAAACAACGTGTTAACGTAGCGTTTGAACCTTAACATAACAAAGGAGGGGCTGTGTTCCACCCTTGCGGTTTTCACGCAACGGAATGAAACGTCTCAATGCCGACACGAAAAATAAATAGAGAGAAGCTGAGGAAAAATAAAAGCGAATGTAAATTCATGCCTGCTGCCCTCTTCTAAATATTCAAATGAATATCAAAACAACAGTCTACGAGACCGAAGACGCTCTGGTTTACAAGCGAGCATAATCGAGTTAAGTAGCGACGTTAAATGAAACGCAGCCCGGCTACGCTATGTGGCGTCTACGTTCTGAATTTAGTCATGAGCTTGGTCACGATACTGTGCAATGACATTAAACATCCAGCCCGTCTGTAATATGATAAAACATCACACGGCATGACATAAACAAAATGGGCTTGGAAGTGATGTGTAAAGCTGGTACTAATCCACAATTCGCACGGTGGGGGAGTCCGCTGTTGAATCTGTGCAGTGTGTACCCTCATTCAACAAACACTCCATTGACATAATAATAGGATGAGAGCGTGTGTGTTTTTGTGAGGAGATTTGAACAAGAGACCTAAGGACAGATCAGATGGGGCAGCAGAAAGAGGTGGGGCGGCAAAGTAAATTTAAATTATACAGCTTGAGCAATCTTATCCAATTACTAACAAGAGTGGCCATTTTAGCCAACGCTTATCAAAGGGCCAGGCAGCTGCGTTTCCCGCTGGCCGGCCAGGACGAGGGCACGGGTGCGGGGTACGCGTTAAGTGGGAAGGAGGACTGGATGTGTCTGCGTGTTCACCTCTCACAAACCACTCTAATTAGCCGACATGAAAAGCTAGGGGGAGGTGAATGCTCCTAAAACGCCGCATCCCCCTTCTCGTAACAGATGGAGAACAACTGGCCGGGGCGTTCATTGACGGAAGGGGGTTCAACAAGATTCCATCTTAGGCCCATCCATCTTTGGCCAAGTGGCACGGTGATGTAAACAGGCCCCCCCCCTTTACAACAACAGCTCAAAATCTTAGAATGAATAAGAGTGCTGGCATGTAGACGACGCACAACGTTCTCAAGTCGAAATAGAGAAATATACAAAGGAGCGTAAACACAGTCTCCATTTAGTGAAGAGGTCTGTGTTAACATCACAAGCAAAGGAAAGGAGCCGTAAAACGCAACAAGAGTTCGGCTTTAGGTTTAATAGCACTAAGTTAAATATACTGTGCAAGATCTTTGGCGGGGGCTCCTTTCAAGCACAAAGAAGAGTTTAGATTTGAGAAAACAATAGTATCAAACGGTTTCATTAGACACAAGTATCAAAGAGCCTTGGGAACTTTTAAAGAAGTTGAAAAACGGGAGTATCCTGTTCGTATCCCACTCTTAACGCCAATTACAGGTCAGAATCTGGAAGTGCAGTGCATGTTGTGCTTGCAAGAAAACAGTTTAATGCCACGCCCATACAGAGTATCCGGACTGCAGTTTGCCGTGTGATGGGTTTCTTTCAACCTCTAAATATGAACAGCTACAAAACATGTATCCTTCAAATATCAAGCTCGTATTAAAAAAAGTCAGCCACCCAAGGGTAAATCTTTCCACCACGGATTTCTCACTCTTCTAATACCCGTCTTGAATGCCCCTTCAAACATGCACCTGAGGGGAAACATGAATCCTCGACTCTCTTACAGTCACAAGTGGAACAAAAGAATTACCAGACAATTAGGGTTCGAAAATTACCTTACTGACAAGCACACAGTGAAGGAATGCAAAAACTATGTCCACGTTTTTTTTTCTTGCTAACTCCTAAAGCTCTACCTGTCACTCGACAGCCCAGACAACGCCCAATCATCTCACACGTCTTTATAAAGAGGCTTGTTGAAAAATGCAGTTCCTGTAATGTATTTCAACGACCCTGAAACTAACAAACATGTAAAAAAGGAAACTCAAAGATGAGAAAAATATGTGGGTATATGCGATTCGGATTTTTTAGCGTGCTTAATTTTTAACGTTTTTATTTCATAATTTCATTCCAATTCTTAGGCCACTATTAAATTTAAGCAATGGTGTTTAAGCAGTGGTATTATGACCATATATACAGTTATTATTTAATTCGCAATAAGTAATTATTAATTAATTATGATTATGTCGCTTAACAGAATACAACCATAAAAAATTTGCATGCAGTGTTACAAAAAAGAAAAAAGTCTCATCAGGAGTTCAAGATGTGCTTTATGTCAAAATCTTGCATCAAGATGCCATTTTGTTCTGAGAATTTCTTTTTTTTTGTGTACGTTTCCTGCTTCTGTTTCTTCCTGTTTCTTAATAAAAAGAAATCTTAATGTAAAGTCCTAAAACAACATGCTAAAACAAAAAAAAATGATATTTTGCAAAGTACCGTATCTTAAAATTTTGATTTTTGAATGCAGATGGAATATGAGAAAAATGTATATGCAATATCAATATACTTGAATCCAGTTAATGACTTAATGATGGGTTTGATATCTCAGAATAAATGTGTGTGTCATTCACAGCAACTTCTTTCGGGTGACTTTCCGTGACCCACAAGTAGGTCCCAACCCACTATAAAAAAAAACTATGACCGACAACATTTGAGAATAATACCACAAAATCAGTGAAAACATATGACAAGTAGTATTAAATATACTACTATACAAGTATATTTGCCACCTAGTGGATCTGAAAGCTTAATTCAGCTTAGAAGTCTCTTTCCTAAAGTTCAAACAACGCTGAGACAACAAGCTAGTGATGTTTTTCACTTTAAAGCTGATTCGCACTGCATTGACACACGTGAATGCAAAACATCCCAACTAAGACTTTGCTGGACCCTTTTTCCACCCTAGGTCATCAAACGTGCACTGAGGGCATGCACGCTGCTAGAAGGCCCCCCCAGCACCTCTCTCCTTAGCCGTGGGCCTCTTGATCAGGTACAGCTAGCCACCAGTTGGCCACCAAGGGGAGCCAACCCCTGACAGCTGGCAAATGAAAATGTAAATACTGGCTGCACTCTCTGGCTCAGCAGGCCCAGAATGTTCCTGACAGTCCCTCAAGTGTCATAAAGGCAGTCGATCTCCGCCTGGCCTTTATTTGAAAGCAGTGACAAACACTCCCTGGCAGAATGTAAATACGTGAGCTCATTCCACCAAGGTAAGGGAACGCAGATCAGAGGACCAAGAAAGTCCCCTGAATATTCCCGAACGAAAGGAACACGAAAAGCCTCTTCGATCAGCCGGAGACAAACTGAAACTCGGTTTGACACAAAATAAACCATTAGAGAGCTCAGAGGGAGAGGCGAGCAAAGGTCGGAGACTGTGCCCAAGCAAAAGCAGCATGGGGAGGGGGGGGGGGGGGCAGTGCTTTAGGGGGTATGAGGGGCGCAGAAAGTCTGGTGTTGTTCGAGGAATTAGGGGAGAAAGTGGAGACTCAATCAGATACGGGTACGAGAATAAAAACAAACCTGTAGGTGAGTCAGTGACATGAGAGATGCTTGTTAGGTCAAATAATCTAAACTATCTTGACTCGAGGTGACTCGGAGCGGGAAACGGCAGACGCAGACGCCCAGTGAAGGAGGAGACGGGTATTTATTTGACTTTGTCTCGGGATTAGAGGCAAACTGCCTAGGCAACCGGGGTTCACACACTTGCCCGGTTTTGGTGCGTCGAGCCTGGGTGGCGTGCCGACCTTAGCCGGGCGTTGCGGGAATTGGGAATCTGCAGCTTTGACTGACAGTCTAAATGAAGTCCAGATACTGTACTCGTAGAGGAGAGTCTTATCCCCATAAGAGCCTGAAGACCTGATGTTTCCACAAGCACTTCACCATTCCAGTGACTTAGAAAAACAACAACGGCAGGAGTTCCTCAAAGCAAGGTCTCGGTGGAAAACTCAAGAACGAGTTTGTGTAAGAGGCCTTGGGGACAGTACGCAAGAAATATACTTTCGTTCTTGAGAGAAGCTGTCATTCGGAGAAACTTTTAAGAAGAACGAGGCCTGGAGAGAGAAGAGATGAAAAGGACCGACCAAAAAGCCTTGTATTATGGCGTTATCGGCGTAGTACGTCTTACAATAGCGGCCAAAAGAGGTCTCCGTAGCGACATATTTGTACAAAATTTGCTTTAAATGCAGCCCCGGGTTCGATTAAACCACCAAAATATGATGTGTATGAATATGGACATAAAACTACACTTTTAAGGTATTTATTGGACAAATTAATAAGTTTTACTTGAATAAACAAAAATGCACAGAAATACAAAAAGCTAAATAAATAAAGCATACAAATGCACAAGTTATGAATATTTTTTAATCATCTGATGTAGTCATTTCTCCTGGGTCTTGTCTCTATAAACATACACGTGTTGTGCCAAATCATAAATGTAAACGCCAAGATACTGCTATTGATATTTCAGGTCTATGGTTCCCTCCCCTTCACTCCTCTTTAGGAGCTTACACTCTCCTCTCCTCCCTCTGCCCTCCTTCTTTCCCATTAGCTCAGCTTTACCACCCTCCTCTGTCCCTCTTACCTTTCTCCTGTGCCTCCAGAAACACCATTAACATCCTGCATCTCCTCCCACTTGTCAATACAGGAACACCATCAATGCACCATCTACCCACCCACTAACCAAACCACACTTCCCCTCGTTTGATAAGTGTATTACAGAACGACACAAGCAGAAGTCGTAAATGTTTCATTAGCAAAATGTGACACGCCCCCTATACGTTCTCTTCATATTGATCTGTGTATTCTCACAGACAACAAAGACCAGAAATGAGTGTTTGCCTCTAAGACGAAATGCTTTAGCAAACGCTACGCCAAGGTTTGCAGGAGAACAGTAGTGATGTCAAATTGTCAAAAACTGACATCCTCACTCTCGACTAAAATATATAGTGTTTATGATGTATTTCAAATTATGTATGCACATTGCGTAGTTGTGTTCAAAGCTTTGTGAAGAATTTAAAATCAAGAACAAAAGCGACGATAAAGAAAATATCAATAAAATAAAAATTGTAGAGTAAGTGTAAGTGTGCCTTATGTCTTTGGAGTTTATTTTTTTTGTGTGTATAAGAATATACTCTGATTTCATAAAACAATGTAATCTGTCTTTTTGCCAAATGATTTGTCAATGCCAATAAATACCTTTAAAATTTAGTGTTTTTGTATCATACAAAATACATGTAGGCATTTAAGGAAAATATTGTACCAATGTGGCCTCCGGACATCACTTTTGACTATTTCCACAAAAGGTTATTCACATTTGATTGCTTGTTTAATTTAATAAATGAGATAAAATAGTCAAATGTAAACCCTTATTGGACAAGTAAAAATTCTGAAATCACAAAACCATTGTTTTACCATAAATTATCTATTTTGTATAATAGAAAGGTCACCAAATACTCACATTGCCCTTGGTTTCAAAATAACTAACAAAAATTGTTGAAACTTATGTTGAGGAGATTAAAAACATTAAATATTAAAAACAATCAAATGTTCTTAATATTTAAAATTTCTCAAATTTCCTATAATTTACTTTGGAAATGTGCTACCATTTGGTCTTTAAAATAAGCAATAAAAAATTACTTTTTGACGGCATTGAACTGTGAGATGTGAAACAACTTATCGTCGGTATCGCTGTATTAAGTGATTTCGTACAAGTCTTGGCATTGAGAAAAGGTCTTTACAGTATAACAATTCTCAAATGTCAACAGTTCTCCTAATCTACACTAAAGCATGTACAGAAACGATGAACAGATAAAACATCCCAGCTCTTATTAAAACAGTGGTACAGCACTGAAGTAAACATAACTCCCGCCGCATTGTAACTTGCCAAGCCAGCTTCAAGAGATCTCGAAACCAAAGATGCAGATTCTTCAAAAGCTCCCGTGCATTTGTTACCTCAAGTCATTCGGATTATATTTACATTTGAAAAACCAACATATTATTGTATAAAAGCCACAATGCATGACGGTAGCCAACGAAGCCAGCCAAGCGCTTGAAAACATGTTCGCCTGTTTAACAAACGGGGAGCTCCACCAATTAATAACATCTGCGGCAATGAAAACAAGCACCTAATCTGGCCCTCATTACCAAATAACCGAGGGCAGAGAGTTAAGGATGGAAAGCGATACTCTGCATACGCTGCGAGACGGGGAAGACGGCAGCCAAAGCCAGGCGGTTCGGGGAAGTTATTGCTGAGAGCAGCCTGGAGGCTTATCTTTAAGTCAGATCCCTCCACACACACACAAATACACATCCAATCCACACAGACTAGACCTGAGACAATAAAGCCCCAAAGCCAGAATGGTCTAAACGCCGCTCATCCCAGAACCACCCTGGTGTAGTAGTAAAGGTGGACAGATAAAGACCACTTTAAACATCAGACGCCATATAAATGTTCGGTCATTACTGGTGTCTGAGAAGAGTAAAAACAGCTTTCTTCATTAGAGAAAGTATATCGCTCTGTTAAGTGCTTTAATGAAGAATATTACTATGTTTTGCCCATTCATGAGCTATAAGGAAAGTAGCAAAGTTCGGAGTCCAAATTTTGACAAGATGAGTTGATGTTGTAAATAAAAGATAAACATACACCGGTCTGAGATTTGTACAAACCTGTTTCTCCAAAATGCGGGAGATTTCTCCCAGGGTTCTGTCTAGGCCGGACACTTTTTTACTCGGCCACTGGCCACTGTCCTGTCCCTGCTGCTGCTTCACTAGATCTTTCACCAGACGCTGAAGCCTAAACACAAACATGTTTGTTTATGTAACGTGATAAGGACTTCCCATTGACTTCTATTGTTTTGATTTTCAGCTAATTTCAGCCAATCTCACATAAACTGTCAATAACTTTTTCTGGACAAATTACAAGCCAAAAATCATTAGAACACATTATATCATTAAAATGTTCTTGTACTGACATTTAATGACAATTAAAATCTTCACTACAATACTGTAATGAAAAACAAAATATATCAAAATTACATTGAATTATATATATTTATATTTGTATAACAAATTCAATTATATAAAATACATTTTCCAGTTTAATACATCATTGGTCATCACTTTATGTTAAAAATCACTGCATTACAGTAATTTTTCACTATCATTCCTAAGACCAAATATACGAAACCTGGGTCACCCAAAAAGAGACGTTCAAGACAAATGACGAGTTGTCTGCAACACCGCTTGGCTATCAGCATTGCTTTATTTATACTATAAATGTTCAATTAAGATAAACCCAAAGCTAGATGATTTTTATAGCAGGGTTCCTAAAACAGAGCATTTTTAGACGCTCCCTAGAAAACCTCAGATTAGATGTATGATCAATATAAATGCAACAAGGAGCTTACTTCGCCTTGTATGGAGAGTCGGGGGTCTGTGTCTTAGCCTCCATGGACGTCTCATACTCCTTAGCCCTGAAGGTAAACACAAACAAGTCGGTCAGAAAGAGAAGGAGAGAGAGCAAGAGGAGTCCGATGGCTGTCACCCTGAAGACATGAGGAGATAAGATGACGTGCGGAACAAAGGAAAGGTCAAAGGGTCAAGCTGAGCCTCAAACTGTTTATTTAGTCTTTGGGCCACACTAGCAACCATCACAAACTAACAAGCATGAACGAGTCAAAAACACATTTATACAGAAGGGAACGTCAAACTCTTTCATAGCCACACTGTTTAAAGCGACAGTGCACCCAAAAATGAACAAATATATGCTGTTCCAAAACTGTAAGATTTGTTTTTTGCGTTGCTGAGTGTGAAGAATCGGGTTTAAAGAATTGTAATTTATTTTGTGTCATTGAACACAAGTTCACTGAAGAGAACAGAAAAACTATTCAACACCCATTTAAAGTGACAGTGCACCCAAAAATGAAGTGTTTTTAGAGGAATTGTAAGCCAACATGGAATTAGGTTTTGCATGTGCAATAACAAACCCAAAGGACTTGTCATGAAAAGTCATGATCATTTTATGGTTACTGTGTGCAGTTTTCTGTCACTTTTTGAAGCTTCCAATGATTTTTGCATGACAAGAGCTACGAAACAAATATTCGAAAATATCGACTTTTTTGTCCCACAAAAAAATACAGCAGTATACAAGTTTGGAATGATGAGTTTTAAAGTGAACTATTCCTTTAAATGCAAAATAAAGAGCGATGATCAGCTGTTCACTTTAAAAATGAAACCCATCCCATCCTCTCATGAGGAAAACAGCGAGCTCAAAATAATGTTTGCTGTCAGTCAGCACTGAAACGCTGGTGTGGTCTACAGAGCAGAATTCCTGACAATCACACGTCCCGCTAGAGCAGATAAGGATGATCGATCAGCTCCTGGAAGAGAACGGTTGATGGATGGATGTTCAGGGGCTGATAAACTCAGACGTCTTGTTCCGGAAGAGAAGGCGAGTTGAGAAAATCAACACACAATCCTTAAAAGCTTAAATGAATTCTTGAGTTCCAAGTTAACTTCCCAGTGAACTGTGTTTAGTTTAACTGGGATATGTTTTTTCGTTGCTCAATAACTTGAGTAATGTACTGTGACGCTCGTTTCCAATAAACCTGAAAAGCAGATGAGATAATGAGCATCAAAGTTTGATTTTTACCACTAATTTCACTATGATTTCAATATTTGACATGGTCTTACTCCATATATCAAGGTTATATTTTCACATGACGTTCGTTACATCATGTAGAATGATTTTATGTAGAAAACCCTAAATCACCAAAAACCGACGTCAGCTGGTTTTTACAGGCAGGGTCACAAATCGTCGTATTAAAACTTAAAAAAACAAAACAATGGATTGTGGATAGCAACCTTGGTCATGCTAGATGATTTAAAGTCAGACATTGTTTTATTAACAATCATTTCAGTTTTGAGATCAAATGACAGTTCTGAAGGAGCACAATAATCCCGTCCGATACTGCGACTCCACCGTTCGCTCAGAATAAAAGTGTGATCCACACCTGGCCTTGTCCTCATCCTCCACATTACAATATTCCTCCCTGACAGCTTTACGCCCGCACGGGTTAAACAGCGGGGCAATCGCCGCACCATCAATCTCGGAACGCGGCAGGCCCCATTAAACGGGCGAGGCACCATAAATATTAGTAACCAGCTACAGTATAAGCGGGGGGGCATGGGGGGGTGCAGCTACAAAGCAGAGCTAATCATCAATTCATCACAATGTGCCCCACTTCACATCCGCCCATGCTGGACGCACACGAACCCTTCCCCCAACCGACAGATAAAAAATAAAACAAATACCGTGTATGAACTTTAAATGTACTATGGGAGGCATTCGTTAACATTTGGTCGGTCGACGGCACAATATTTAATATCGCCTCTGAGAGGCTCTCAATCAATCGGAGGACATTTTGACAATTCCATGATGAAGGGAGGAAAAAAGTTGACTGGTGAAATATTTGTGAGAGGAACGAAGGTGCACCGGTCTATAAATTCTACAAAGATGTATAAAGGGTTATATGTGGAATAAATATTGGCTACATCCTGAGATTGAAAGGATTTATATGCACCTGACGGTAAATAAACGTCTGAGGTAAACCGGGTCTAAAAGATTAAACTGTGGCCTAAACGTGACAAGAAATGTTCTGCTAAAAGGACTACTCACCCAAAAACCTAAAATTCTGTCATCATTTATTCACCCTTACGTCGTTCAAACATTGTATTTGACTCTTTCTTCTGTGAAACGCAAAAGAAGATACTTTGAGAAATGTCATACAGTGGAAGTCAATGGGGATCAATGTTGTTTGGTTACCAACGTTCTTCAAAATATCTTCATTTGTGTTCTGCAGAAGAAAGAAAGTCATACGGGTTTGAAATGACAAAGAGAATGAGTTAATGTTTAGGGGACTCCTGTCAAACAACGTACACAAAAGAGGACCCATCGGAGAGAAAGAAAAAGAACCGGAGGAAACGAAAGACAGACTCCCATTCAACACGGACGGACACGCTACTTTCATGGTAATTAAAACCACACATGTTTGCACACAAAAAACACGACATATATTTAACATATAAATCAGCGTCCGGCTGAGGAAATTACACAGGCTTTTTCCACGCCGAGGACCGAACGGGCTTAACAATGACACCCGGGGACAGGGCGACCTGGGAGGGCTGTGAAAACCTCTCTAGCGTTTTACAAACACCACACTGTGCTCCAATAAAACGGCTCATTTCCACCCCGCGGTGGAGCCGGCAACCTCAGCAAACCGGGGCTGTGGGCGGCCGTGATTTATGGGCGTGTAGCGCCTGTTCTCTCTCTTTCATTCTTTCCTTCTTGCCCGCTTTTCCCTCGCCGTGCGAGTGCTGCGGGGCTCAGCGCAGGAGTGACGGAGAACAGAAAAGGCTCATGTTGTCACTCTCCCCGCCAAAGCTCAGAGCCGTTTTCTGCCCTCTGTGCTACCTCGGCTTTAATGAGTTCAGAAGCAGCGCAGACTGACGGTCTCCTCTCTACTGCGTCGAGAGAGAGAGAGAGAGAGAGAGAGACAACGAGAAAATATTATTTTCTGTTTTACTAATTTAAGTGTGTTATTTTGTGCTTTTTTTGTTTTGTGCATTGGTATGTAAATTGCTTGGCAATACAAAAGTACAAACAGTTTTGCCAATAAAGTGCACTTAAATTGAAAATGAGTGAGCGAGTGTGAAAGAAAACAAGAGAGAGAAAGAGAGATTTCCATATACTGTATTACTAAATCTCTTTACGTTTGCGTGCATGATACTTTTCATTTATATCATTGCTCTTTTTATTTTTTTATTATTTTTAAATTGAAATTAAGAGAGAAAGAGAGAGTTCTACATGATCATTACTGTGAGGTCAAAAATAATGTGGAAATATTAGCAATTTATTTACTTATTTATGCATCTAAACAAAACATATGAGCATTTTATTGATTGCAAAAACAAGTTCAGTACATAAATGTCGAGTGTTTTATCTTTTAAGTGATGCTTAGTTTGTTATAGTTGATAGAATGACAACACAGGTAATAAAAATGCAGACACGATAAACAAAACACCTTTTCCATGGGCCCATTGGACCATGTGCATAAAAGGTTAACTGATGAGCGTACAAATGAAAACTTTCAAGAAATTGAACTTTCATATCTTATAAACATAGACATGTCAATACAAAAATTAGCAGGATAAAATGTTCTTTTATCCTACTAAAATAATACAAGTGCCAGTCAAATTAAAAATTGCAATGCCTATTTTTTCAAGAAATATTTCAGCGTTTTTTTGTAAATAGTTTATCAAAGTGGGTCATTCACTGTTAAAAATCCATGTGCCCTCATAATCTTTAGTAAAAATCTGAAAATGCACTTCCTTCCTGTATGACTATAATCCGTGAACTCCTCCCCTTCAACTGTCAGTCTGCTGCCAGTTTCATTTAAAAATGCAACAGCTGTTTTTATACATTCAATCAAATAGCAGAGACAGACGAAAGCCACGCCCACTATTTTTATCATTAGAAATTCAGTTTCACTTGGAAATGTGTCAAAATACAGAAGTAAAAACGATCCCAACTTCCGGTTCACGGGGACTTTAAAATATAGATTTTGCATTTCTAATGCAACACACTGCAATAACAGAGATTTTCCGTCATTTTTCGGTCAATTTTTGTGTACATTTTTCAATGATGTCTGTTATTTTGACAAAGAAGAACTAGAAAAAAACTGTTTGACATCAGCGTGCCTCTCTCACTTTCTCTCTCTCTACTTCAGAGGAAACTAAATTGAGAAAACAGCAGTTTGGAATAATAAGTAATAGTATGCGCCATATATAGAAAGCATTACTTTGCATAAAAAGTAATGGTGTTTTTATATGAATATGGCTAAACAACAATAAGCATGATGGTGACATGTTGACAGAAACTTTACAGTCCTCAGAATACAGGACAGAGAAACTTCTGTAACGTAACCTGTTTGCTCAAGCTCTCGTCGTCTATTCAAGGCGTGAATAAAAACATTGCTGTGATAGGGAAATAGATGCCACAGGTGAAAGGTATTAGAGTATTGGGTGTGTCAGAAGATCCACAGGAAATATTGACTGTGTATTGTTTACATAGTGTAACAAACACAAACAATGTTAATCATAATTTAGTTTGAATTATTACGTGTAAAATTGTTTATTAAAAATAAAAAGTGTGAATTATTTTTTTAAAATTGCTAAAACACTTTAATAAATAAATGAATTATAGCTCATGGGTGCAAGTTTTCTGTAAACAGGTTCTTCCCCCATTTTTGGAAAATAATTGATATTCATGTCTTAATGGGCTGAAATGTATTGCCTCTATTATCTGCTGAAGAACAAACACCACAAAATCCCTCGATACTCAAACCTGGAGTAATAAGCAGAATAAATGTATCCCATCGCTGGTGCTGTTAATTCCATCTTCCACTTAACTGACAAACAAGCAAACCATTTCCTCTCATACTTTACAGTGAGATGCACACATACACACAACAGTTGTGACAGGAGGTAAAATTGATAGCGGCCAGGTCTAGGATCCGACATGGAGACGCGTTCCCTCCTATTTGTTGATTGCTATTGATTTTCTTTGATACTTCATTTAAAAATCAATAGTTGGAAGAGAGAAAAACAGGCATGCTTTACACATACTTTAACATACTATTGTACACTGGTGAAACCTTCGGTTTTGGCAGCGTGATGGCAACCAATTAGGAGAAAAGCTCTTAACAGGTGAAAGTGGGGGGCGGGAGAGGGGAGGGGCTAACAGATCGATTCTCACTTTTTCCTCCCCAATCACAGAGAGTGGCCATAAATTAAGCTCATCAGTGTTGCCGTGCCGACAGCCGGGATGCACATAGCCTCTGCTCTCCATCTCCTTGTCACTCATAAAGCTCTCACGGGCAGCAACACCAGCCTTTAGCCACATGGAGGGAGGGAGAGACAGATAGAGATAAAGAGAGAGAGAAAGCAGAGATGCATCACCTTGAGTTCATGCGTGCCCGCAGTTTCTTGGCCTTTTTCCGAGCTTTCTGCCTCTCCTCTCCTTCTCTGGCGTTGTCGGCGGGTACGCTGCTGTCCGTCACTATGTCTACGATGTATTTTTTTAAAGACAGGTGTTCCTGGAGAAAAATATAGTAACGTTAGACAAAATGTATTTTTTATTCAATTACGTATTCTTAAGACTGTAATCTGTAACTTGCCTGTATATCACCACCTCAGTTTGAAACAAACATTTTTGTGAAATGAGGTCAAACTGACATCTGACAACAGCATTATGAGAATTATGATGTTATTCAGGGTACATTTTTTTTGTTATGATTATTTTTAACATAATTATAATAAATTCTTTATTTACTGTGGCTTTTATTGTATATTTTATTTTTTGTTATTCTTTGTTATTTTTTGTATTTATTTTATTTTATTATCTTTATGAAGTCAATTAATGTCAATCTGACAACAACTCAAGTTCTAAATTATTGTTATAAACTTAATGTTGTGATTGAGGGTAAAGAAAGGGGACAGTTATTAACTTTGATTTTTGATTATTTATTTATACATTGTATATAAGTAAATCATTTATTTATATCATATATTTTATTATTATATTTAACCAAGAAAGGGTTATGGATTGCAGTTTTTATTTTTTATATTATTTTATTTTTATATATTATTTTTGTTTTATACAAGTACATTACATATTCATATTATTTATTTATATATTAGATTATTATTTTTAACCAGGAAAGGTTATGGATAGCACTTTTTTAATATTTTATTTTAGTTTTCTAAGATATCCAGGTTCCAGGTTCAAGATTTCAGATTTTTTGTCACATACACGTTGTATACATATACCCTGTACAACATCTACTGTATATATACAAATGGATATCTTGTATACTCCCTAGACTTCTTGTGCAACCAAGACGAAAATATAGAAAACATATTCAATGTATATACATACCACATAAGTTTTAAAGGTTTTAAAATAAATGATAAAGATTTCAATTAAGAGGTCGGTGTAACGATAAGACAATGGAGGCAGAAAATGTGTCAATTATATTACACCATTTTAAAGCAAAAATGTAAAGTGCAAGTGCAATAAGCCAAAGTCCTTAAAGTGCAGGATGTGTCCTGAGGAGTCTGATAATAAGGAGTCTGATAATAAGGAGTCAGGTACACGGCAACTTTGCAACTTGAGGGCAGAGACAGCGGTACCGTCAAAATTGGGTTTTTACACAAGCAAACAGGCTATGTGAAAAAACGGCATTTCCAAACCAGAGGAACATAAAACAATGAATCGGGAGACTACACAAGGTGATAAAGCCACACACATCTACAGGTGTTTCTGCAGAACAATGCACTGAAGACACGTGGGTGTGTCGATACATAACCGTACGAGGAGATCAAACGTCAAAATGCCAACTCCACAAGACTACCTCAACCTCACACATGTCCAAGGGCTGAGCTTCAACTCCCACACATGGATGTAAAACCGACCCCTTTCCATTGAAAGCCCAGGTGTTAAACTCTTTGTGTGGCATTCTGACATCTACCAGGCCCAGGCATTGTGCTCAACAATTACAGAGGCATCTCCTCAATCCGCTGCTGGCATTAGAGCAGAGGAAGTGCTGAGGGGAGAGAGCTATTGCTTTCCGTCTCTTTCTGATGATGCCGATTTTCCATGGGAAGAAAGACGGATGTAACTCGATTTCGGACGATGTGATGCATGTGCCAGAAAGCAATTATCCAATTATCCTGTCATCCGGCACCTCCGAGGATGGAAGCATGGGGCGAGAGAGATACGAGTTCCCAAACCGCGTCGATACTTTGTAGGCCGCGTGCTAACGCTAGAGGACACGTGCCAAAAACTCACAAGGTTGATTCTGGAGCTTTTGGGAAGAAGCTGGGAGTGCAGGTCTGATCCGGCAAAATGCAAGCTCTTGTTTTAAACAAATGTGGAGACAAGAGAACATCAGCTGTCTATTTTTTCCAACAGCTCTTTGACAGACCATTGTGCCTTCGAGGACCCTCAACGTCCAACAATGAAGAAGCGTCGAAGTTTAACGACCACAGCACTGACAGTTCTGAATGCTTGACACCTGTCCCTAATGAATTAGTTTAAGACAAATGTGACAAGTTGCCTCACGGACCTCCATTTGAAATCTGTACATTTGCATCATATAGTGTTTCAAATGGGTGAGCGATGGTGGGCGCGTTCGAGGGGCCATCCCCCCGCGTCCCGTGGGACCAGGAGTCGAGCCCTGCAGTCATAACCATTGCTTCCCTATGGCCAGAAAGGCATCTGTTGAGTAATCTCTCTGAAAGGCGATCCAGTTCGCCTGCCTTTCACTTAATGGGATTGTTTCTATAACACCTCAAAGACGTGCACCATCTTGAGATTATATCAAAGAGGGGTTTGGAGGAGAGGGGAGCTGCAGAAAGCAGATCTGTGGGGATCAGGGCCGGGCCTAAACCCATAACGTCAGGCCGACCTAAGTGATGTAAACAATTACGTATTTTTTTTATTAAAAAGTTTTTATAAACAGAGTTTTGGACATAAGTTTGACATTTTGTGGATATGTAAGGAATATCTCTATAAAGAATGTAGACAACGAAAATTGGGTCATATGGGTCATTTCGCCTTTATCTTTTATTCTGAAAGATCCAGAAAAATGACCATGGCCGTGTTTCCCAAAACCTTCTTAGCGCTACGTCGTTCTTAAGTTATACCTTAAGCTGTACCTTATCGTTAATATGTGTTTCCCAAAACGTTGTTAGTTAAGTATACATTCTGTAAGTCATACGTTCGGAAGGTTGGTCTGGAGCGCTCTTAGCTATACCTTATCACCGTTGACAGCTCACTCCACTAGTGGCCACTGTGAAAAAAGTCTTATTTACATCGAAAGTCCATACAAATAAAATTGTATTTTAAAAACCAGTATTTTGATGTGTCACATAATTGTCACACTGATGGTTGTTAGATTTTTTATTATATTATCTAAAGGTGCATCAGCTGGCAAACCAAAGAATGTAGAGTATATTTAAAGAGAAAGATTGTGGTAGGAAGTTGCGATACAGCGAATATTTTTGCTAAATCAAATACGGCGCCATCCGTGGAGCAATTTAGTGTATGTGCATTTAATCAGTGAAAACCTGCTACAATTTATGCTGCAGGTATAATTATAGATAAATAAAAAAAATAAAAGTTTACCTGCCACGGCAGCAAATTCACCAGCTTTTAGATCTTGTTGGTCTAACTCAAGACAAACTCAACGGAGCAGCCCCTAAATTCAGTTGTCTATCCTGCTATAGCTGTTGATTATATGTTCCCATTCTGCGCTTAGTAAATAGACACTATAGCAACATATATTATGATAATATAAACCAGGGGTTCCCAATAATGAAAGGTATCTCATGGCACACTATTAAATGAGAAAACAGTAAAAATTCATAACTTTTTATTTTTCTTGTCATGAATGAATAAATGTAATTGCAATATTAAAATACCTAATTTTAGGGCACACTTGTTTATATTATTCCTCTTGATATTGTAAACGCGTCACTTGCGCATCCAGTGTGCAATCACAATAAACGTGTGAACTAAACAAGTCTAATTGTTAATTGCTGGAATAAACTTTTTTAATGCACCGCAACAGCAAGCGGCTTTGCATGATCCTCCTTATGACCCAAAGTTTGAGAACCTTTGATATAAATGAGCGTGTTGAGACATTTGGGCATGAGATTGCCGGTTCGCACACTCATTTCACAATTAAATAAAATCCATGGTTGGATTTAGTTTGTAATTTGTTTATTATCCTACGAGATGAGTCCTAATAAATGCAACCTCAACTATTTCTAAAGTGCTTATTTTATAAAGAACGCCGCTATCTCACATAAAGCAGTCTCTGCATAGAGTGAATGATTGATTGTCGAGCGATCGATATCCATTAATTCAGCACCACTGCCATGGACAGCACCTGTTAACGTGGCACGTAGGAAAGTAACCTCCTAAGGTATAGTTCGAGAAACAATATAATGTGACAACAAATAAATGTGTATTTTAAATATAAATTTGTAGCAATATAAAAACAAAAATTAACAATTAAAAAATTATCTAAATATTTAAACATGAAAATGAAAAATGTGAAATAAAAGCTAATTCAAAATGGTAATAAAACTACAATAATACTGAAAACATAATAAAAACTGAGTAAAGTGTAAAAAGATATTTGCCTAACAAAGTGTGGATGGTTTTTAGGACAGTTCCATGGTTGCTAAAAAGTTATTTAAGTTACCGAGCAAGTAGATGAAGAAACATTGGTCAAAATAATGATTTGTATTCTAGGCCGTCGAGTTGGATTTTGTTTTTAACACATGTAAAGATAAAGAACTTTAAGTAACCTGCAATTTTACATTTCAAACAGAGATGGCGATAAAGAGACTAAAGTTACAGATTGCAGCTTTAGATCTATGCGATGTTTTGCCCGTTTTGTTGCGTGCCATGAGAAATCATGTCTGACAGCTTAGAAAAAAAACAGCGTTCAACAGTGTTCATAACCTTCCTGTTGAGAACAAGCCTTAAGGTCTTTGCACATACAGTCCGAAATTTTCGTATGCGTTTTTCGTATTTGGCTGTTTGTACGGTGTCTCTGAATTGTTAAAAAAGGCCACTCAAAATGCTTGACGGATGCGAAAAACGCATAAAATCGAACCCGGTCCGAATTTTTTTATGACGGACGAAAATATCGGAGGCAGTGTGTAAATGTGATTGACACAACATGAGGTCGTATTTATTTTTTAACGTGCGAAATTTCGGACGCAAATTTCGGACTCAATGTGCAATGGGCTTTATTCTTGAAAAACTGACAATGTAGCATATGACAACCTATCATATTCGATAGGCAGGTGATGGACAGGTGTCTTCTTGCACACTAGCACAATAGATGCAGGACGGTGAGAAACGTTGACGTGAGATAGAGATATAAAAAGTGAGAGACACCCTGAAAAACCCACCAAGCTTTCTGTGGGGTGTAATGGGAGACCACTCACAACATCACACCTCTGCTGGTGCTCTGGGGCCTTTGAGAAGCTCTCACTGTCACACTGATACAGGGCACCATCCTCCACTCTTTTGTGTAACACAAAGAGCCGCCAAATAATGTCTCCCCACCCATCCAATGTGAACAGACAGCTGTTTGTCATCCAGGCACAATGTACAGACGTTATATACGGTATACGGTAACTAACCCATCCACACACAACCACAATTGAGCATCCTTTGCAGGAATCAATCATGTCATCTTGGAAGTACTAGTTCACATATGTTTTACAGGCATTCAGAAAGAAAAATCACTCTCACTTTTAAGATTAGAAGATTAGGACTTTTCAACAATATTGTTCAGTTCTAATGAAAATGCTACATATTTTTTTAATACTACAAAGTGTTGTTACAATTGTAATAGACTATACTGACATTTAAAAGATTCTGAAGTTTTTAGAGCGATATTTAGAATGACATTGTAGCAAACAGTTGTAACACCCGATGAACTACATATCCTAGCTAGAAAACACCCTAGCAACCACTCAAACACCTTATCAGACACCTATCAACCACTCATAACACTTTAGAAACCATGTAGCAATCACCCAAACGACCTTAAAAACCACCTAACATCCACTCAGAACACCGTAGGAACCACCTAGCATCCACTCAGAACAACCTAGAAACTGCCTAGCAACCACCAATCATTCACTCAGAACACCTTAGAAACCACACAGTAACTGCTCAAACACCTGAAAAACTGCCTAGCAACCATTTAGAACACCTCAGCAAACACCCTGCATCCACTAGGACACCTTAGCACCCACTTAGCATTCACTCAGAACACCTTAGAAACTGCATATCAACCACCTAGTAACCACCTAACAACCAGAACATGCAGAACACCATAACAGACCCATTTACATTCACATTTATTTAATTAGTTGCTGCTTTAATCCAAAGTGACTTACAATGTGTCTCTTTGTCTGTCTGATAAAATTTAACACACTAGTTTAACTGTGAAGTTACTCTATACAACTTTCTTGGAGGAAAGAAGGGGGAATGGGTTGAGGACACGGCCCTTGAATGTGCCACATGAAACCACCCCACAATGTATCTGAAGTGGTTGTTTGACAACCACGACACAACATTTCTGAAAAACTGCAAGATATTTTAACTGAAATAACCGAAATCGATTGTCATGGGTCGACGATAAATAAAACTCCAATAAGTCAAAAAATGAGGGGTCTGAAGTGGGCGATATATTACACTAAACCAGACCAGATGACAACCAATAAAGGAGAAAAGAGTCCAAAAGGCAATCCAAAGTGTCCTATGGCCGCATTGATCCATGGCTGTTGATAATCGCCGCATTTTCCATTTCACTCCAGAGTCTTTAAAACAGCGAAATATGACTAAATATAAGGACAGTCAGAGACTCTTTGCCCGCTTCCGCTGAAAAACTATGTTGTGACCTCTGCACGGTTCAGCCAACCATCTTAGGTTTAATTAAAAATCTTTCATAACGGCAAGAATTATGGAAGCGCCGACTGGAAAATAGTTGGCGGTTGCGTGAATGAAATACGGCATGCCAAAATGGGCAGAGACATAAATAAGGATCTCCGTGGCGTCCGTAGCAAGACTATCAAAACAAAGAATCCTGCACTGGGTTTCCATAAAACGCAGCAACTGTTGCTTAAAAACCTAAAGTGCTGTAAGTAACGTCTTTTCTTCCGATGGAAGACGGGGGAACTATAATTAACCACGGGACAAATTTCCACCTCAAACACACCAGTCTCTAATTTTTAATTTTGCTGACTGTTAAATATGCGTCTTATAAATCACAGGTAAACAGCTATTTCCTTATTTTATGTAGGCGGAATGAAAGTTATTTAAAAAGTCGTTTAACACAAACGGTCAATTCAATTTAATACATCAAGCTTCACAGTTTAGACAGGGCTCATTAAGTTGGCCGCACCTGACGTGTCGTACTGTTGCGAGACACGCTGCAGCGGGTCGACTGTGTGTTTATCACGCTGTCAGGCAGAGAAATGGGTGGCCTCAGCCAAAGCTAATGATTTAGAGGTGACGGAGGGGGTTTAAATATTACTCGCTGAGAAAAAGGTTCGAATGAAGGAGGTTCAGGGGCCAAAGGTGCGGCATATAGCACCAACAGTTGTCAGCCGTACAAAGAAGCCCAGTGTGAAAGGCAATCTCATATTGCGATGAGAGATCCCAAGCGGAAAACCGCTCTGTCAAAGCCGAAAGCGACGGAGGGTGAGCTCACCTTGTGTCGTATACGCAAACTCTGTTGATTCCGTCGTAGCGTTTTACAGTCCCACAAATTTGTGAAAATGGGGGAAACTGTTGATGATGTCATAAAAATCATAAAATGAAATGTATCCCATAAAAGATGCACTTGAGTGGAGTATGTGCGTGGTGGCCGTCAGGAAGAAAAACATTCTCACAAATAATGTTATTTACGGGTATCACTAGAGTTTCTAATTGTTTTATAGGATTTAGGGGGCTTCTTTATTGTCGACCTCTAGAACACATATACCTGAGGAACCTTGTAAAATGTGAGCATTTTTTAATCCTTTTATTAAATATGAACAGACTTAATGGATAACTAATTAATGATGTTTTTTTCTTTAAATTATATATTTTTGTTTATTTGTAATAAATAAATAAATAAATAAATAATAATTAAATAAATAATACATCTTTTTTTTTTTTCAATTTGTGTAATTACTTCAATTATTGCTTTAGTAATTTAATTTTGTAATTCCTTTGCAATCTGTAAGTTTTGCCTCTTTGTCACCACCTCTGTTTGAAACATAAAATTGCGGGTTACTTTACATACCTTTCTTTACGTGGGTTAAAGTCATTTTTTCTATTTATATTTTGTTTAAATGTAATAAATAAATAAATAATAATTAAATAAATAAATAATAAATCTTTTTTCAATTTTGTGTAATTACTTAAATTATTACTTTAGTAAATTCATTTCATAATTACTTTGATTTAGATTTTTTTGAAAAACTTACAGATTGCAAACTCCCTACAGTTCCATTATGAACCCCTGGGTGTGAAGCCTGGTTTCCTCAGTGTAAGTGTAATTCTTTTCGAGAAACTCACCACCTCCTCATCAGATAGCTCGCGCCCCTGAATGCTGCTGCTGTCTCGTACGGCGTGCTGGTGCCTCTTTCCCTTAATGTGACTGAACAGGTGGACTTCAGAGGTGATCTAAAAACACAAACACAGAGGTCACAGGTCACTCGAGGGGGATCCACCGAAGAGAAAGCCGATGGCCCGAGACGCACACATCCACCTCACAATACGTTATGCCATCATTCACGGTTTGACAGTTCTCAGGTGTCGAGACATATGTTCCGACCTTTCAAAGCTAAATATGATCCCTTGATTCTGACTGACATCTGCAAAGCTGACAGACACATCTCATAAGAGTTTGAAAATCAGATGACGCTGAATAACTATAAGTGAACGAAAAGCTTTGACGACTCCGCTTTGAACGCGCCGGCGCCCCAGGCACTGTTGTCGGTTAGCTCAAGTGTCACCTCTTGACTTTGTAGGGCAGCTCAACTGTCCCAGAAACTCAAGAGGTCATGTGAAAAACACACAGACTCCTCCTTCGCAAAATACCTGGATTATTCATGTATTATTTCTGTTTTGGGAAATTAGAGAAATGTGGTTTAGAAGGTAAAGAGCCAGGCTGGAAACCAAAAGTCTGCAGCTTCAAACCCTGCAACAAACCCTTCATCTTGTTGAAGTGTGATGTAGGTATTGTAAAGTGAACAAGTTACTAAAACAAAACTCTAGGTTTGGATTTTTTTCACACACACCTGTATGGAAAATGTTTAATTTAGTGATAATCTTCACCTGCTTCACAGCTCAAAAACATCATTTTCTGGGTTTGACATCAACGATAGAAAGCGACAAAGGTTCTCGGGTGTCTCATAACAAAAAATTGGCACGGGAAATCAAAGCACGATTGAGATCTGAGAGCTACGCCACAAGGTTGTTCCTTACACAAAGCTATCAGATATATAGCATATTTCGTATGGATTACATTTGTGGCACATTTTCATTTTTTTATTATTCATTTTTTTGTTCGAAAGCCTCTAGTCACGGTGTGCTTTAAGTACAGTAAAGAAAATCGCTAGGGTTGTTACGGTTATGAAAGTTGGTTGACGGTTAATTGTGTCATATATAATCGCGATTATGGCGATTAATTGTCTGCTTTACAGCTTTGACAATTAATACTATTAACTGATATACAAATTTAAGCCTTTAATTCACTTGCAGTATAAGATTAAAATACTTTTCATCTTTAAATACATAATGGATTTAAATATATCTTGTAGAAATATAAAAAGTTCTGTAAATAACCAAAAGTATTACCTTAGCGTAAAACCGTCCTGAGCACTACATGTTCCACTTGTGTTTTCTAAAGATGCACAATAACGAATAATAAACAGTAAAACGCTCTTCAAAACATCTCTGTTTGTGTTAAACAGAAAAAGGATAAATAAGTGATGACCAAATGTGCATTTTTAAGTGTCTAGGCTTATAACCAAAGTTGCCATGAACTTTTAACACCGCCCTTCATTAAAACATTTAACCATCTAGGTTTCTCTATGAGGTATTCTCTATACTTCAATACTACAAGTTTGCTTTGCACTAGGGCAGTTCAATGATTAATCGTGATTAATTGTGTGCAGAATAAAAGTTTGTGTTTACATAATATATGTCTGTGCACTGTGCATGCTAATTTTGCATTTATAAACACATACACGTAAATATTTAAGAAAAATATAAAAATGAATAAATGTTTATATATAATTATAATTATACATAAATATAAATTTATACAAGCAAATATTTCCTAAAGATATACATGTACTGTATTTGTACGCGCATGTTTGTAAATACAAAATAAATATGCACATTGCACAGACATATTTTATGTAAACACAAACTTTTATTCCGGATGCGATTAATCGCGATTAATCGTTGAACAGCCCTACTTTGCACAAATCTGTCGTGCTTGACTAAGCAAAAAACCTGAATTTAACCAAACGGACACAGGTTTTTTCCTGTGCCAGGTGAGGACACCAGTCTCTGGATGCTTGTGTTGTTTGTCTCCTGTGCCGAGTCCTGGAGTCGAGCCCACACAGGAGAGTCTGTGTATAATATCATTAACTAGAGTGCTTCCAGCTGACCCAGGGTTGATCTCTGGTGTCAGTGCCTGGCCAAGGTCATCTGACATTTTTAACAAGATTTCATTCTCCTCAAAGCTTAATCTGATGTCAGTTTGAAGCTCCAAGGTGTCTGGCCCTGGTCGCAGTAAAAAGCATACGTGTCAGAGATAAACGTGGCCACTCTGAGATTTGTTGTCCGTTGCTTGAAAATCATAATCATGCCCAGCTATGAATCTCCTCCCACAGTTCATGTTTAATTAATGCGGTTAAATTCTCATTTAAATAAAAATCCTTGTAGTCTGTGATTTTATGTACGCTGCCTGGCAAAGTAACAAAGGCTAAATTGTACATCCTCACAGCATTCGGCTCCGGAGAAACTTTTCCCCAGTTTTTGGCGTGACTGGAGGAAATGCATCGCGCCCTAAACGTTCCAGCGTTTGGCCAAACATCACAGTTTAATGTGTAAAGTCAACTATAAAGTAAACCATTCGCAGGCTGGCTTACAACTGCGGCGCTTTCAAAACATTACTCTGTTTGAGAAGGCCGATGTGTCAACTTCTGGCTCAACCAATGGGGCGAGTTGGGGCGGGGCTACCTGAATGGCAGACAGGGGATGGATGTATGGGGGCTGTAGGAGTGTTTTGGAACTTGATTTTATTTCCAGTTCTATTTGTTGTCTCAGAATAAAATCGGCTCTTTTGAGTCTCTGATGACTTACCACAACATTACAGAGCGAGCATTGTTTCTTCCGTTCGTAAGGTGTGAGTTTGGGTGCGTAGTCTGTGTTAGCGTGTCTGCCACTGCTCAGCTCGGCCGCCTTCTCTTTTCTCTGCTCGATTTGCTCCATGTGTCTGCGGCTGCTCTCGTCATGCTGCACCAAAACAAAGAAAAAAAGAATCTGGAATCTGAAGCTAAATCCATGTTGAATCTATATCAAATCTATCAGAAGCTGAATCTATCATTTAAAAGAATACATTTTTTTTATAAAAATAAACTATCAAAACCATAGAATACAATGGTACCTCAAGGAAATATACGGTGGCTAAAAGCATCCAAAAGAAACAAAACTGTTATTTTAACGTCTTAAAATTATTCATACTCTTGGCATTTTCAGCCAGCTTCTTGAGGTTTTTAGTATTTTTTATAGCATTTTGAAACGTTTAAACATGCACCTTTTAGATTAAAAGATTTTTAAGACCATGAAAAACATTTCTATACTAAATCCATAGTAAATCTACTTGAATCTGAACCTAAATTGAATCTGAAAATCTAGTGGAATCTTTACTGAATCTATCTGAAATCCATCTAAATAAATATTAAATGTATATGTAATCTTTCGAATCTATCTCTAAATAAATATTAAATGTATATCTAATCTATCTGAATCTATACTAAATCTATCTGGTGTAACTAACTGAATCTATAAGTAATCTATCTGAAATCTGAGTCTTTATTGAATTATTTGGGATCCTACGTCGAATGCAATTGGAATCTGAGCCGAGCACTGAATCTTATACCTAACTGAATCTTCAATGTATTGAATCTATACTGAATCTGATAACTACCTTAATCCATAGTATATTAAATCTATCTAGGGGTGACTATACGTGACGTTTTTCCCAGACACGTCCTGGCCAGGATTTTGGGTGCTTCCTCCAGAGGTCGCATTTGTCCACCACATACGTCATCGAGGTTGATTATTTCAAGTTATTTCAGAAAAACCACCTTTGTGTTTTAAGGTAGAAACGACAATGAATATACGTCTTAAGATAAATAAATGTTAATTTATTCAAATTTAGGTTTTCTTTAACCAAAGTGTGATGACGTATGCACGTATGGTCACCCGAAATCTACCTGAATTATACCTGAATCCTCACTAAATCTATCTGAATCTGAACCTACATGATATTGAATCTATATTGAACCTATCTGGATTCTATATAAAGCTACCTGACCAGCAGTATAGGATTGTCCCAGATGTAAATCAAACATTGTAATTGTTAGAATTTAGATGGTTTATACTGGTAGTTCACCTTCATCTGGATTTTCTTCTGTAGTTCCTCCATGGCTTCCTGTTGAGCTGCACTAAGCGCAGCCAGACGCTCCTCGCGGTCCCTATAGTGTTTGTTTAACAGAAGATGAGACCTGTTTTAGTGTTTGTGTAATAAGAACGGCATAGCAATCACCTTTTAACCACCCATAATACTGTGGCATCTACCCATCCACCCAGGTTACGCGTGACCATGAATTCAGTCTACACAAAGTTTCAATGACAGACTCAGTCAAACTGGCCAAAAAGTAAACAAAGCCTTAAAATCTTTAACTATCACCTTCAAAGACCCTTTAATTCTCTTGTAAACTCAAACCAACATCAAACTCTGTCTGACAAACGTTCCATATCCAGTTTACATCAATGTATCAATAAAAACAAACATCCGTATTCCATATATTTTTGTTGATCTTACACACATAAACACACTCCACTAATAAAAGTTTGAAACGCTTCAATTCCCACGAGTCACTAGAACTGTTGTGTGTATCCTTGAGTTTCGCTGATTCAAGTTCCCGGCCTATTTGGCAGGATGTTGCGGCGCTAACCTGGCTCTCTCCCGTGCCGCGTCTTCCCTCGCTCGCTCCTTTTCCTGCCGCTGCTGTTCGATTCTCGTCTCCTGTTCTCTCCTCCTTATCAGCAGCTCCTCCACGCGAGCCTGTCGCTCGGCCTCCAGCGCCCGCTTGCGCTCCTGAACAGACAATTAACGCCACATTTAGCCTTTTTCATGCTAAAGAATACGACTGAGGTAAATGACGAGATATCATATGTGAGAGAAAAGAAACAAAGGAGTTCTGTACCTGGACGGCTTCATCCCTGGCCTGTTTCTCTTCCTGTCTGTGCTGGCGTTCCTCTTGTAGCTCGTTGAGTCGTTGTTCGTATTCGTTTAGCTTAGCCAGTACGTCGTGTCTCTTATTCTGGGCTTCCAGAGTGTTGATAAAAGCGATCTCATTCACCTGCACAACAGCCAACACATTCTCAGTGCTTTCCAGAACAGCTTTCCAAACATGAGATGCAGTACATGCTAACGGTGTGATTTATATTATTATTGTTCATCGCCACCGTAGGTGATAGTAATAACTTACGCAATGTAACAATTTTTTTAAAAGTTGTTTCGCTTTAAGGTCTTTGCACATACAGTCCGAAATTTTCGTATGCGTTTTTCCGTATTTGGCTCTTGTTTGTACGGTGTCTCTGAATTGTTAAAAAAAGGCCACTCAAAATGCTTGACGGATGCGAAAAACGTAGAAAATCGAACCCGGGTCCGAATTTTTTTATGAGGGACGAAAATATCGGAGGCAGTGTGTAAATGTGATTGACACAACGTGAGGTCGTATTTATTTTTTAACGTGCGGAAATTTCGGACGTAAATTTCGGACTCAACGTGCAATGGGCTTTAATCTCTACTGTTTCTTTATTTTCTTTAACATGCTGAATACGAATATCACATTATTTTTTTTACCATTGACGGTGCTCAATACTAAAAAATGTTTTCACACATTTATACATTTCGGTATTATTACTTATACACAGAAATGACAAGGTACTGCATAACGCTGAGCTCAAAACAACAGTTTAACTAAAAATGAGTCGTCCGAAACTTCAGAAGTGTACATTTGATCGTTTTTGTCTTTTATGACTGCTGTCCTCACGAACCAAGTTCTAGATATAGTCACACGTCATCGCTTCATCTCACCTTCCCTGTGCTACAGACATTTCTAGAATTGGTGACAATTGGAAAATAATTTTTTAAATATGTGAAAATGTGCGCAATTTTTGTTTATTTGTTTATTTATCCGTTATATCGTAATGAATGATATAAGCTCAACATTTACTTGAGCTAAATATACACTAAAAACCATTGATGCTACATGAAAATAAATATTACCACGATAACTAGCACCACAGAATTGTACAAGAACTATAAAACGGTCTGGTGAAACAACAATTTGTTCCACTGTGTTATCGGTAAAGTATCACACTTTAAAATGTCTGTTTGTCGCTGATGAAAACTGCAAACCTTTGCCTCCTCTTCCTGCGCTTTCTTCACGATGGCCTGTAGCTGAAGCTCTCGCTTGAATTCAGCATGAAGCAGCTTTTCCTCCATCATCCTCCTCCTCTGATCCAACAGCTCCTCTTTCCATTTACTCACCTCCTTCTCCTGAAAAAGAACGACACGTGAAGATCAAATCCCCACAAAACAACTGTTCTGAGACTGCGGAGGTCAAAGCTGTCAGAGGTGTGAGAAACATGTTAGCGGCCAACTTCAAGTACGGATAAATAAATATGCAATATTGTCTTAGATCTCACTCATCTCACAAGAACGGGGCAGAACAAAAACAAACATACTCTGCAAGGTTACCAACATTAGATTTAAGAGTCTTGGCCAGAGTGCATCACCATGAACGACTAAAATGGCTGTTAAGTGATTCTTTCAACATCTATACGGATTGGATTTTCCCCGGTGGCTGAAATGGGTTGGGGAAAACTAACCGAGCCGTGTCTACAGGTGTAGAAGAAGAAACCGACATACTCTTTCTATGAGTTTCTGCAGTTTGTGCGTCTTCTCCTCTCGGAGCTTGTCTCGGAGCTGCTGGGCTTTAAGTTGCTTCTCTTCATACTTTTTCTTTGATTCTGCGATGGTTCTGATAATGACAACAAACAGCAGAAAACGTTTCAATGTGCTCCTTAAAGTCCCAGTGAAATTAAACATTACAATCCCACTTTTTTTATGACATATTGCAGCATTTATTGTGGGCGTTTATAGTGTAGCTTACCAATGTGAGCATTCTCTCTTTTTAAAATTAATGTGCCCTCATAATCTTCAGTTAATTCTGAAAAGTACTTCCGCCCTCGAGTGACTATCTATCTCAAATGACGTAAATAAGACGGTTTGGGAGGAGTATCTATTAACTCCTCCCCTTAAACTGTCAGTCTGCTCCCAGTTACCTTTTAAAATGCAACGGCTGATTTAAGACATCCAATCAAATCGCAGTGAAAAAACAAGCCACGCCCACTTTTCTTTTATTCGAAATTCCATTTCACTAGGAAATGCGTCAGAATACGGAAGTAAAAACGATCGCAACTTTCTGTTCACGGGACTTTAACATTTCTTGTAACTCTCACAGAATACATTTTTAAAACTAACATACTGGTTAGCAATTAGCAATGCATAAGTTCATACACTTTCACAGTAGAAGCAACATTTTTATGTTTGATTGGCCAACTGGACAAGACTTTACACTGTCCCAAGCAAAGGGGGCAGGACTACCTGTTTGACCAATGACAGGCCCGTTCACACCAAAGTTCTTTCACATTTGTAATGCGTGAGCATTGTTTGTTTAATAGTTCAACAACTGGGAAAAAATCTCTCTGAAAGTGATCCCAATGAAATAATTCCTCTGTACCTTTACCGTTATAATTGTAGTGTGGGCTGCTCTTTTATTTTAACATTACCGCTGTAAATCGATAAAAAAATGCACACATTTTTTTCTGTGATTTATCACATTTAATCGCACAAAACATGAATGTTTTAAAACATACTTTTACATTCTAATCATTTGAAATTTAATCTACAAATTAAAGTAGAATCAACAAATTTCTTTAACAGCATCGTTTTATGAATGAAAGCCAACCTTCCAATATTAGTACTGTAACTGATGTCTCTATTAAATTGATTATTTTTTATTTATTTTAACATTAATTATAGCCATTCAACAGTATAAATGAGAGCTATCATGTCTAACAGGTAGAAAAAATACAGAAATTGAATGAAGCTCTCAAACACTTTACAGGCTTTAAAGCTAAATTCTAAATTAAATACAGAAAAATTCTCATTAAAGCTACAAAAACACATTGAATTGCCCTTTTCTTTTGTTCTTTGATTAACATTAATGACGGGAGTCACAGCAGCAGTTTTATGAATGCGGCCCCTTTAAGAGCTGTCTCTTTACACAGATGTTCACAACCCTTTTATATTCATTTAAGATTGTATTTAACACGCTGAAGTCTGCGCTTATGAAAATGCTAGACAAAACGGACTTTCTGGCATAATCTTGTGTGGTTTCGTTCATTCAAGCACGAAAGAGAACTTAATACGGATGCGCTGTCTGACAGAGATTCACTGACGCAGCCTTTAGCCTGTGGCGTATACTGTACATCAGACTGGACCTCGCGTTGCGTTTTGCCGCATCCCACAGCTAGAAGCCGTCTATCTTCATTGAATGTGTCAAAGCAACTGTTTCAAATCGTGCATAAGTGGTTTAAAAGCCTGTACACGAATAAGAGCGTGATTATATGATGTAACGCTAGACAAAGGATGACAAAATAAACGGATGAATATTTTTAACGCGCTAATCTGGAAAAAAAAATTGCATGCGCTAACGCCTTAACGTGGAGAGCCCTAATTTACATCTACTTTTAAAACTTGAATTTCATAGTTATCACCATCACCATCGTCCTTGGCGTGAAAAGGTCTTCAGGAGAATTTAGCCTCCAATAGAAATGTTATTAATTTAAAGCAACTTTGTTTATGTATTCAAGCAAATGTGGGAGAATGTGACTTGTATACCGTTTACGTGAAGGAGAAGACAGTTTCTCATGCATGTGGATGCCATGGCCAGGTGGACGTGATGGTTCTTCTTCAACTATGTCACCCCATGAGGTGCTCTGACGCCAGGGCTCCCGAGCTGAGAAAACAGAGAAGAAAAAACAATGGGATTACGAAATGAACATTTTCAAAATAGTTTAGAGAAAATTAAAAATATAACTAAAACATAAATAATCTAATTTTAATCATATTCAAAAAATATTGTGTTGAGATACATTTTTTTATGAATTTTAATGTTTTCTGTCATTAAATGATACTGCTATCATAGTTATTTTAGCTTTTATTTCAGTCTTATTGTAGTTTTATTACTATTTTGAATTGCATTATGCATTCGGTTTATTGCTATGGCAACATTAACAATTAAACTAATTTCCATTTAGTTAAGTTTTCAAATAATATTGAGGTTGATTTTTATTTGATTTCAATTAACAGAAACGTTTAATAGTTTGAGTTAAAGGGTTATCGACTGATATAAATATGCTATAACCATAAACACATTAATGGTGTTATACCGTCATAATCAGCTAACATTTCGCTCCAGTCCAAGTTCAGGCCATAACTTCCAATTCCGATACTTGCCTTAAAAAGAGACGAAAACAAATGACTTAACTCAGATGCTTTTTCAGTATACAACAGCAATGAAGTCTTCGTAGTCTAGACATTAAATAAATCTCTATAAACTTAAAGTTGACATACAGAGAAGTCGCTTTCGTTGTCAGTTTCCAGTTCGTTGTTCTCCGCTTGGATCTCCCGCGTCAGCTGTTCCTCCTCAGCGATGGCGCTCGCGATGGCCTCCTCGTTAGCTTTTTCCAGGCGGTCGGCCAGCTCTTCCTTCTTAGCTAAAACTTCAGCCATAGACTGGGGCTGACAACAGGAACAATAACACTCACGCTTAGTCACAAAAGTCAACGCACCAAACCGAGCTGTCAGAGGCATAAAATCCACAGCTATCCACACCATGCCTTTGAGCACATGCCCCAGACAGAAAAACTTTAAGTAAGACAGTGCAATTAATTCAACACTTCATCTGGAATTACGTTAAACTTTAATTTCAGGAATGCGAACGTTCAAAGCAATCAACGTTTGTTGGAGAGAACGTACCGCAAAAACTTTACAAATGCAAAAAATGAAACACCAATCACAAAATGCACGGGGGATGCATACCAAAGTCATGCAGTACGCAACCACAATAAAGACGAGGACATGAGATGGGGAAGGTGTTCTTATTTGATGTTAAATGGTGCTCATCCACCTTTTCCACCACATCTTAAAATATCACATATCATTAACTCACCCTCATGTCATTCCAAATCTGTATGACTTTTTTCTTCTGCCGAACACAAAAGATATTTTGAAGTATGTTGGTAACCAAACAACATAGGCCTCCATTGACTTTGCATGGACACAAAACCACTGAGACATTTCTCAAAATATCTTCTTTTGTGTTGCACTGAAGAAAGAGTCACATACAGGTTTTCAACCACATGAAAGTGAATAAATGATGACAGAATTTTTTGGGGGGGTGAAATATCCCTTTTTTTCAGCCTTGAACCTAGAATGGCACCAGCCCTTCTAGTACTTCAAACTTAGTTTCCAGGCAAATGTTTTCTTAAAACAGTAAAGGGTCAATGCTGATTTTAGGTTGATAACGAAAGGTTTGTTAAAGGGCGCATTGTTCCTCATACATTCCTTACACAGACGCACCTGTGGGTCTTCATGACCCGTGATGACTGGTAAATTGCCAAAATATTTTGGAAAAACTATCCTTCCCATTGCCATCAGAGGCCACAGCACTTGACCTCTGCTTCCAGGACCTGACGAGTGAACAGTATGCCAAGTGCCAATTTCGAGTGGGCCGTGGGAGAAGATGGAGACAGCGGGAGCTGCAGGAGCTAGCATCAGACGTCACGCTAACAGGCGTAATGAGAAGTGGATTTCTCTCATCGGGGCGCCTGTTGGTCTTACATCTGGAGTCTAACAGAGCGGAGCTTATCTGACCCACCCAGAGAGATGGTGTCGGGACCTCGGAAGCAACGAATCTTGACACGACAGTTGTGCGTCTGAGTGTTTAAGATCAATCCATCTTTACCGTCTCAGTCTTGTATGAAGAGCCATTGAGGAACACTTCGCACTTCTTGTCTTAAAGGGACAGTTCACTCAAAGATTTTAAAGGGGTCATATGGCGCGAATACGTGTTTTTCTGTGTCTTTGGTGTGTTATAAGTTGCCCATGCATGTATTAGACACGTAAAATTGCAAAAATGAAAGTGTCAGAACAAAAGATGCATTCTATCTAAAAGCGAATGCTCACCCAGACCTGCCTGAAACGCCTCGTGTAACCACACCCCCACAAATCTACGTCAGTTCGTGGTATGATTTGACTAAGACCGCCCAAATGTATACGCAAGTAAGGTGGGCGTACCTGTCAGTACAATTGTTTTGGAACCTGATGTTCCAAATATGGTACATTTCCGTCACACGCTTGCAGTATTCGACCAATCACTACGCACCGGTTAACTGGCCAATCATAGCACACCTCGCTTTTCAGAGCGATGAGCTTTGTAAAAAATCTGCGCGTTTCTGAGAGGCGGGGCAAAGAGGAGATACAAACATGCACGGTATGTGAAAAATACAGCGATTTTGAACCTTAAATCGTGTAAACACATTGCATTGCATCTAAAACAAATGATAATATTCGTTTTAGCCCTGTCATTTGACCCCTTTAATTTTTTCATTATTTATTTACCCTCATGACTTTTCAAACCTGTATGACTTTCTATCTTCTACAGAACACAACATATTTTGAAGAATGTTGGTAACCAAACAACATTGACCCCCATTGACTTCCACTGTATGGACAAAAAACCACTGAAACACTTCTCAAAATATCTTCTTTTGTGTTCCACAGTAGAAAGAGTAACATACAGGTTTTGTACGTCATGACGGTGACTAAACCATGATAGAATATTTGTTTTTGGGTGAACAGTCCCTTTAATTGCTAAATTTTTTATTAGATACCAATTCAATGCAATGACTTAATGACTAGTGAGGATTATCTGTGGGCAGGTTATATCGATCATAGTCAGTCCTATCAAAGTTCAAAAAGATTTGCAATAAGATTTTGGGTGGAAAAGGGGCAATGAGTGGTATTTTGGGAGCTCAAAGAGTTTTAGGAGGTCAAGGCTCAACCGGAGGTCAAGGCCAATGACAGCGCATACAGACCAAACTGTTCCAATTGTTTAACTTGTACGAGGGACACCTGATAAGCTTAAAATGAACACTCGTGCAAATGTGGCAACTCTCAAAGCTCTACAAGATTTGCATCAGATACTTGTTCACCCCCTTTTCATTTAGGGGGTGGCATAATCCTGCTTTTGGGATTGACTTTGTTTAGGCGGGAGACCTGACCCTGGCCCTTGTCTCTCAGCACTCACGGTGGATAGTTCTGTGGGGTCCAGCATGCTCTCCAGTTTCACCGCTGCCAGGGGAAGGTGGACCACTGCTGCCGCTTCTTCCGATGGCGCGACCTTCCACTCCAACCCCTCCCTCCCCTGCTCCCCCTGGGCCCGCCCAGTCACTGGCTCCTCCAACTGGGAAACCATCGGAGGATCAGGACCTGGAGCGGAGACCAGTATCGGGCTCTGGGACTGCGGAGTAGGGGATGCCGTGTCCTCGGATGTCGTGTTGACGCTCTGGCCTGGCTCTTCGACATTTTCTGCGGGGGGCTGTGCAATATACACACAAACGCATACACAGACATGAACAGGAACATGCGTGTCACGGTACTTCTTACCGTTGCCAGATAAGAGAACGGCAGGAAAATGCAGACAACTGAAAAAACAAAGCATGCTAATAACACAATTTCATGCCTGTCACAACAAATACATAGCATACCAAAAAATGTGCAATGAAATAGCATGCGTTTGAGTCGCATCTCAAATAAAACTTGATGCTATGTGCGTAGTGAAGCATCTGACACGAAGGCTCTTCCCAAAATTGGCCTTAACTATAATAATGTTTAATATAAACATTTAAAGACTTGTTAAAAAAATGTTAATGGTAGCACTGCATTTGCATGGAAAGCAATCCCATAATGCATTGCAACAATGCAGACTTGAAATATTTTCAAATAAATTTCAAATATATGTATACCACATTTAACTTATTAAATAAACTAGTATTTATTTTAACCAAAAAATCTGTGATTTTATGACATAAGCAAAACTCTTTTTAAATGAATTTGATCAAGCGAAATTGCACTACATTTTACAACCATAATTTCGGTTTTGTCGTCTTCTACAAATGTAATCTCGTATGTCATTTTGTCAACGTTTCATAAAAGCTTATTAGATCTCTACCAATCGGATACACGTGCACAAAATCAATGCTTGTACACTTGATACTGCCCCGTCTGGACAGTGTATCTATAAACACACTGTGACAAAACAAAAACAGATCTGATGTTCCTGAGCCTTGATATCTTTGTCTGGTAGCTGAATAATTAATGCAGGGGTTTGATTGACGACGGTACCTCGATGACAGGGGTCTTGTCCTGGCTCTGCTCCTGGGGAAGAGGTTGCTCTTGTTCCCCCACCTCCTGAGGTTTGTCCTGCGGTGACAGATGAAGCTGCTGGTTCTCCTTGTCGCTGTCGTCTTTAGAGCTCACTTGGGCCAGAACAGGGCTTACCTTGGCCACCATGGCAATGGAGCGAGGCCGCATCGAACGCCCGCGCTGAACTGTCTCCCAGCCCTCTGCGTCTTTCTTTGCTGTGGAAAAAATCAGTCAGACTGCATTAAGTAATAGGAGCAATACTTAATTTGAGGGGCTGTTAAAGGGATAGGTCACTCAAAAATAAAATATTTCATCATTTTTTCGTTATTTTAAACCTGTATGGCTTTCTTTCTTCTGCAGAACGCAAAAGAAGATATTTTAAAGAATGCTGGTAACCAAACAACATTGAATCGCATTGACTTACATTGAATGGACACAAAACCACTGAGACATTTCTCAAAATATCTTCTTTAATGTTTCACAGTAGAAAGGATCATACAGGTTTTCAACAACATTAGAGTGAATAAATTATGATTTTTTTTGTGGGGGTGAACTATCACTTTAATATACTGTATGTAGCACAAGCATTGCGGGACGCGTTATTCACAGAACAATTCTTAAATATTAAAACAACTAATTCACAATTGTGGGCTGTTAACTCTCTTTCCAGAGCATTGACAAGATTCATCATTTGTGACACAGCGCTTCTGCAACACTAACGACTTTTTCATTCAAGATATGTTATTAATGTTGTAAGGAGGGGGGCGCTGTTACGCATCTCCTGAAAGAGTACAGCATCTATGGATCAAAAAACCAAGCAAATACTCTTCTTTGACTAAAATTCTGTTTAAAATTGTGTTTATTTATTTATTTAGACCTACTTGCAATTAAACGTTCATAAAAAAAAGAATGAAACTAGAATACAACAAGTTTTTACAAAATTGTGTTTGTTTGTTTGTGTAAAAGCAGAGGCTCGGTTCTTTGCTTTTAATGTTTGCATGTTCATACAACAAAACATTCTCTTGACCATGACATTTTTGTAAGTATGATCAAAAATGCTGCTGCTGACTGGCAACTTTTCCACATTTATAACTTCTCACACTGTTTTGACAGCTTTCATGCAATCAGATTTCTAAACAGTTTCATAAATTCTCAAGCCCCACAAATGTATAAATAAATATGTTTACCTGTCTTTACAGTGGGAATATTGCTTGTTTGACTGGGGACAGGAAGTGACTGGGAAGACTTGACCCGATCGGCCCAGCTGGGTCCAGTGTGGGAGAGATGTGCCACAGCCAGGGTGGGCGGGGGACCTCTGTTATAAAAACGAGAAAACACATTAGCCCTCTATGACCAGGCACCTTCAGCATGCCACACACTCAAGCTATGCACGACTGCAGAGGGCAGCCACAAACATCAGATGCTGAAATGGAAGTGCTCCTGCATCAGACCGCGGGCCCTCCATTTTGATCGATATCCATTTCCTACGGCGTCCAATTACAGCGTAATACAGACATGGATGCTCGTGCTTCAGCAGTCTTTAACCACACTTAGATCTGCACTCCCACAGTCTCAGGCGCAGGCCGGGGAACAACCCGGCGAAAATCGCATTAAACAAAACGCTTAGGCTGTTGCGGATCGATTTCCCCTCTCCCGGCCTCTGCCAGACGGGCGTAGACTTTCCGGTCTCAGGCCAAGCCTCAGATATGTATCATATCTGCCATTGATTTCTCCATCTGAGCATTCGGTGGCATTTTAATCGCATTATCAATTGTCTTCCTTTCACACTATCAGTTAAAAAGAAACGCGGCTAATGGAGGGAGCCTCGTATCAAGCTCTTCTAGCAGGAGCTGAGAGTAGCCACAGTTTGCCAACAGAGACGGCGGTGTCAATTAGCGAGAGGCGAGCAGGGATAATGGGTTGAGGCCAGACTGGCATACAGGCACCACAGCTCAAATTCCAAACAATAACAAATGATTCTGCCGACCCAAATGTCTTTAAATGCGTTTCGAGGGTGGGGATCAGCAGAAATGCTGAGAACTCACAATTGAATTGAATTCTGATTCTTTAAGTTTAGTATATAGTTATTCCACACCGTGATACACTGTGTCGTCTTTGAAAATATAGCAGCATCTAGCGGCGAGGTTATGAATTGCAACCAACGGCTCACTCCACCCCTCCCTTTCAAAGCACTATGGTGGCTGACACAGAGCAAAGGTGTCGTCATGTTTTCGCTTCTTTGCCAATGGAGATGATGTATTACGAAGCTCTGTAGAGCAGTTTGTCCATTAAGGGCTACTGTAGAAACAACGAGGTGAATTCCATGTAAGGGGACCCGCGGTGTATGAAGATAGAAATAGCTCATTCTAATGTAATAAAAACATAACGCTTCGTTATTTAAGGTCTTTATACACCTCTGAAGACATAGTTAAATGTATATTATATTGCATTTCTGTCAATAGATCCTGCAAAAAATTACACACAGCACCTTTAACTAAAAATACTGATTTATACAGTGAAATCAAAAAAAAAAGATGCTTTAAATTGAAGATAGAAAGAGAAACACAATCCAACTGATTTGCTTGCTTTCTGTTTCACAGAAAAAAACAGTCATGAACAGGCTTTGAACGACATGAGGGTGAATAAATGATGACAGAATTTGTATTTTTGGTCAAACTTTATTAAATCAGAGCCTAATTTCTCACCTACTTTTTAATCAAAAGACACCATAACTTAGCCGTAACATAACCGTAACAAAATCTTAACATGAAAATATGACAGTAAACAACCAATTTAATCTGTTATGCACATTCATGATCTACTTTAAAACATAAATTGACAAAAAGTAATGTAACAGTTTCTTCACCAAAGTGTGACCATGCCTCATGTAAGAACGTAAAACACTAAAGATCAAATCTGAAGAAATGTGACAGATTTTGGGTGTGATGAATGCAACTACATCGACCCACCCAAAGTTGAGTGCACGACGAACGCCAGGTGATGGAACAATCCGGTCGGATGACGGGCTGGACATCACATGCCGTCCTGGTGACATCTTTCGAACTTCCCAAGCCAAAGACGTTGGCCTGTGAGAATGAGATGAAGCATTCAAACAACATCATAGAGGTTGAAAATCATGAAAAAAAGATAAATGAATATTTTCTGAAGCACATTACGAGAACAGTAAATGGTCTTAAAGGAGATGGATTCATCTCGATTCAAATGTCAGTTTGGGCTCAAGTATACAAATTGGAACAACACTTAAAAGCACTAGTGTTTATATCATAATCAATGAAATAGTGTTGTGGTCATAGGAAAACAGTCATTCACCTCAAATTGTCATTAATCAGGTTGAAAATGCCAGAAATCAAAGCTCAATGTACTTATCTGTTGATATGTGGTGCGTGTGTTATCACCTGTTCTGAGCATCTGTTTTTTCTAGCTTCTCCTGCAACTGGATCCAATCGATTAGAGCTTTGAAGTCTCGGACATAGTTATCCAACATCATCAGCACCTCCTAGGGGACAGAAAGTGTGATGTCAGTTTTGACGGTTTAAAGAGATAGTTCACCGAATAATAAAAATGCTGTCAACATTTATTCACCCTCACTAAACCAATATGGAGCAATTTCAAACTTCTCAAATCTGTTATAACAAGTCACGGCAAAAACATTTGAACCACAAACAAACAACGTGTCAACATCTTTTCCAAATGCCCCTCCCTCCCAAAGTGGAACACTGTTGGCCTTCATCTCACTGATAAAACTGTGACCCGAGAGGCCTAATCTGACTTGGAGAGAGGGGTAGATTAGCCCTCCCACCCTGACAGCTCATTTGTGGCATGTCCGGAGAAACAATAAGATGGGTCCCAACACACGCCCTTGGCAGAATACAATGAAGTCTCTGAGAAGCGGAATCCCGGACGAGTCCCCGATTCTTGTTCACACTGGAGGACACCTGTAAACCAACACCCTGTTGGCTTTGGTAAAGAATGGGCATCTGAAGCTACTGAAGCACATCTCGCACACATCCCCCCGACTCCCACCAACCAACCGGAGAAGCACTCCATTCACAAATGCCAGAAGGGGACAGAAAGGAAAAGATGAGGGTGAAAGAAAAGAAAAACAGCACTGACACTCTTTCTCGCCTCAGTGGTCTTCCACAAGAGGTGCGGCTGAAATTACCAATTAGCTTTGCAAAAGAGGGCTGGCAAATCTGATTGGGGCAGTAATCATTTCTAGTTACTGGCAAAGAATGTGCAGCGAATGATGAAATGTTCATTGTCTATCTGATACTCGATCTGGGAGTGCCTTGGGGACTCTGGGGAATCCCTTGACTCCAGCAAAGACCCTAGACCTAGAAAGCGCTGCCACAACACAGATTAGGACACAGCCCAGACCTACCACAGACCCTTAAGATTATAAGAAACTTGTTTGGAAATGTTCAAATCTGAAACTGCCACAGGCCAATCTTGTCCAGCAGTCAATTTTATTATAGTTCACAGTTTTTGTTAATGGAAAACAAATAAAATATAAGCCCTGGTGTTATTTAATATAATATAATTTGAAATGTGAATTTTGAAAATTTGAAATGTTTCTTCAGCAATAAAATTATCAGTTCAGCCACTGAAATTATGTTTAAAATAACAAAAATTAACAAAAGCAAAACTAGACCTAAATAAAAAATAAACGACTAAAACTTTTTTTGACTTTTTTTTAACAATAAATTGAAAACAGTTAAGCCACTAAAATTGTAAATAAAATAAACAAAAGCTAAGCAAAATACAAAACTGAAAAAATACAAAAAACAAAAAAACTACTAATAATAAAAACTTAGAAATAAAAAATAAACATATTAATAAAATTACAAATAACAACTCAAATAGTAGCTCAAAAGTAGGCTACATGAAAAGTAACATAAAAACTAAAAATAGAAAAAAGAAGATCAATAGATTATTAATATTAATAAAACTGAAAATAAAACTATTATACTTAGTAATTTGTTCAATGACAATAAATTCAATTTGACTTCATAATAACTCTACTAAGAAAATAGGACTCTAAAACAGAACAAATCAGATTATACTTAAAACTTTACTCCAAGCCATATTAGAGCTTGTAACCCAAGGGTGTACGTCATATATAAGGAATCTTACAAATATTTACAATCATAATGTGGTAATCAACCAAATGATTTATAATTATTTTATCTATTTATTTATTATTCTTTCCTATACTTTTTATATTAATAATATACTATATACTCTTATATATTAATTGTAAACTGACCCCACAAAATCTCGTTTGCAGACATATCGCATCTCTCTCACAAGCTAGGCACCATTTTAATGTGATCCGATTATGATATCATGCTATATTGAATTATGAATGTATCGCTGTGTGTATCATATCATGAGTTACTCTCCAAACAACAGTGTGTGTGAGTGAGTTCAGGTGTGTGCAGATCAGGACGAGCGTCTCTGGTATGACTGATGCTCTGGATGAGGTGGGGGACGGGTCGGCGGGGCCGTGAAACAGGCGTGTATGTGATTGATGGGCGGTAATAGGGGAGTGGGCAATCGGGAGGAGAGGTCCACGGTGCTTTTAGTTAATAGAGGAGTCAAGCCAGTGAAAGATGTGTCCAGCAGCCGGCCTAGTTAACAGCACCGGGGCATCAGCCCATAATGCAACAGCTGAGAGAGAACACAAGTGAGTGGTAGGAAACAGAAAACTGTCTCTGACATTTTTAGCATACACGCTTTGAAAAAAGACAGAAACCGAACGCACTTGGTCTAATTAGGACAATTTGGCTGATGCACGTTTACAAAAACAGGTCTCGATAAAAGAACTCCTAAGCTTTTAATGTATCCCCACCGGGTCGCAGGTCAAACGAAAAACCGAAGACCCCAAAACATTTTTGATGCATTACATCTTCCACACTCTCTCGTACACACATTCACACAAGTGAAAAGAGAAGTCTTGTCTTGTCCATAGACTGACATAAATCATACTTGAGACGAGGGAGAACCCTGATAAGAACTAATTAGTCCTCCGGGCTGTGGGTTAAAGATGTGGGCGTTACTCGAATGCGAATAAATCAAGTAGCCAGACCAATCAAACGTCTTACAGCAGCCAGCGCTGAGTGAACATACGAAATCGAAGACAGAGGTGAGAATTGTGGGATTGACTACTTAAATTTCCTCTTTAACTGTATACAGTTCATCAGTGCATGTGTTTAAAGGGGTGGTTCAATGGTGTTAATGCATTCTGACTTCGTTACACTGTTAAACGTGCTGTCTTCTCATGCTTAACATGGTCAACTTCTCAAAAAACGAGTTGGGCGTATGACGTAGTATTTCTGTGCTCGATACCCCCCCCAAGGTTCGTATAGGTTTCGGGAAGTTTTTTTAAACATGAAATTCCCTTACGTAACAACTTTTCTCAGTCCCTTATTGGGCAATTCTCCCGGAAAAGCATGCCCACACGTCAACCAGTGAGAGCGGGAGAAAGAGCACGCCCATCAATGTGCTTCGTTCGTTGTACTGTTCACTGCATTTCAGTGATGGATGTTATATAAACGGTGGATATAACGCCGGATTTGGAGATAATTGGAAACTGATAGATGGAGCGGTCCCAGCGCTAAAAGATGCCGGACATGAACTGCACGCGGTGAGTGAACCTGAGTCAAATGTCTGTGTGTTTGGTCGGCAATCGGCGCATATATGCATTATGTAAACAACACAAACTTATAGTGAATCAACAGTTATTCACGGATAATGTATTGCGATGATGTATTGTGTGCTCGTGCTATAGTTCCGCCCCCCGCACGCGTTCAAGAGGTCGCCTGTTTTCGGAAATAATCGTACAGCTGTATCTCTCTTTTATAAATGTGATCAAACTAAATACTCTTCGAAGATACGAAGTATGCAATACTACTCTACAGGTACTCAAGATTAATATGAGATTGGCAAAAACTGCGTGTTACCTCCCCTTTAATTTTTTATTTATTTTTATAATCTATTTACCTCATTTTCAAGTCGTTTTCATACCTACTTTAAAAGGGACAGTTTTACCCCCCCAAAAAAAACATTTTATTCACTCTCAGGTCATTAAAAACTTGTTCATGACTCTTTCTTCTGTGAAACACAAGAGAAGATACTTTGAGAAATGTGGTTTTGTGTCCATACAATGGTGGCCAGTGTTGTTAGGTTACCAACATTCTTCAAAATATCTTCTTTCGTGTTCTTAAGAAAGTCATACAGGTTTGACATGACATGAGCATGTGTAAAATGACGACATCATTTTCATTTTTAGCTGAACTGTCCCTTTAAATAATGTTTTATTAAACTAAAGCAGAACATTTCACATCTAATATAAAACCACTTTTCAATAGTCAAGGCATGAGTGTCACCTTCATGGGCTGTTATGTACAACACAAAACTGTGCTGGTAAAGCTCATGTACAACGCAAGCGAGCACTAAAAAAAGCGCTGAATCACAGATTTATACATCCATATAAGAGCGTTTAGTAAATGAACGTGTTTGTGGGTGTGTGCGTGTATGGTCTTATGTAGCTCCAGGGGATATTCTCCCACCGTAGGTCTGCCATCTCTCAGATGCCAGCTAAAACTAAAAATCTATACAAGAGCATGAATGCACACAAACAGGCTCAAAGCAAAGAGCCAGGCACCGTTAACATACCCGCCGGACACGGCAACACTGCGGGCTGGATAACTTTCGCATTCGCGCGGGCCACCTGTCAACAAGGTAACCACAAGAGGGTCCGTTCGCTCGCCGTGATCGGCTGGCTGAACCACGCTCGGGATAATTCTACATTACACGCCAATCAATAAATCAGAGACGGTAGTGTCAAACGCAAACCTAGGGCCCGAATACAGTCCGAGGCCATACCGGCCAGGGTAAACACAGTAAGTGCCCTGGCACGGGCTTTGCCAACGAAAGCTAACACAGTTCAAAAGAACGTTTGCTGACAGGGGTCCCAAGACCAAACTGGACACGAAAACACAGTTTATCGACTGTTGAAGTGGCAAACCGTTACAGCGTTCATCATGTTTTTGACCGAGTAATGGTCATAAAGGCTAAATTGTGGTGCATGTTTTGAAGCTACGCTGGAAAATGTGTTCGGGACGTCACCTAGGGTCCGTACTCATGCGGAATGGATGGGGGGGGTTTGTTTACACATGTCATCCATCTCCACTCCTTCTAGAAAGACCCTGGAGAGGAGCAGTGATAATTCTCTCACCAAAAATCTCTGACACAAACCAGAGAACAACAGGAATGTGAGGGGGGTCAGAGATTGATCATAATATCAAACCCTCTGTCCCTCTAGTGGTACAAAAATGTAATTGCAGGTTTGAGCTGAGGTCTTCTGATTTATACAGCTGATTTTGTTTAAAATTACGATTTCTTTTATATTAGTTATTAATAATATATAATTTGTTAATTGTAATTATTGTTTTGTTTAAATTATTTGCTTGTAGTATATCATTTATTGATTTAAATAATTATTTTATTTAAATTATCATTCTTTTTGAAAATATTTATTTATAATATATAATCGTCAATTTACATTTTTATTTTATTTGAAGTATTTGTTTATAATATATAATTTATTCATTTAAATTATACTTTTTTTATTATAATTCTTTTTAAAAATAATTAGCAAAAAATCTACGCTGCATTTATTGGGCACATGGAAAATGGAATGTCATGTGGGATGTTATATTCCATGTAGCGCACTCTGAAATATCTGTACATTTAATAAATGATATTGTCATAATATGATATAACTATTTTATTGTCATCATTTTTCATGCAATCAGAAAATTCCCATACTGCGTGTACAGCACAAATAACACAAGCTACTTTCTTTAAAAAGACCTTCTGGAGATGCCAATGTTACCGTTCTTTGTGGGCCACTGCAATTTCTATACAATTTTATGATTATATGTTTTAAAAAATTATATATTTTTTTATTTTGAACATTTCCCAAACTACAGTTTTCTATTCACTTGCAGTAATAAACAGACATGCTGGTATGTGTCATACTGTAAAGAGAGGGTTGCCACATCATACCTTACACTCCACCACACTCTGATCAGATTCACATGTGACATAAATCTCATCCACCGCCCGTCGCAGGTTATCAAACAGAAAGGCCCAGTATCGTGCTCTCAGGTCCACTTTTCGTGGCTGTCTGGTTTTTGTGGGACTCTTCTCGGCTCCTTTGTCTAATATCGACCCGGGTCCAGGTTTACAGTCTGGCGCTGTGTTCTGTTAAGAGCAAATACAGAATGCATTCCAAATGTTGAGATGCCTTTAATTGAGTAAATAATCATGATTTAAAGGGACAGTTCACACACACACAAAAAAATATTTCATCATTTACTCACAAATCTGTATAAATTTCTTTGTTCTGGTGGACACAGAGAAAGATATTTGGACAAATGCTTGTTACCAAACACTTCTTGGCCACCATTGATTACCATAGTAAAAAAAATGACAATGGGAGTCAAAAGTGTCTCAGAACTGTTTGCTTGTCTACATTCTTCAAAATATGAAGTTGTGTTTTACAAAGCAAATTTATAAAGCAACTTTTCTTACTATGGTAGTCAATGGTGGCCAAGAACTGTTTGGTCACAAGCATTCTCACAAATATCTTTCTCTGTGTTCATCAGATTTGGAACAAGAGGGCGAGTAAATGATGACAAAATTTTCATTTTAGGGTGAACTGTCCCTTTAAGACTGATGGACAAATGACAAGGGATATTTGATATTTCAGGCAACCCCTTTAAAATTGAACATCTGCATTGATCATCAAAATGTGTGCTGTTATGTTCAACTCTAATGTCACTTAGGAAACATTAGGTAAATGTAAAGGTCTTTGGCGCCCCCTACTGTCATCATGCAAATTCAAAAAATACAGTCACTGGTAAAATGACAGATATACAGTATATAGATATTATAGACCAAGTTTATTTAGAGCTACCGTTTCTCCTTATTATAACTATCCAGGACTATATTTATGTTTAAAATCAAATGATTTCTATATCAACAAGCAGCTTTAAAGAAAATACATTTTGTATACTTCAAAAAAGTATAGGAAAAAATGAAATGTAAAAAAAAAACATTAAAATGTGCAATAATACCATGTATTTTATCATTCTTCTAAGACATATATTAGCACTATTAAATGTAAAGAAACGGTCTATAGGATTGGAATCTGACCATTACATTCAATCACTCAGCAGCATGAGTTACAACTGGCATGATCTCATAACTCACTGCTTATGCAACTTGTCTCATTTTGCATCTGCAAATCTTTTATTTGCATTTGCACAATAAAATGTTTCATTTTTTATTTAACTTAAAATGCTCTTTTTGTGTGCCGCTACAAAAACCTTCCACAATAAGCAAACAGCAACCAATAACAACAAAGCAGTCGTAAAAAGAGACACAATCCAAAAACAATTTATTTTCACGAACTGAGAAATCCCCACCTGTTTTTTGTTCCTGTGGACCCCAGAGTTGATTCGCTGAGCTTTTGCATTGCTGTTAATGTGATGTTTCGCTTTACCTGCATGTAAGATGACAGCAAAAAGACTAGATTCATTTGACACATTTATTGGTATCATACCAAAATAAACGAAAATGAATGATGTTCTATTGCATGAATGTTTTTACAAACACTCTGGGACTCGAAAACACAAAAAATATGACCTGCGGCTGAAAGACGTCTTGTTGGATACAAGATTCAAAAGTGCCTTTTTGACTATTAGAACTTATCTTGGATCAGGGCTTATATTTTACAATAAGAACAAGAACATCATCAGCCCCTTGTAGTCAATCTAATCCTCTTCATCAGTATACATGAGAGGTCAAAACTGTTCCTAAATCAGCACTTTTAACTATTATACTTAAGGTTACATAACCCCTGATCCAGGAACAGTTAAAGCACTGAATGCCTGCAGGCACTATAGACTAACAAAAGCCCCCTGTGGAGGCCCATCAGTGGATCTGGGTCAGGAGGATTTCACATATTCTGTGACAAAGGCGGTTCTGTAACGGCAGGTACGAGAGGAGAGCGACACATATAGAGCATTCGTACATCGCCCACGTTTGCTTTGCAAATGGACGTTTTTAAGAAATGCGTTACAAACGCATTTTAAGTGTCAGACTGATGGGTGGTGATTCACGTAGGATGTGTGACTGTTTATGACTGTGACAATGGACTTTTTTTATTAATACATGATCTAAAACTGGTCTCTTCAAAGTTCACAAATGATGTACTAATATTGGACCGGGGGTCACCTATACATGCTGCTTTGTGGCCAAGAAGCACCCACTTAGACAGGAAGAGCAGTCTGAGCATTTAAAGGGGTCATATGACACGGCTAAAACGAATATTATGGTTTGTTTTAGATGCAATGCAATGTGTATACATGATTTAAGGTTCAGAAACGCAGTATTTTCCACATACCGTGCATGTTCGTATCTCCTATTTGCCCCGCCTCTCTGAAATTTTTAACAAAGCTCATGTCTCTGAAAAGCGAGGTGTGCTATGATTGGCCAGTTAACCAGTGCGTAGTGATTGGTCGAATACTGCAAGTGTGGGATGGAAATGTAACGCCTCTTACCATATTTGGAACATCAGGTTCCAAAGCAATTGTACTGACAGGTACGCCCACCTTACTTGCGTATACATTTGGGCGGTCTTAGTCAAATCATACCATGTACTGACGTAGATTTGTGGGGGTGTGGTTACACGAGGCGTTTCAGGCAGGTCTGGGTGAGCATTCGCTTTTAGATAGAATGCATCTTTTGTTTACGACACTAATTTTTGCAACTTTACGTGTCTAATACATGCATGGGCAACTTATAACCAAAGTATTCAAAGTATTCGCACCATATGACCCCTTTAATCTGATATGGCTGAAGTCTTTATCATAAAAAGCTTTGCAAACACCAGCAATTGTGAGTGTATTTGTGTGTGTCAGATCTAACCCTCTTCCTCTTTGTTCTCCACCGGGACACTCCAGGCAATGAGGTTGCGAGCAGCCCGGCCTTCCTCAGCTACAATCTTCCTCACCTTGTCATGACTGTTGGACCGCTGGAAAGATGTCTGAAGCAAAGAACAAAACACGTCATTTCACCAAAACGGAATTAAAGAAAAAATCTAGAACGAAAGTTAGAAGAACAGAAGTCAGGACTGCCTTACACCAATTTTTTTACAAATATTTGCAGGAAACATTATACATTTTATTACACTAAAATACAGCAATTTCTTGTTAATTTTTACTATTTTCATATTGTATTATTGTTTTTATTTTTTGTTTAAAGGTCCAGTGTATGAAAGATAGTGGAATCTAGCAGCTTACTTCACCCCTCCCTTTCAAAGCACTACAGTAGCTGACACAACTAAGATGACGTCACATTTTCGCTTCGTAGTCGATGGAGATAATATATACGAAATGCACTCTGTAGAGCAGTTTGTCCGTTTATGGCTACTGTAGAAACAACATGGTGTATAGAAATAGCTCATTCTTACACTGTAAAAAAAGATAGTATTTTAACAGGAAAAAAACTTAATATTTTACTGTAATTTTTTCTTTTTTTTAAATTGTATACAAATTTCATTAAAATTACAGACAATTATCTGTTAATTAATAACCCACATATTATTTTACGTGTTAAGACAATAATGACAAATTACATGTTTTTCTTGTTTTTGTAGAGAAAAAATACTGTAATATTTATACAGTATTTTTACTGCTTTCTTAAATAACATACAAATTTATGTAAAATTATGATAATTTTCTGTAATTAAATTTGTTGCTCATTATATAAAGGTTTATTTCTATACAAATAATTTAACGTTTTTCTTCCGTATTTTTATGTCAGATCTTAGTTTTTTTATTATATGCATATTTTTACATTAAAATTTTTAGCAAACTGTTTAGTTAGGCTACAGTACATTTAAACAATACACAGTCAAAATTACAAAGCTGCACTACTCTTGAGGTTGGAACTTTCATGTTTCCTGAAAGTGATATGACAGCCCCGTTGAAAAAAACAGCATATGCTGGTTAGGTATGTTTTGAAGCATGGTAGCTGGTTTAAGCTGAGAACCAGCCGGTTGCATAAAGCACCTTAAGTGTAATTTTGCCTTAAGTGTGTCCTTAAGTATACATTAAGTTTTACTAAAGTTATTCTCCTATTGTCTTCGGTAAAGGGAAATCACCTCTTAAGTGTCATACTTAAGGGAAAAACTTAGGGTGCTTTATACAACTAGGCCCCGCACATGACCAGCTCAAACCAGCTACCATGCTTCAAAACATACCTAACTACAGTAGCATATGCTGTTTTTTTCAACAGGGAGAGAAAGCACATGGCAGTAAACATGACAAAAGTTGCAATAGTCTAGCCAACAAAAACATGATTAATGATAACCATTAATAAATTCACCTTTTCTCATATCATGAATGGCTATGGCCTAACCACTACAGTCCATACCTTAAACCTGGTTAGCTCAGAGAGAAAAACCTTAAGGACAGGAGAATGGACTGATTTAAAACTGCAGTTAAAGAAACATATGAAAACAAACGTAATCAGTATAGAACTTTGGAGAATGTGGCCAGAGGCTTAACAGATTTGTTCAAATTCAAGAGGATCATTCTAGGACAATACATCGAGCTTAAGTTCCCATAATGTTAATACATTTAGTAATGATCTTTTCATATAGGCCTGCAGTATGTCATAAGCATCTTGTTTGCTCTTTTGCTCTTTTGTAAAAGTAGTGGCTGCATTTTTGTTGATTGTTGTCAGCCCTAATTTTGTTTCATGTAATGGCACTGAAACATTTTATATTTGTGTGCCTGTTTTTTAGAAACCACTTCCAAGCACCAAACATGTGTGTAAGCATACAGTATATTTTGGATTTGGATTTGGATTCAATTTATTGTCATTGCACATGTACAAGTACAAGGCAATGAAATGTGACCTCTGCATTTAACCCATCCAGAGAGTAGTGAACACACGTACCCCCGGAGCAGTGGGCAGCTATCACTACAGCGCCCGGGGAGCAAGTAGGGATAAGGTGCCTTGCTCAAGGGCACCTCAGTTGTTACCCGCCGGCCCTGGGAATCGAACCGGCAACCTTCTGGTAATGAGTCCGACTCTCTAACCATTAGGCCACAACTGCCCCAATGTATATGTATTCATTAAACTTGTACCATACATTAGTTAATTTTATTCATATACTGCAATGAAAACATCTGACCAATTAAATATATAGCAACATTCAAACAAAACTAAACACGTTTATTTTCTTTTAAAAACAACCTATCTTAACTATAGCTGTTATTACTACACTTGCTATTGGTGAACAGATGTCATTGGTTGACTCCCCGTGCTGCTTTGAGCACGATTGGTTAATCTGACTGTCATTCAGGAAACTAGCCAATTAGAGCTGTTCGCGCCCTTCACTGGTTCATTTTGAACATACGCGATGAGGTGATGTCTGTCAGTTAGTTTCAGTAGTCTTGATGGTCCAGTTATATGTAAACAGCGCTTAAGACACGAAGTCGTGTGGGAGTTGCAGGCTGCTGGAGAATAATCACACGCATTAACAGCTTTACCAGCGACCAGCAGAAGGTAAAAACTTGTTTTTGTATTTTCGTCTAGTGTGATGCTAATCGCGATTAGCGATATTAGCACTAACTTCAATGCTATAACATTCTACATAATATTGAGCTTAAGTAATCTTCCTCTTCTCACACGTGTTTTTCTTTAAGTACACAGAAATATATGATAAGATTTGCCTGGGCAGTACACACACCTGGTAAGTATGTGTAACCTTAGATTTCTTTCTGACTTTCTTTTGCATTCCATTTTAAACACTAATTTCAACAATAACTGTTAATGATAACACATTTGCTCTCATTTTTTAGATGAAGGGAAGAAAAGCTACCCAGGCACCCAAACTCCATCAGTAGTAAGTGTTTAAACATTCGACCTGAGTATTTGTATTATGTTGTTATTAACAAATGTGTAATATTATGTATGCTTAATACTGTTATAATGTAACTCTGTAACCGTTTGGGTTACGTATTTCTTGGGTTAAAACATAACACAATAAGGGACTTTTTATTAACTCTTACAATAACAATCACGTACAGTTAAACATTTACATCATTTGTGAAAGAAAAATTGTCCATTCCTTTAAACTGGTGACTTGTTTTGCTGATTTAATGGTGGAAGTTATAAGACTTACATTTAAGTTAGCATTGTAACTTGTTTTCTAACAGTATACTCTGTATTCACATTGCCGTAATGTATAATGATGGCAGATTTAGTCCTTTATCTAACGTTACTACATTGCATATTTGCCACAGACTCATTTACTTTTTTGTGGTATGTTTTTACTTATGGTATGATTTACTTATTCTGACAGTTTGATGTTTGTCCAAATATACTATCAAAACTTCCTCCGATACCTTTTTGTGACCCTGTGTAAATGTTTTCAACACCACTTGAAACTGTTGTATTTCTCCAGGATTAAAAGTTTGTTTTATAAGAATTTGATGAATGTATTGTATGGGGATGTACTTATTATTTATTTATTATATTCAACCATTTGTTTAAAGCGTATACTGTAATTCTGTACTGTAAAGAAGTTAATCATTGTGTATTTCGAGTGTACATTTACAAATTATGGTGATTGTGTTCATATGATTCATATGTTTACCTAAATAAAATGTTATTCTACAATGCTAAACATGTGTTTTTCATTTTATTGACAGTATCTGACTAGTAATTCATGGCCAATATCTGTAAAGTTACAGAGCATTTACTGTATTAAAAGTATTTGACTGAAAAAATTCAGGAAAGAAACTGTAAAATAACAGTGTTTTTCTGCAGAACATTAGTACTTTCACATAGTTTAAAGAGGTTTATCATTATAATTCAGAAAAAAAAAGCATAAAATAACAGTATTTTTCTGTAAAACCTTATGTGCAGTCACTTTACTGAAGGTGTTTGATCGTAATAATTAAGGAAAAGTCTGTGAAATAACTGTGTTTCCCTGTAAAACATTTAAAGCAAAATTACGTAAATGTAATGTTTTTCTCCATTATTTGATTTACGGAGTTTCATCTTAATTTTATGGTTTTTGTTTGGCAGCCGCTGCTGCCAGTGATTTGACCGTTTTTTTACGATATTTTTTTTACAGTGTAGGTAATAAAAACAACGTAAGGTCTTTAAACACCTCTGAACCCATAATTATGTATATTATATTATTTCTGTCAATAGATCCGCCAAAATATTACACACTGGACCTTTAAATGCTAAACAATATCTTTTAGATAAATAAACTTTTTTGGAGAGTAAGAAAATATTATACATTTTTAAATGCCAAACGGTTTATTTGCATCAATGTAGCACATAAGCTTGTGAATAAAATAACGTGCAAAATTGATCAGGAGAAATAATGTGCATTTCGTATATCACGAATCTCGTCTCTCCATATTTTGAGGGGGGGGTGGCAAAAAAAATCAATATTATCTGTCACTGTTTATGTTTGTCACTGGGTTTTGCACATATCTAACCAATAAAAATATTAAAAAGTGCTTGTCAACTTTGACAACACAGTATTTAATCGTTTAAAAAGTGTTTATTTTCCCTTTCCTGAAAAGCAGCGAAATTGGACATCAGAGGTTTCGGAAGGACAGCGACAATATGATTTTCTTAGGGGTGATAATGGAACGGTTGAAAAGCAGGACACAACTGGATCTGCAATTTCACAGGTTTAAATGCAACTTTTGTTAAAAGAGACACAAATTTAAGTTAAAAGTTAAAGTTCCAATTAAAATTGACAAGCCAAACATATTCATCTCAGAGTGTTTTGTAGTATATTTAGCCAAAAATTAAACTTGACTTAAAATAAGTATAATGAATTAACACAGTTCACCCCAATTTGTTTAATCATGTCTGTTAAAAACTTCGTCTGGCTGTCAATTGGAATATTAGAGCTAAAAACCACATAACACACTGATGGGCATCAGACACTTTACTGAATACTTGACTGCTAAGAAATAAATAATCATTACCTTACCGTCCAACTCTTCTCTAATCCACATCATTTAACTATCATGCCATCAATCTCAGACAATAACATGCATAATCCACAGAAGTATTTATGAGAAACAGAGGTTTAGAAGTACACGTTTCTGGAGCACTATCTTCTCAGTTGTATTAAACATTTGAGCAATTATCAAAGTATGCTAAAACATTTCATTTTCCAATAAAAAATGATACATTTTGACACAATTTGTTACATTTCTTAAGCCCTTAGCAGATTCTGACTCATATTTAAGGTTGTGTGTGTGGGAGATCAGCATAAGCTGTTTCCTATAGTCACAGTAACATCCACAGACAGATGTATTACTGATGATGAGTGGGCTTATATCTCTTTCACATTATATATAATATGTGACATTGAGAACGGATGCCTGGTTCACACTCTTTCAACATCGACATCAAGCCGCATGTGAAAGTCAAACATCGATATGTTGCTGCACTCAGTCAACACAATGATGCTTGATGTGCAAAATTACCAAGCAATGCAACCGCCTTTCATATCCAACAATACACATATCCAGCAAGTATATTATAAAAGCAAATCATATGAACGTTGTATGATTTTCCATGAAAACTTTTAGCATTGCCATGCTTAGTGCCAGTCATTTCTCAGGCAACACAGATGGAGCCAGACCTAAATGTATGTCTGTAGGGATTGAGATGGACTTCTCCTGCCACTGAAACTGACTTTTAGGAGGCTTAACGTCTGCCATGTGGATAAAGGCCAAGTTTACTCTCAGGCGCATCAACATCGATAGCAATGCACCTGTCAATCATCTGTCAAAATGATCTAACTTCAAAGGAGGAGCAAGTTAGTTTTTTCCTTCTAAACAATGTCCTAAGATAAATGATGTATAGTTAGAACAGGAACAAGAATCTAAATATTAGGGCTGTACATGTACAATATTGAAGAAGAATGAACATATACTATACAGGTGCTGGTCATATAATTAGAGTATCATCAAAAAGTTGATTTATTTCACTAATTCCATTCAAAAAGTGAAACTTGTATATTATATTCATTCATTACACACAGACTGATATATTTCAAATGTTTATTTCTTTTAATTTGATGATTATAACTGACAACTAATGAAAATCCCAAATTCAGTATCTCAGAAAATTAGAATATTACTTAAGACCAATACAAAGAAAGGATTTTTAGAAATCTTGGCCAACTGAAAAGTATGAACATGAAAAGTATGAGCATGTACAGCACTCAATACTTAGTTGGGGCTCCTTTTGCCTGAATTACTGCAGCAATGCGGCGTGGCATGGAGTCGATCAGTCTGTGGCACTGCTCAGGTGTTATGAGAGCCCAGGTTGCTCTGATAGTGGCCTTCAGCTCTTCTGCATTGTTGGGTCTGGCATATCGCATCTTCCTCTTCACAATACCCCATAGATTTTCTATGGGGTTAAGGTCAGGCGAGTTTGCTGGCCAATTAAGAACAGGGATACCATGGTCCTTAAACCAGGTACTGGTAGCTTTGGCACTGTGTGCAGGTGCCAAGTCCTGTTGGAAAATGAAATCTGCATCTCCATAAAGTTGGTCAGCAGCAGGCAGCATCAGAAGCGTCTCGCCTGGGCTAAAGACAAAAAGGACTGGACTGCTGCTGAGTGGTCCAAAGTTATGTTCTCTGATGAAAGTAAATTTTGCATTTCCTTTGGAAATCAGGGTCCCAGAGTCTGGAGGAAGAGAGGAGAGGCACAGAATCCACGTTGCTTGAGGTCCAGTGTAAAGTTTCCACAGTCAGTGATGGTTTGGGGTGCCATGTCATCTGCTGGTGTTGGTCCACTGTGTTTTCTGAGGTCCAAGGTCAACGCAGCCGTATACCAGGAAGTTTTAGAGCACTTCATGCTTCCTGCTGCTGACCAACTTTATGGAGATGCAGATTTCATTTTCCAACAGGACTTGGCACCTGCACACAGTGCCAAAGCTACCAGTACCTGGTTTAAGGACCATGGTATCCCTGTTCTTAATTGGCCAGCAAACTCGCCTGACCTTAACCCCATAGAAAATCTATGGGGTATTGTGAAGAGGAAGATGCGATATGCCAGACCCAACAATGCAGAAGAGCTGAAGGCCACTATCAGAGCAACCTGGGCTCTCATAACACCTGAGCAGTGCCACAGACTGATCGACTCCATGCCACGCCGCATTGCTGCAGTAATTCAGGCAAAAGGAGCCCCAACTAAGTATTGAGTGCTGTACATGCTCATACTTTTCATGTTCATACTTTTCAGTTGGCCAAGATTTCTAAAAATCCTTTCTTTGTATTGGTCTTAAGTAATATTCTAATTTTCTGAGATACTGAATTTGGGATTTTCATTAGTTGTCAGTTATAATCATCAAATTAAAAGAAATAAACATTTGAAATATATCAGTCTGTGTGTAATGAATGAATATAATATACAAGTTTCACTTTTTGAATGGAATTAGTGAAATAAATCAACTTTTTGATGATATTCTAATTATATGACCAGCACCTGTATGCATATACTTAACATTTTGATTTCATGGTGACTTTAAAGTTAGAGCCAAGTTTGGGCCAACTAAAAATGATTTAGTAACAAAATTGAGTGAACAATCATTCTGTGGCGCTACTCACAAAATTAATAATTATTTAAAATGTTAACTACTTGAAATTGTTTTACAGTGTAACCAACATACAAGTTTCACATTGTTTCTGATCGTTGAACATCTTCATACACAGACAATAATTCACGAGCCAGTCTCTTTTCTATCTGCATCGACCTAAAACGTCATGAACACATAACTTTTAACAGTATTAAAATAATTCAGTTACTGCAAACCACTATGATGGGCACAGTATCAATATTAACAGTATTTTGATATACATTTGTATACACTGCGCAGCCCTACTAAATCAATTTTATTTCCTAACAAATCAAAAAACTGTCAAATATTCAAATGAAAAGAAAATGAGATGCTTTTATAATTCTGAAAAGCATGTTACATCGCTTTGATTCCACATTTATTACAGTTTAACAAAGACCATGAAATATTTTGCATACAGCCAATTATTCAGTTGTTCGTTGGCTATACGCCGCTGTTATGCAAACGCAAAGCTGTTCCGTCTGTCACATTCACTCAGAGAGGAATATTTCATAAGGCTCGATGGGTTTCACACACGCGTAACCATTCATTCTGTCCTCATCTGCCACAATTTCATGTCCTTGGGGTTTAAAATACACAACTGACCTACTTAGCCAAACGATAGCAACCTTCAGCTTTACTCTCGGAAGACCAAGAATAAAGGCGGACAGGTTCAAAACAGACCAACAAAATTATGGCGAGCCAAAAAAGACACTTCACTAAATCGACTTGTTGCCTGCCAGCGGGGTGTTTGGACGGTAAATATTTACTCCAGGGTTCCCGGTTACCTGGCAGCTGACGGCCTACAGTAAGTCTACATCCGTTATGTCTCTTAGGACACTTCCGGGGGGTTGCTTGCGCATCTGCATCATACTATGCAAAACGACCAATGTAAAAGTGAGATCTCAGTTCAGCGCTCCGCTCCACGCATGGCTAAAAAATGGCAAGTTCCTGGGGTCCCTTGACTCCCAATGTCACACATGTCAGATTTAACCAAGCAAGGACGCAGAGCTACAAAGAACTGCTTACATGCAGCATAACAGCGAACGTGAACAATGCGAGTGTTGGGTTTCATGACTGCAAACCCATCTAAACACCTTAGCATGCAGAAACAGAGACGGGAACAGACGATACGTACAGAGTAGAAGTAAAGTCTGTAAGCAGGTTCCTCGTCCATATCCGAACATGAAGTACTACCCATTTGCTTAGGGCACCATGTTACCCCCCTCGCCGGCATCATCGCTGCACACACGTCCAGATTTCGACTTCTGACAGCTGGACCAAAAATAGCCCCATGAGTGCGCGTTGCTTTGGGCTTCAGCAAGCTCAGACAAACCGGACGAAAGAGAGAGAGAAAAGACTGCTTAAGGAAGACCTGCCGTCCGGGTTTGCACTCAACGCCTGAGAGAATCTGCTGCTACGGTTTTGCAGTCTTGTTGGCGTAGTTGTGCCGTATAGCTTGGCTGAATATTGGATGCATCTCTCTCTCTCTCTCTCTCTCTCTCTCTCTCTCTCTCTCTCTCTGTGCAGTCATGTGCACATGGCAGGCCGCCCACTTCACCAGCATGTGCTGGAGGCGGCAGGGCTGCGCGTGTCGGCGTGTCCAATGCGGTCTCCGCGTCCGATTGGAGCTCAGCGGTGCGTTACTCATACGGGGTCGGGGATGTAAACAGAGACGGGCCAATGAGACGATCTGGCACAGATACAGCCTTGAGCACGACGGCTCTCGTGCAAAAACAAGGCGATATGGAGAATGTTTACCGCATTGAGGATTCAGGTCAGTACATAATTATTGTCAAATATTTTTTTAAGAAAACTAGTACAGCTTACTTGCAGCAAATTATTTATAAAACAAATAACTGCTTCCTTTAAATGACAACAACTCATTCTAAAATAGATGGCTGCTATTTTTACCTTTTCACAGCCAATCGTTTTGTACTTCTTGCATTCAGAGCCGTCTTTCTAATCTGCATACTTTTATGCTTTGTAGTGACGTACTAAATATATTTTGATGTGACTTATCATGAGAATTAAAATGCAATTAAACCATTATTGGTGCAGGCCCGAAAAACGCAATTATTAAATTATTATTATTATTACTTGCAGTTCCCAGTATAACAAACAGCATGTGAAACAACAGATGTCACAGTAATAGCTGATTTAAAGGGATAGTTCACCCAAAGATGACATTTCTGTCATCATTTACTCACCCTCGTGTCATTTTAAACCTGTATGACTTTCTGCTGCAGAACACAAAGGACGATATATTAAAGAATGTTGGTAACCAAACCACAACACTGACCCCTGTTGACGTTACATGGACACAAAACCATTGAGACATTTCTCAAAATATCTTCGTTTGTGTTCCACAGAAGAAAGAGTCCTAAAGGTTTTGAAGCACATATAGGGTAAATACAGTACATAATGACAGAATGTTTTTTTTTATTTGTAAATGATCAGAGAACATCTCTGTCTATACACAAGCAAACCATATAGAGAGGAGTAGGCAGTTCTGGGAACTCCTTGGTGGTAGTTAAAGTCAAACAGGATGCATTTACCCATACATGCAACAAAAGAGCTCAACATTTTCATAGAAACACAGCATTCAAACGGTAACACGCTGTTCTGAAATATTACATCACGAAAAGAAAACTTCTTGACTAGAATATAAACCGAAGTAAACTGGAATTAAAAAAAGAAATATAACAAAACCATTTCATCTTTTTTGGACAGCAACCTTCTACGGTTTTACGGTATCAAGCTACTGTAAAACATAGGTCATTTTTACTATCAACATTATTTAACATCATTATTACTATTAGATATTTTTAGTTAATTAAAGCATAAGCATATCATCTATAGACCTTTTGGGATGACGTAAACTACGCTGGTCCAGATGAACTGTTTTATTTGCATAAACGCTTGATCAAAATACTACAAACACGATATTTATAATCGATTTAAAATGTTAAATCGATGTATTCATGTAAGATTTAAAAGAATACTGATGCTTTCCTGTTTCCATCTTGCAAAGTGGTCTATAGCATAAAAATGCTTATATAAACTGATTATTAATTCCATGCACAGAGGCACTGAGTTTAATATCTGCTGCATAATCCAAATTTTTTCACTAGGTAAAATAAATAAATACTTAAACTAAATGAAATCTGTACTAAATCTACTTCGTCAGACAGAAAAAAATGGGAGTCATGCAGTTCTGCTTAAAATATCAAGATGGGTATTATGGTTATATTAAAATGACTGGGTATATTAAAATGACCAATAATTTTGGTATTGGCCAAAAAATCCTATTTTGCAATCTCTGACATTAAATCTTAGGCCATTTTCCATTATAACATCGTTTATACAGTACCTTAGGTTACAGTACTTAGAAAAATATCTAGATTACTGTTGCTGTAAAACTATGACTGGGTGTGTATTGACACACCGTTCATCAACCTCAAACAAAAAAAATGATGACTTGAACTTACAGTATTCTCATGAAATATTATTACAACGTGTCTGACCACAAACACCAAACCCAAAATAAATTTTGGAATGAACTCCTAGAGCCTTTCTTTTAGCGTTAAACATAGAAAGCATTCATTACTTCGGCTTTAGATTAGCAGATATTTAAAAAAGTCAATGTTAAAGTACAAATGACTAGCTAACGTTAAATGACCCAAAGGGGTCTCCAAATATAGCGATTTTTGGTATGACCCCTGTAAAAACCCTGTTGTTTCCTTTTTAGTGACCGTAACGTTGGCATTAATGAGGAAATTGTGGTTGCTATGGTGAATTTTGCAAGACAAACACTCAAAGACGAGTGACATGCGTAAAACCGAATGCACTTTCTACCCAGACAACCTTTTAGACATAACAGACTCATTCTCCACCTCCAGAGCTCGCACATGACGGCCCAAAATGCTGTTCAAGTAGACAGCTCACTGTGTTTCGTGACAGATCACCTTTAGAGCAATGTTGATGGGCGTATTCCTGGCTTTCCCTCCTCCGTGAGACGACCCGGAGCTGTTACTGCCCGATCTGTCTCTCCCGTCCCCGCTCTGAGCCGACCTCAAACCGAGCCGGTGCTGCTGACCCGCGCCGCGCCGGCGACCATCGTGCCGGCTGTCCTTCGACATGAGCTCGGTGTCAAACGAGACGCTTTCAGGGGAGGAGAACTTAGCAACCAAGAGGACGAAAAATTAAACAGGCCTCCTCTTCTTTTACACGGATCACTGGCGGAACACAGAAGAACTGTAGCGCCACCAGCTGGACTGGAGGACGGCAACGTTACCTGTGCAGAAATCGAGAGGGGTGTGTGCATCCCTTTCAAAAAGAATTTTGGAATTACTGTAAATCTTTTAAGTAAAATTAAATCGAAAGTTGGAAGAAAATTATTTAAATTGGTTGAAGAATTTGAGCTATTAGAAGACCCTGATGTTTAGTAGGTTAATTGTTGTTTTCTTATCTTTGTTTTGTGTGCGAGTGGCGACTCCGCCTCCTTTTGGAGGTTACCACCCAATTTTGGAGTCCACGCCCCATTCTGGAGCGCTCCGGCCAGCAAATATGTACTTGGAGAAATTTGCATTGGTGACAGTAGTAAAAAAAACTTGTGTTATGTTAATTTTTCATGTTCACAGAAATACTTTAAAATCATCTAACAATTTTTGAAAAAGATCGTAAATATATCAATGTAATGCAGAAAGAATAAGTAACCATTGTATTTTGGCATGAACTTTTGTTATCGTTGTAATGTTGTGTGAGAGTTATTACATTACTTTTATAAATTGCGGTTTATATACAAATTTTCTTATTGACGGTTTCATTGAACGCACGTCGCGCCTGGCCCGAAGTTCAATTCCAGTCCGTGTTTGGTTATAATAAAACAATTTATTTTAATTATATTCATTTATGATATTTTATTTGTATTAAATTAAAAATACTCGACAGTTGTGGTCTTTGCAGAGGTCTACCGGAAGTTAAGCTTGGGCCACATAACGTTAATGTTGATGCCACTGAAACTAACGTATATCTGTCCTTGTCTGATGAATAAAACGCCCAAATCAGAAATCAATTTCTTGATTTATAAAAATATTTGTAACTTTATCTCATCTGACATTTGCATCATGATGTACAGGCTAATATTTACTTGTATAACAAAGAACTCTTATCTAGTAATTTCTGTAAATCAATCAATCAAAAGTTTGTAATTTACATAAACGTTTTGAACACTTAACAGTAAAAATTGAAACTTGTAAAGACAACGACAACAAATTGTTTCAATCTTTATGCTTTGAACATGCCGTTTTCAATGACTAACCTTTTTTGTCTATATTCAAATGTACATTATCGAAGTGCAGGCCCCAATAAAGAATAAAATTTCACTATAAAGTCAACATTTGAGGAAAACATTCATATGAAATTATACATAATATGAAAAGATTTGCCCAACGTGTGCTATAAAAGCTACACTGCAATACATTCATTGTATTCAGTTCTATTGTAAACAAAGGCCTCATCATCATTCAAAGAGACATTTTCAAAATCGCTACACAATTGTTAAAATGCACTTTACTGATATAGTGACCATTTGTGAATAGATGATTGTTTACACAGATGGAAGAGCTGCCACGCATTTTTCACTTATACACCCCAACTAAAATCTGTCTTGGTCAAACAATGGGAGTGTTTAAAATGAAATCTATGTCTTGTAATTGACTTTTAAAGTGGATTTAATTAAATATCATTCCATTTCATGAGCTTTGGACTGATTATATGACAAAGTGACTCAAACAGATAAAACAAATGGGGTGTATGAACTGGAGCTATACACAGAAGAAAACACACAAACTAACAGACTCCATCCCAACCAATGATGGGAAAAAACACTCATTCCAATTCATCTGGTACATTGAAATCATGTATTGATGTCCATAGAAATAAAAAACATTGGGGTAACACTGAATGAAATGGAAGGTCTACCCTTCAGGAGGTAGGTAGAGCAGTACACGATAATCCCTAAAACAGTTCTCAAAGCAGGATTGCTGGAAAGACAACGGGAAAACACAGAATATTGCAAATATGCAGTGATTTAAGCTAGTTCGTGTGCTGGTGCTACAATTACCGGACACTTCAGAAAGAGACAAAGCATTATTTTCACAGAAAAGCATTTTTAAAGCACATACAGTATTTTACATTTTCGCTATACTTGTATATAAAAAACTAACTAAAAACAAAGTTCAACTCCCCAAACCAGGACTGACATGGCTAAATAGTATTAAACGGTCCGTAACCGAAAGCCACAACTAGAAAGAATCGCGATTTGAAATTTACAATTGAGCATTATTGTTTTCCGTATGCTCCACGTGTGATGTGACTGGATAAACCATTACATTTTGCCGGATTACAAGCGAAACAGATAGGCCATTAAATATACATAAAACCTAGAGTAAAAAAATTAATAAAAAGCCAGCTGGTCTATGAAAAAAGGCCTTTAACTAAAAAGGAATGCATAATGAATTAGAACCAAAGAGCAAGTCATGTTTTACAAACTTGACAGGAAAAAATATATATGTACAAATGTTATATATACATATACACACATAATTGAATGTATATATTCGTGTTTTTATATATTTTAATTCAACCGGTCATGCCTGTTGAAGTAAGCCATTGGCCTGGGAGGGCAGAGGGTCCCCTTTGAGCACCAAAAGGAGTGACGCATGTCCATTTCTGCACAGCGCTTTACAATAAAGTCCAATTCAGGCATTAACTCTACTCCAAGATGGATGACCAATCAAAAAAAATCTTCTTGCCTTTAGCTCCATAAATGAGTGTGTATAGAAAACGTATGCATACATCAAGTCATTTGTTTTAAAACATCTTTTCAGAGCCCCGCCCCCTCCCACCTAAGTAAAAGAACGCCGGTGAAGGCGAGTCTGTAGTTGAAATCCTTATGGCAAAGAGTTTGTGGCAAATTTTCCTGTCCCCAAGGTGTAAATCCCCCACTGCTTAAAAACAGTCAGGTTGGCAAGAAATGTTCGTTTTAGGTAGCAGTCGTTCAGTCCGGGGGTAGAAGGTCATGCAGGCGAAACCTCTCTCTTATGTATGGACGAACGTCCTCATTCTGTAACAAAAACACAAATTAACTGATTGAACGAAGAAGGACTAGATCTACAAACCAGCAATCCTGTAATAATAGCAGATTAATGGGCATGAACATTATAGCTTGGACATGGAAATAAAATTCGGTCACACTTCAGTATAGGGGGAAATTCTCGCTATTAACAAACCATTAACTACGACTTTTTCCCCCAATAAACTCTTAATTTGTTGCCAATTAATACTATGGTAGTTGTTAGGTTAAGGTATTGGGTAGGATTAGGGATGTAGAGTATGGTCATGCAGAATGTGTGCTTTATAAGTACTAATAAACAACCAATATGCCAATAACAGGTATGCTAATAACAACTAGTTAGCAGTGAGAATTGCCCCCTATACTGAAGTGTTACCTAAAATTCTTAAGACTATTCATTTTAAGTGAACTGCATCATTTTTGTATGAAAACGCAAACGAACTAATAGAAATGATGAACACGACAGATGATTAATTAAGGCATAAAATAAAAAATAAATAAAAGCAAACACAGAAATATTATGTTTCGTATGTTTGTATTAGTATACATGATGCCTGAGCTAGAACAAACAAATATTAAATTTAATTTCTTCCCAGTATAGGCAAAACAAACAATGCAATAATATAATAATCTGAAATAGAAAACAGGAAAAAAAATAATACAAAAATATATACTGTATATTGGTTGTAAAAATGTTGTGAATGCGTTAATACTTTACAGGAACATATTCGTCCTACAAATGGTTTACTTGCTGTTGCTTCTACACATTAAACCAAGATAGAAATGTTTTACTCCTGGAAAAACATCATTCATCAACCTTAAAAAGCAGCACAAAACGGACACAAGACACACATACCAGTTCTACCAGCTTCTCCAAAAACGGCACCAGTTTTAGGAGCTCATTGTCATTCCTGTCCACAAACCAACTCTCAATGGGGATCCCATTGGAAAGCTGCAATAAAAGAGAGCAGAACATCCCGAGCTTTACATACTTAACCCTCAACACATCCATGAAGGTTAAATAATGATCATTACTTCACTACATCATTAACTACATGTATATTTAAGCAGTGTAGTTTAGTTTCAAATAGTTTAGTGTATTCAAGCCATATCATTTATTAGTATGTGCATTAATCAAGAATGACTCCAGCACAATCATCTAGTATTTGAGCTATAGGAACTGTCAAGAACTTAAGCAAGATTCACAAACCTGATAGGCAAAAGCCTGAGGTGAGTTGTCAATGATCACCGTCTTTGAGAGATCTCTGCCAAGGATGTTAAGGTCTTTGATGTAGTTGCCTTGGACGCATACGCAGTGTTCGCGGAACAATCTATGCCTGTGAAGAGAAATACACAGGGCTTACAAACGTCGAACGTATTACAACGTGGGACATTTAGTGACACATTTGTTCCAAATCCAGGGATGCAAACTCATCGGGGTGAAAAAAAGGTGACAATGATGCGAGACCTCCAATGCTATAAATATATAGTCATATTTTATATATAGCTATCGACATAACTATATAACGATTATTGTAGCGAAGAGCTATTCTGAGAGGAAAGGGGCTAGTTTCAAATAAGTATAGCAGTGAACCAGGGTGTCGGTCAGAACACAGCAGAGAGCATTGGGTCAACTTAAGCCGTTTATTGGGCACACATGAACAATCATCAGAGGGGAGAGCCAGCGTTAACAAGATCACGAGGAGTACGATCAGTGTTCCTTTACTGAACCCAGAGCCATGAACCAACTGAGTGCTGTTCCGTTCCTCACTCAGACTGGTACTTTCTGAATTATCCAGGTGAATTTACTGACGGTTAAGATTGGCCGTATTTGCAACCGGGCCAGGTAAAATGTAGGTGGAGAGATTAAGATGCAAAGATGTACAGGTGTGCAGATGTGGTTTCCCTGGAACAGATAACAACAGAACTCCTAAGCATGCAGAGCTATGGTGCATAACATCCATGCAGTTAACGCATTAACAGATAACTATGGCTTCTCCCCTCAT